>NW_020884872.1:24384846-24552379 GCF_003945725.1 Corapipo altera
CAGAAGCATTATGCTAATCTACTACTTTGAAATCTGAGGTCTGTGGCAGACTTACAAGTCTACAGAATATTTTCTTAATCATTTACAGAATTCTCCTATGTGAAATGACCATGCAAGCTAAGTTACACTGGGAAGCATTAGCTCTTCCCTCTAAAAGTCCCTGATATGAGCCTGCCTCTCTCACACACAGGCATACATCTTGCATTCGTATCCACATGTAATCCAACTTTGAGAGGCAGCACGAGAGTTCCCCACTTAAAACCGTAGTTAGTAAGTCACTCTCCTCAGAAACAAGGTCCAAATGTCTTATAAGAAGCAGAGGTAACTGAAGAGAGACCTGTCAGGTTTAGCCTCAGGCAATATGAAATTCTAGAAAAAGAAGCTGTTCCCATATTTCCCAAGACAGCATGAAGTACTTACTTGGTTCCAGATGTTCAACTGAAGCACTAAGATACATGGAACAGTAAGTCTTTGGCTTATTTACCACCTGGCACTGAGTCAGGTACTTACTGCTCTCTAATTTCTCTCTAGTTACTGAGAGAATTTAGGATGAAGCAAGGAGGCACACAGTGGAGTGAGGCATTTGCTGGAGGAAGGAATAGCTCATTGTAGACTGTACCGCAGCGGGCACCACACTGCTGCTGAAATCTGGCTTGAATTGACACTGTGCTTTGTGAGACCTTCATGTTCTTATTTCTCTGCCACTGGTGAAGAAGGGTATGCCAGCCTGAGAGCAGGAACAGGAGTGCTGAATAAGTCTATTGGGGAGCTAAACATTTGTTCCCTCCTGAAATTAAGGAAATAAAACCTGGTGGGATACAGTTAGATAGTTCTGTTGTTTTCCTCTGTGCCCAGGTTTTAAGTATAAGCAGATTACAAACTATATATGCTCTAAACAGGCTATCCAGGACCACAGGGGCAGCCTGGAATGCCTGCTCCACCGGGAAGCAAAGGAGAAAGTGGACAAATAGGTATGATCGGAGAAATTGGCCCAAAGGGAAGCAGAGGTGATCCTGGATTAGCAGGGAGACCTGGTGTTCCTGGATTCCCTGGACCAAAAGGTAAGGATGGGAAATGCTGATCTTGGCCAGGAGCAGTGGAGCCCCCTATGCTACAGCAGCTTAATTACCATGACTTTTGCACTCGATCTGTGTTAAAATGCAATAATGCCACCTGTCATTTTGCATTAAAGGTCGTAAGGGTGAACAAGGTGTCATTGGCTTTATGGGCACCGTAGGATTTCCAGGTGATTTAGGACCTATTGGACCCAAGGGGGATAGAGGAGTAACTGGTAAGTAAGTACTGTCAGATGTGTGACTCCTTTCTTAACCACTCATTTTTGCAGCTGATCTAACTGGCCCTGCTTTGAGCAGGAGGTTGGGCTGGGTGACCTCCAGAGTCCTCTCCATCCTCCATGACTGTGAATCCTGGCAAATTGCAGTGGACAGATGCCTGAATTTAACATGAGTTAAATTTTTTGCCATTATGAATTTAATTTGTATGAGGTGCCAACTCCAGAGACACTTTTGGGGTTAAAAAAAAGAGAAGAATTTCTGATCTAAACAAACCTTCCAGAGTAGACATACTGAACATATAGAAAGACCTTTAAAATCCTTCACTCCATCATGTATTTGTGTCTCTTGAAGCCCACCAAAAGATGGTGCTGCACTTCAGAGAGCTGTTGGCTGTTTGGGTGGAACTTCCCAGCACCCTATGTCATAAGTGAAGGAGCAGTAGCATCATTCATTTCCTTCTGCTTATCTGTATACTGTCCAAGAGAAAATAATCTCTTGGAGATTATCACTTACTTGGAGATGGTCTCATCTTGGAGATCCCATACTCACACACATTCAACCAACATAATATAGCTGCTATACCCAAAGTGGTGAGTTGCAGACAATAGTCCCTCTCATACATATGCAGCTACGTGAGAGCAACATATCTGTGGATGAAAGCACATAAAGAAAAAATACAGGATAGTTGGGTTTTTCTTTTAATCAAACTATCTCATCTTGCTTCTAATCACAGGCTTCCAGGGACCACCAGGCTCTCCTGGGCTGCCCCCTCTTCCTCCAAGGCTGGTGGCTGAGCAAGGTTCACCAGGTCCCCGTGGAAATATAGGACCTCCTGGAAGCCCAGGAGATATGGGACCTCAAGGTCCACCAGGGGATCCAGGTAGGAATTGCACATTCAGACTGAAAGCTCAGTTCCCCTGAGCAGAGTGAGGCCATCAGAGTAATGCTTTGACTCTCTTCTACTTAAAATTCTGTGAGGAATTCTTCAGAAAGGAGAGTCGACTGACTCAAGCTGGGGCTTTGGCTTTCCTTCTCCTCTTAGCATTCGGAAAATAACCAAACATTCAGAATATAACCAAAATGGGAGAAAACTTTGGCAATGCTCACATAGCCAAAGCAACATCAGATATGGATCTCACTCAAATCAAGACTGAACATCTTGGGTGTAAATCTGCACATTGTTGTGGGCGTGCTGTCAGCCCAGGGAATTATGTAGTGTTAGTGATGTGTGGACCCAATGCACTGCAGCTCTTGCTATGAGCCTCATCAGAGATGAATGGTACCAAGAGTAAAGGAGTAGGGTTGTGGGGTTCATGTAGTCTTTCTTGATCCCAGCAAGCTTTTCCAGTGAAGTTAGTGCTTTCTTTGCCTGAGCAAGCATGATAAGATCTTGCCTTTAGTGTAAATTAGTAAACTTGGCAGATAGGACCAAATGTACATAAATGCATGTTAACAAAGTGGGTAGCATGTTGATAATCTCTGCAGTCACTGTGCTTACAACCATTGTTGTGCAAGGTTTCAGAGGTTCACCTGGAGAGCCAGGACTCCAAGGCAGGGGTGGTATTCCAGCTCCTCCCGGCTCCAGAGGTGAACAAGGAGGAACAGGATTTCAGGGTCCAGTGGGATTTGAAGGTAAGAGGTATCACATGACACTTCTTCCCTTTTCCCATTTCACTGCAATTGCTCTGTAGTTACTGTAGTCACTGGAAGGAGAGAAGAGGAGGGGAGGGAGGAGAGAGAGAGAGACAGAGAGAGAGAGAGAGAGAGAGAGGAGCAGATTGTGAAGTTTCTGTCGTTATAGATACTTCACAAGGGACAACCTTTAACAGTTATCTTAAAGCAATATTTTCAGAATAAATTTTGATAGATGTAGATGTCTAATCACTTGTGAGTTTGTTTTGATCTGAGTGTATTTTTATATTCTCTTTAAGTATTTTCAGTGTAGTGTTTTACTAACAGTTACATTCATGGAAATGAATGGCTAGGTAGGTGATATTTGGACAGATGAAGTTTAAGGGAATGTATTTGTAAAAGAAATACCTGTGTCCTCATCAAATCAAAGAGTAGAAGTATTACTATCTTAATTAGCTAAGTACATAGAGAAAAAAGGTATCTGCAGAGCATAGTTTCAAGTGAATGAATCAAATGCAAGCAATTCAAAAACCACTGGTTAATCTTGGAGTAAGAAAACATTTTAAAAGAAAAATATGCTTATCTGTATCGTACTAAGTATGCTCAAATTAATCAGAATTTTATTTGTGACGTTCCCTAGCTCTGACATCATCTTAGAAACCAGGGAGCCTGATCCAGCACCAATCTACTTCAAAAACAGCTGCTGTAATCCTAGAACTGCAGCTCCTTTAACAATAATTTACCATAAGAAGAGGCATCATGCAATTAAACTTTATTCATCAGCAGCTTAGCTGGAATATCAGCTATCATCAGATCATTTGTGGGAGCACCAACTAAGCTGTATTCTTTCTTTTACCCCCTGTTCTAAGGTCAGCCAGGCCGCCCCGGTAGCCCTGGGCCACCAGGCATGCCAGGTCGCAGTGTTAGCATGGGCTACCTGCTGGTGAAGCACAGCCAGTCTGATCAAGAGCCAATGTGCCCAGTTGGCATGAACAAACTCTGGAGTGGATACAGCCTGCTGTATTTTGAAGGACAAGAGAAAGCACACAACCAGGATCTAGGTATGTACAGATATTGCTGGCAGCAGCCTCAATTCCAAAACTGGGACTTCAGCAAACAGGCTTAGGAAACATCAAAATGAGAAGATAAAAACTTCATGGCTCCATAGAGTGCCCCTGAGAGAGCTCCTGAAAGTCATTAGTGTTGTTCCAGGGAACCTGTAAAGCCAGCAAAACATTCTGGACCACAGGGTTTTACTGGCAGGTGCTTGGGAAAGAGCAGAAAACTGAAAATGTGTATTGTCCTCTGTGAGAATGATTGGTCTTTTTTCTTTTTTTTTTTAACAGGGCTGGCTGGCTCATGTTTGTCTCGTTTTAGTACTATGCCATTCCTCTACTGTAACCCTGGGGATATTTGTTATTATGCAAGTCGAAATGATAAATCCTACTGGCTCTCAACTACAGCACCTCTTCCAATGATGCCTGTGGCAGAAGATGAGATTAAGCCATATATCAGTCGCTGCTCGGTTTGTGAGGCCCCAGCTGTGGCAATCGCTGTCCATAGCCAAGAAGCTTCTATTCCTCACTGTCCTGAGGGCTGGCGCAGTTTGTGGATCGGATATTCCTTCCTCATGGTATTTGGTCTCCAGTGTCACATTTTGTGTGGCACTGGGTTTTATATTTGAGTCTTAGATACTAGGAAGGCTGCTCTACTTTAAAGCCAGCAAGATCAAAACCATGCATCATACTGGGCAACCAGGGAACTACAAAACTAGTTTCCACAAACCAAAGAGGAAAAACAAAATTTCTGTGAATTTCAGAGAAAATGGTCTCTTCTCAGCATAGCATATGGAGACCTTACTTTTTGTACAACATAGAGCTTCAGAGCAGAATAAAGCTGTGAATTAACAAATTAAGTTGCACTGAGGTGCAACAGTAGCCTACAAAGCATTTTCACAGCTAAAGATTAAGAGTTACTTATCACTGTTAAGGATTTGATTTAGAAAATAAAAAAAACAAGAACTTTTCCCCTTCTTTCTGAAACTTAAAAATCATAGGTGTTTGGTTGAAAATTTAGAAGCCAAAGTCTTTCACTGAGTCTGGAAAGAGAGACAGTCTCTGGTTGTTTTTAAAATCAGGCTTCCATGTTGTATCTGTAATGGCAATAACAGCTTGGCTTTATAGGATCTCTGAGAGCTTGTTATCTTGTAATTCAGAAGTGGGATGTTACAGAAGAACTTAGTGCTAGGTGTGCAGCAGATGACCTACTGAAGGGCCTGACCTGCATTTCTTGCAGACCATACAGAGGGATCATGTGAGCACTGGAGGGTTTAACACTGGCTGTGGTAAAGAGCAGCTAGAATGTCAGTGAACGATCTAACAGACACTCATTTTTCTGATTTGCTTGATGTACACAAGAGTCAAAACCTGCAACAGTGTGCCCACATTGTTAACTCATTGAAGACTGGGCTGAATTCTGGGCTGTTGGGAGAAAAATAAGATTTCTGTGGCAGAAGACATCATAAAAGAACAACAGTCAATCTTACCCACAACCATTTGTATGTCCAAAGCCAAAAACATAAATTTTTCAGAAAATAAGGTAAAAGGGAAATCTGAAATTAGTTACAGAAAATATACCCCCCAGTTTTGGAGAGCAGGTCAAATTTTTTATCAGCCCTATGTTTGACTTTTCTTTTGCTTCTATAAAAAGCCCTGATACCAATCTCATAGTTACTTCACGAGAATTCCAAGGATTAATTAAATGTTTGCAAAACCTTGCGTAAACACTGAGCATTTTTAAGAGCAAAGTTGTCACTTTAGCAATAAGTTTTTGCCAGGACAAAGTCTGTCAGCACTGTGGAACACACAGTGAGAAGAATTCACATTTTCCCAGCTGGCTTTTGGAGCAAATGAAGTGTTTGGTGTACGCATTTTTGCTTCTCAGGCAACTGTGAAAGAAGTTCAGCACACTTGTGGTTATCTCAGAGTACATATTGTTTTAATTCCTTGGCTTAAATGTGTCACCTCATTCCCCTGAGTAAGGTACAGTATCAGTCAGCGTGGATTCCTGCCCGTGCTAGGTTGGGGCCTTTGGGAAGGAGGGAGTTGTTGCTTTGTGGGTTTTTTTTATAAACCACAACCATCTAAACCTCAGCACTATGTGACACCAGCCAGAGATCAGTCCTTTATTCAGCCAAAATGTGGCCATTTCTGTTATTTGTCTAACACAGTGGACCTCTTGCAGCATAAACCAAGGCAGTTGCAGCTTGCACTTTCATAGTATGGTGTTTATTAAAACATAGGCAGGCAAATGTATTGGATGTGCCCAGATTTCTCCCAACATTTACAAAACTATTTAAGAACTCTATTTTCCAGCTTCTTTCTTTTATATTGTAGATTGTTTCAGTTTCTAACAGAAAATTCAATGGTATCACTTAAAAATACAGCTGTACAGCTCTTAAAGGGACAGAGAAAATGCCCATTTTGTTAGCAATGTCTTTGACAGAAGTAACATTCAGTTCGTTATCACAGTATCTATCAAAGGTAACATTTGAGTGATGTAAAGATGCATGATTTTGGTGTAATTTGCTGTCAAAAAACATGTCATAGAGGGAACTAGTTATCTGCATAGAAGATAATTTTGTTTCCACGGTGCTCCTCATGTGTGATGCAGAGTAAGACAGGCTTTATAACTTGGGGAATTCAAGTTAGATATATGGTGGAAAGTTCTTCTTAGTGAGGGTAATAAAACAGAGGAACAAGTTGCCCAGAGAAGTTGTGGGAAGTCCATCCTTGGAGGTATTAACAACTGAACAGCACCCTGGAGCAACTGAGGGCAACTTCGGTGTAGACCCTGCTTTGAGGAGGGGACTGGCTGAAGTGACCTCCAGTTGGCCCTTCCCAATGATTCTCCAATTTTAAGACTTCCAACAGTGAAAATTTTAACTATAGGAAGAAGATTTTAAAGTGGCATCAGCATATGAGCTAGCTCCTTTATATAGTTGTAGCATAGCCAAACCCTTACAAAACTGCAGGACTGGCTGACTTTCTGCTCTGGAGATAAGAATAAGAAGAAATTCCAGTGGTTTTTCTCTTTTCACACATATGAATTTATGACAGCATTGCCTGAGGTTGCACTCTGAATGCTGCCTTCCTTATCTCCTTTAGCACACTGCTGCTGGTGATGAAGGTGGAGGACAGTCGCTGGTTTCTCCTGGGAGCTGCCTGGAAGACTTCAGAGCGACTCCCTTCATCGAATGCAACGGCGCCCGCGGAACCTGTCACTACTTTGCAAACAAATACAGCTTCTGGCTCACTACCATCGACCAACCCTTCCAAAGCAAGCCCTCAGCAGACACACTCAAGGCAGGACTCATCCGAAGCCATATCAGCAGATGTCAAGTCTGCATGAAAAACTTATAGAAGACTTTCACAGTATAAGGAACCACCTTATCATGTAGTTCTTATACAGTGGAGCCTTCTGTGATGGTTAGACAACTAAACAGATCACGTTGGTGCTTTTTTTAACTTATTACCTCAACAGCTGAATGGAAACAAATCTTTTTAATTGTCTGTAAAAGCAGATTAAGTCTAACACACAGATCTAGCGCTGTGTTCTCCTACTATGCAGTATATATACACTTTTTGCTAGTCTAACATTACATCATTTGCCAAATGATAGAGATACAGCTTTGAAACACCAAAAAAACTTCAATAATAAATGGTTACCTTGGACAGATACCCACCACATTTATTTTAACAGAATATATGTATCTTTCTATTTACTGCATTTGTCACAGCAGTGAAAACTAACAGCTGCAGATCCATAAATTAACACAAGGTGATCAAAGTACTAAACCCTTGCAAAATAATGAAAATATACTGTGATCCAAAATGCTTATGTCCAGCATTGAAACCTAACTTTGATTTTAGTATTTTATGCTCGGGCATTTCAAACACACACAAAACATCTTTTTGGGTTTTTTTAAGCCTCACCATGCTTTAGCACTTAACCATTGCCAATAACAGAGAAGCCCACAGGCCTCCCAGAAACAGTAATCACAAAATACAACTCTTCCTCTTTGGTTAAGAGTCTCTGGGACGAAGATCAGCATTTTATTTTATATGCTTGATGATTTTTTTCTAGACATACCCCAGGCCAAAGGGTGCTGTGGACATTTCATCTGTGTCACACCACCCACACAGCAGCAGCACCAATTGGTTTTTTCATTGCAGCTTTTCTCCTCTGAAATCAAGCCACTCATCACAAACCGATTTTAGCCGCTTCCTGTTGGAGCAGCTATTGCACATAGGGTGGGCTCTGCAGGAGAGTGCATTGCTCCGTGCCACATGACCTTCAAACACGGAACTTGCAGACCTGCCAGCTGGCTGTCTGAAGGCATGCTGTCCTGGCAGCTGGGGACATGTGGCAATGGGATGACCATCATCCCAACTTGCACACAGCCATCCTTGCAAAAGCAAAAAGGAAGGAAACAAAGCATTTATTTGGCACCATCATTTCCCATAATAAAGGCTTGATAAATGACAGAATGGCTAGCTCTTCCTTCTGTGGAAAGAAGCAATTTAGCCCAAAGTTGTCTGTCACCACTGCAAGAGAGTGGGAAAAAAAGGATCAGCTGAAAAATTCTTATTTGCATAATCTGGTTATATACTTGAATGTTTAATTTGAAGTGGAAGAAGAGACTTTTATAGCAATGACAGTTGATTTTTAATAGCTCACCTCACTCCTGCTTCAGGTGCTTCTTCGCTTTTATAATTACATTCCATCCTCACTGTATCATAAATAAAACCTGGGGGTTTTCTACACTTATTTGTTGATGATTTCTATTTTGTTAATTGTGATTTTCCATATGGGCTGCTCTGTTAAATTACTTTGTTTGCACCTAAGGAGTTAGAAAAGCACTCCCAGAAAGCTCCTCCCACCGAAACTCAAACTCTTCAACCAGGGATACACCTGTTTATTTCATGGCACTTAAAAAGATCCAGTAGGGAAGATTTGTGTCTAAAATTGCTTGTTTAAGCTGAATAACTGAAATAGCATTTCACGTGTTCTTAAAACAATTTAAGCCAATAAATTGTGATGTTGCAGAGTAAAACAACCTATTTTTCATGCTCTACAATGTTCAAGAAACCAACATTTACCAAACTTGACATGTGTTACCTCCACAAAAAATATAAAGTATAAATTAAGTTAAAGTTCCTAAAATCACAGAATCATAGGATGGTTTGGGTTGGAAGGGACCATAAAGATCAATTAGTTCCAACACCGCTGCTGTGGACAGGGACACCTTCCACTAGACCAGGTTGCTCAGAGCCCCATCCAACCTGATGCTAAATACACGTTGGGAGCATCCACAACTTCTCAGGCCAATGTATTCCAGTGCCTCATCACCTTCATAGCAAAGAATTTTTTGCCTACTATCTAATCTAGACCTACTCTCTTTCACTTAGAAGGCATTCCCCCTTGTTCTGTCACTACATGCCTTTGTAAAATATCTCTATCCAGGTTTCTTATAGGCTCCATTCTGGTACTTAGCTAGCACGCTGTCTAACCTAAACATATAATTAGATATGTCTATAAACAGATTACCTGAGCTTGAAATGAGCTCTCTGGCCATATTGTCTCTCTCTGAAAGACAGCACCTAAACAAACTTATGACCCTGTGATTTGTTTAAGCTAAATAAAACATTTAAAACTGAAAATATTGCAGTCAACATAAGCTAAATCTATTCCACGTTTGCCAATTGTTTTAAATGACACATGGCAGTAACAAATACCCAAGTATAGGCAACTTCCAGGTTGTTGCTAGGCATCAGTGGTTGTGGGATGATCACACAACTATCACTTGTGGGTTGTACAGCCTGCAACTCTGGCAGTGCAGCACATTCAGTGTTTTAAGAGAATTCAAGTTGAGGTTGTACAAATCTATAAAAACCAATTATGTCAACAGTAAACTATTTGGATTTTCATAGCTAATATGTTTGGTAATCTTCCTATGAAGCTGACTTTTTTTGTACTTAAAACTTCAGCAGGTAGGTCTTCCACCAACAGTTGCTTTGCCTCCATTTTCTCTGGCTCATGGAGGCTGTTCTTAAGTTTGATCAGAGCGGAACCAGCACAGCACTGAGCTGAACACACCATCATGGTGCAGGAAAAACCAAACCAACTACAAACCCCCCCAGGGTGCCAAGCAGGCTTGAACTTCTGCACTTTGTGTATGCCATGTGCTGGGGACTCACATCTGTGTTTCTCCAAAGCCTGCGCAATCACTTCTTTGAGAAGAGGAGGGAGCTTGTGCACACAAACACGTGGAATACTCACAGCAGACGGAGCATTTCACTTTGTGAGCTAATCTGGAGCACTGCATGGAGGGGAACTGACCCAAACTACCTCTTAGCTGCAAGTTTACTTCCTCTCTTATGAAGACTGTCTGAGAGAACTGGGGTTGTTTAGCTGAAGGAGAGCAGGCTTCAGGGAGACCTTATATCAGCCTTCCAGCACCTCAAGGGGGCTTATAAGCAATGTAGAGAGTGACCTTTTACCAAGACTTGTAAGAACAAACCAAGGGGCAGCAGTTTCTAACTGAAAGAGGGTTGATTTAGATTAGACAGGAGAGCATTTGTTACTGTGAGGGTGGTGAGACACTGGAACAGGTTGCCCAGAGAAGCTGTGTATGCCCCATCCCTGGAAGTGTTCAAGGCCAGGCTGGATGGAGTTCTGAACAATCTGGTCTATTGAAAGCAGCCAGTGGTTTGGAAGGAGATGATCTTTAAATTCCCTTCCAAACCATTGCACAATTCTGTGATTCTAGAACCCACTTTCAGGAGGTTAAAACATTCTTATAGCAGAAAAACTCAGATACAGCAAAACAAAAGTCTTTTTACTGAACTACGGTGCTCCAGCCTAGGATGTATAAAACACAAGTGTTTTGCCTCCATTTGACCAAATCTTTTGCTACAAAGTATCCTGTTTGCTTCCTACACTTTCCTGTTTGAAAACATGCTGAACTATAATGTGGTCCTGATCCTGGAGAAGGTAAATGAGATTATATTCCACTTCTGTAGGTAATGCATCAGTATATCAATACAGATATAGTGAAGTCAACATAGCAATGTGAGTTGACACCAATTATTTCCTCAGAGTGTATCAACCAAATCAGCTGAATTTGTTCACACTGTACATGACTGGGCTTGTCCCTGGCTGCCAGAAATAGAAAATTAGCAAACAGTAAGCAGTAAACACGACCTTGACATGGAAGGTGTCAGATTGCTGCCAGGGGAGAAGCTGAGGGGTCACTGCCCATGTGCCAACAGCGGCCCAGCGCAGGCAGAATCTGCCCCTGTAACTGCATAGGGACCAGCAGCCCCCCCAGAGGTGGCCACCTGCCCCCACTGACGGTGAGTGGGGGTCTGGTCCCACAGCTACGCAGCGCACGGTGGTGCAAGACATACTGGACAAGGGGAAGAAGTAACATCACTGCTCCCTATGACCTGTGAGCAGAGAAGCAAAAACAGACAGGGGTGCTTTCCTGCTGTGATGTGGGCAAGAAGGTGACTAAGCCAAAGCAGGCAGCTCAGCAGCTCTGCCAGTCCTATGGGCACTGAGGAACTTCTGGCTCCTTTTGTGGCCCCCACAAGACTTGAAGCCTTGATGGGATTGTCAAGGGCCAATGACAACCTCAGTCTTGCACCATCAGTGCCTGTGATGGGCAGGAAGCAGAATGGATACATCCCAACCAGCCTGGCACAGATCCTCACTTGTTCACCCTACCATCCCTCCCTCCCCCATGGGTCACAGTCTGGCTCAGCCATCACCTCAGGCACAGGCAGGCCTATAGCTTACATTCACTCAGCATTGCCAAAAAAAACATTTCCTATCCAATCACCAGACATAACAGGGAGAGAGAGGGGGGAAAATCAACATTTGTAAAATGAGTTTCCCCTCCAAGGCAGAATAAGCAGAGTCCCTGGTCCATGCCTTCACCCGCCTTCACTTCTCCTGGCAGGGAGGGTTTCCCTTGGCTTCAGCAGCACCACCACATGCCCAGCTCCAGGCCACACAGCAAGGTTATTAATGGAGAAAGCGACCTCATAGTGATGGAGAAAAATGTGCTGCAGCCAGTGGGGTGCAGAAGTGCTGGCATTGAACCAGTGCATGGCACAGCCACTCTCAGTGCTGGCCCAACATGACTAGTGGCCCAGCCCACAGCTGCTGTGCTACATCAGCTGCTAGGCTGTGTGGCTGTTAAGGCAACAAGAGTTAGAACAAGTGTGCTTCTGCGCAGTTCCTGTGCTGCCAGTCCCTACCCTGCAGCTTCACTGCTCTTCTCTATCAGTAGGTGGAGATTAATTATTTCAGTAAAATTATGTAGGATGGAAGGTGAGGGAAGAGGGGCAAAAAGATGTCTTTAGCAGTGCTGGGATACCAGGATCTATCTGCAGAAGCAACATGGAAATTAATGAATTCATGTTAGGATACAGGCCATATTGCATTGCTTCTCTATGCTCTTAAAACAAAAAACAAACCCAAAATAAACAAAGAACAAAACCGCAAAAAAAATCCTCAGCACCACTAAACAGAAAAAAAAAAATTCTGTGCAATTTCAGTGTTGAGGGTTGAACTGTGCTCTCTAATAATGCTTGCAGACATGCATAGGCACCACTGCAGCAGACAGAGCATCAACACTGGGCTGTAAAAATGGAGCTCAGCTATATCAGTTTAAATTACTAGTATATTTAAAAAAAAACCCCAAACATCCTACATCAAATTCCAGAATCTTTCAAGTTTTTCTTGAAGGCAGTGTGCCCATGTGGCCAAGAAGGCCAATGGGATCTTGTCCTGTATCAAAAATAGCGTGGCCAGCAGGACCAGGAAAGTGATCCTTCCCCTGTACTCTGCGTTGGTGAGGCCACACCTTGAGTATTGTGTTCAGTTCTGGGCCCCTCAGTTCAGAAAGGATATTGAGGTGCTGGAGCGGGTCCAGAGAAGAGCAACAAGGCTGGTGAAGGGACTGGAGCATAAGTCCTATGGAGAGAGGTTGAGGGAGCTGGGGTTGTTTAGCCTGGAGAAGAGGAGGCTCAGAGGTGACCTCATCACCGTCTATAACTACCTGAAGGGAAGTTCTAGCCAGGTGGGGGTTGGTCTCTTCTCTCAGGCACTCAGCAATAGGACAAGGGGGCACGGGCTTAAGCTCCACCAGGGGAAATTTAAGTTGGATATCAGGAGAAAATTCTTTACAGAGAGAGTAATCAGGTATTGGAATGGGCTGCCCAGAGAGGTGGTGGATTCACCATCCCTGGAGATTTTTAAACGCAGATTGGATGTGGCACTGAGTGCCATGATCTAGTAAATGGACTGGATTTGGAGCAAGGGTTGGACTCTATGATCTCAGAGGTCTTTTCCAACCCAATTGATTCTATTCTATCTGATTCAGAAAGTGATAAAGAAACAGGGTTAGCATGCATACTGAGCAATCTAGATCTCCTCCTGACCTCTCATCAATAGCTCCCTTGTATTATGCAATTTCCCAAGTGTAACTGTGTGACCCCATGATCTCACAGGTTGGTAGAGTGACAACCCATCATAACCCAGACATTTCTCAAGAACAATAGCCAACAACACTAAAAAGCCACAACATCATGCCAGATAAGTGTAGCTCTAAGGGCAAAAGCACAGCACACAAGACTTTTTCCTGTGTCATCTCTTTTGGTAAAAACACCCAAGTTGGAGTTTTTAGAAATACTGTAAGAATTCCTTAAGATCTGATATGAATAAAGCATCTCCCAAAAAGCCTGACCTTGTAATCAGTGCATGCTGCAGGTTCAGCCATCAACAGATGCAGCAAAGCCAGTGCTGAATCTCTCATAGGCATGTCAGCATATCATTTTGGTCACAGACAAGACCAAGGTTGTGGCCTGCTTGCTTTCTTCCTGTCCTGAGGGAAGACTAGATACTGTCCCTAGAATTTTGTTAATAGCTAAAAGGTTTCTAATTGTACTCATTTTTATATACCACAGCTCAGATGCTGTCCAGCCTCTGACAGACTGGTAGGTGTTAAACTGCAAACCCAAAAGATGACATCTTTTAGCAGTGCCTGCAGCAACAGGAAAAGGGACAATGATTTTAAACCACGAGAGCGTAGATGCAGACTAGATATAAGGAAGACTTTTTTTTTTTTTGCAGTGACGGTGGTAAAACGCTGGAACAGGATGTCCAGAGAGGTAGTAGATGCCCCACCCCTGGAAACATTCAAGTTTAGATTGGACAGAGCTCTGAGCAACCTGATTGAGTTGAAGACATCCCTGTATAATGCATGGAGAATTGGACTAGATGATGTTTTAAGGTCCCTTCCAACCCAAACTATTCTATGATTCTATTATTTAATGTTCAGTATTTTTTCTCTCGAGCTTTTCTTCCCCACTACATGTGTACTGTGAATTAACTTGAGAGCAGAAAATAAAGCTACTACTCTGCAGCAATTTGCTCAAGAGGATGTACTTTTGGGAAAAAAATGCCTTAAATATACTTAGTAATAATTTAACTCATTATTCATTTAGGAATTGTCTCCCCATGCACTAACTGTGATTTGGGTGGGACAGAGAAAGGTAATGACAAAGCATAAGAAAACTAACCCTTTAGTTTTAGAAAATTACACCAGAAGCATTCAAAGGAAGGTGATGGAATCCCCACACAAGAAACTGAAGAACTGAAAATCCGCAAGCTGCCTCTTTGAGGTTTATTGTTTGGGACGAGTAGGGTTTTTTTTTGGGGGGGGGGAGGGGGCTGTGTTTAAAGACTAGAAGTTCTTCACTCTAGTCATAGCTCCTGGGTCACTGCATGCATTCTTTGTAGCCAAGAGCTGTAGGAGCTGTATTAAGCCCCTCCTTTTTACTGCAGTCAGGAGAGAAACCACGTACCTCATTATTGCTCCTTCACACGCTTTTTACTCCACAAAAGACAGTTTGTCTTCCCTGCATTAGTCAGTTTCACATCAGAACACACCCGTCTTCACTTCCCTCCAGGTAGAGGTAATTACTACTCCAGGCAGTAATGTCATGCATAGCTGATAAAAATCAAAGCTGCAGCTCTGCAGCTTTAAAAGGAGTGGGAAGGGAGATAGAACACAGGTACTCAGTGCAGTGGTATACCTACAGGCACTAGAAAGAGGTCTTTACAAAAATGCAGACAAAATAGGTTGCTTTCTTTCCCAAAAAACACTTTGCTATCTACATTAAAAAGAAATACAAGACAAAAATGAACCAAAAAAACTTCCTCCTGCAAATCGCAGCAAGAGCTGTGATGCTACTTGTTAATATGTGGAAGGCCACTATAGAAGGAGAATTGCCATTAATAAAGTCTCCAAATGAATAGTACAGATCCACAGTGATTTTAATAGTTCAGTTTCTGAATTGTACACTGTCATGTCTGACATAAAAAGACTGTAACTGACTTATTAATTACAAATATAAATTATACCTGGATTTTCTTTTTTTAATCTTAATAATAAAAAAGTACCACGTGTTCAATCTTCCAAAGTTAGAATCATAAGGGGAAAAATGAAAATTATATGAAAGTTGTCAAGAGTACACAAACAGATAGATCATTTATATGCAACATGAAATGACAAGTCACTAAAAGTCAGATTCCTTCAAAACTGTCCAAATGATTGTCACTACCAATTGTACTAACACACCATTTGTCTTCAGAGCCCATAGAAACTGGCAAGTCTTACTCCATAATTTCACTTGCATTCCCATTTTTATACACAGAGCTTCCCAGAAGCTTTTAATGGTCAGAAGATTTTTTTGTTGGGTTGGTTTTGGTTTCTTTTTGGATACACCATTTTAGTCTATTTATTTATGCTTTGACTTTTCCTTTCTGGAGAGCTGCAAGCACTTCTTACTCCTCATTTTGCTGGAGCGAACAATCCCTCCCCTTTTCTTATGTCACGTAAACGGGTCAGGCACAACAACCTGATTTTGTCCTTTTTGCTGGCTTGTAGTCCGTGATGTCTACAGTTTGCGGTGGCCCCTCAGCTTTCTGCCGTGCAATTATTGGGACTACCATCTCAAACACAGTTTCAAAGAGGTAGTCCACCTTGTATCCTGTTTTTGCACTGGTCTCAAAACACATTTTCTCAGCTGCTGGAACATCCTTCTCATCTAGCATTTTGTATTTCAGTATCTTTTTGTAGAGTGCAATCGCATCCTCTGCACGGACTTGTTTTCGCACCTTCGAGCCACAGCTGGCAACAGACTTCTCAGGTCTATTTTCATCTGGTGGCAAAGTACAGTCATCACTGAGGTCAACTTTATTTCCAACAATAGCAAAAATGCAGTCAGCACTTGCACTGTCTGTCAGTGCCAAGAATCTTTCTTCCAGCTCTGTCAGGCTTTGGAAGCTGTTCACATCGTACGTGAGGATCACAGCAGCTGCTCCTCTGCAGTACATAGACCCAAGGCCATGGAACTGCTCCCGTCCTGGCAAAGGTTTAAACACAACAAAAAGTTAGTGTGCTGGAAGCCACATTATTAACCAAGTAAAAGAGTTTAAGGAATTTTAAGCCAATTTCAAAAGCCTGTGTGAAGCAGTGAAGGTAAAAATGTGTTATTTGTAGCATTTTCAGGTTTTTCCTTCTGTTTTTCCTTAAGAGAGGAGCAGTGCCACAGAATAACTCTACACACCGCTTGCTCAATCTCAAAGCAGGGACCCTGGAAAGACAAGTGAGCAAGCAAGCTCAAACAGGATTCACACTAGGTGAAAGGAAAAAGAACTGTTTTGATTTTTTTTATTAAATTGCACACTAGTTGACTTATGTCATATTACCTGCTACTCTGCTTGGGCTCACAGATGGCCCATCCACCTATTTAACCATTTATAAACGGAAGTGTACTGCTTCAAATTCTGCTAGAATTTATTACTTCTATAAATTCAGTACACATTTTCAAGTACATCCCGTTCAGAAATTCGGATCAAAATCAGTAACCAACTTCTTCCTAGGTTTTGAGGGATTTTGTAAGCTATTTAATCAGACTAAACTGTAACTGCTACATGCCCACAGTTCTCAGGTACATTGGCTTTACAGGAAAAGACTCTTGTTGGGGTATAGAACCAGTATTGATATGCATCTGTCCCACCACAAGTATTCACGCTTTTTTACAGTATTAAACATAGGTAATATAGAAAATCCTAAATACATTCTACAAGTAATTTGTCTTTTAAGTTGCCCTGGCCATCACTCAATAACCAACAGCTAAAACATTTCTTCCTCATCATTCAGCAAGTATCTTCCAGCACCTCTGATGAAGCCTTGATGGTATCCTTCAAGTTCATTTCTTGGAAGACAAAACTGACTCTTCTTTAAATTCTGGGAAGCAAAAATGTGCTTTAGTATTTGTAATGGGACTAAGGGAAATGAGGCAGAAGACACACTGTGTTACCATGGAGAACTGCTACTTTCCCCCAATACCTGCTACACATAGAATACACTGTAGTTCACTTTACACCCCAAAACCCAATCAAGAAACAGATAAAACACACTAGGTTTCAACCAGTCATCAGCATCAGCCTTAGGTCACTAGAGAATTGCGAATGAACAAAGAAAAAAAAAAAAGAGAGAAAAAAAAAAAGGCAACTACACTCTCTTGTCATACAATCTCTTCGCACAGAACCTCAGTTTATAGAAATTCTGGAAGACACCTGCTTACGTTCATCTTCTGCACAAAGCTACTGACCACCATGAGTTACAATATCATGAAATCCTTGTAAATGACTGTGGAATAGGAAAGGGAGAAGAAATTCATGCTGAAAAATGTGGGTCAGCACATATTGAAAAAACACATCTGCACATGAACATGCACACTGTGAAAGGAACTCAGAATCTACTTCAGCTGGGAACATAATCGTCACTGCAATAAATCCTTCAACAAATGTCAGGACTCTACTCCACAGGTGCCAAAAGAGAGACAAAATGTTCATCATTATTCGTAAAACAAAACTGGAAAACATCAAGATAGAACATGAAATCCAAAGTTCACTTCACCTTTAACACTCTGTGAAACTCTGGTAACAGCCAGAGAAATAGATTTGGAAAGGTGTAGAATTCACTATAAAGAGGTGTAAAAGGAAGGTGATGAGAATGCACAGAATTATGTGAAACATTTGCATGAGGAAAAATTGTGGGATCTCTCAGGCTGGTGAATGATTGAAAAAAAGGGTAGAAACAGATGTCTATAAATTCAGGCCTAATACTGAGAAAGTAACTGAGGAACAACTATTTACTCTTTCTCATCACACGGAAAATGAGAATTTCACATCAAAATCGTGCATGTAATTTAAATACTTTCCTGCAAAGCGAATAATTGGTAGTAGGTGTTATTTGACATTGCAGAGGTCAAAAGTTCAATGAATGGCATTCAGAAAACCATTTGGCAAAGTTAGTGGAGAACTGCTTCTGTGCAACTTTGTGTAACTTCTGATTTGCTTTCCCCCATCAAAAGAAATTCTTTAATGATCTGGTAGGTAGGAAAAAAGGAGGTAGTAAAAAAATAAACCAAACCAATAATTATGCCTTTGTTTAGGTATTTGGGTAAGGGCAAGGGAGACTGGGATACAGGGGAGGGAGGTCAGTGCTTTTGCAATTTTTCCTCCAATCTCATGTTTGAAGTTGCACTGCAACTGAGTCTTTAAACGTCTCCAATTTTTCAGTAAAAGTTTGTGCCATGACTGATTTTGTTTTCATCCGAACCCTGATTATACTGCGGTCTGGAAATCACAATGGAACATATATCCTCCTCTGTTCTCCCACTTCAGATGCCTAAACCATAATATCCAGCCCCCAGAATCATTTGCTACAACAACCAAATACTAGAACAATACTATTATTTGTTTTATGGAATTCATATGCTAATTTAATCTTGTACAGCAAGATTAAACCATGACACTTCTACGTGGTAACTACCAACTGATTACTTCTACAACTAATATATTGTTTAAAAGGAGAAAGAAACAGAAAGAATTTACTTGCATAAGGGGTTAATTATGCCAGAGGAATAATGGATAGTGTCCCTCACTCACTCTCACAGAACAATCTACATGCAGAAGAAACTTCATAATGCACTTTTTCAGCAGGTTCCTTGCACAGACTACTTCTGACACTTAAGGACTGGAACAACTCTAAATTTGGAAAAAAACAACCAAACTGCACTAAGTATTTAAACTAATATCTGTCCTCAAGGTGTCAGGCAAAATAGCGTCAGACATTAGGTTGACAAACCTACCACATGAGAACAGCCATTGCCTTCTTATAGCCAGTTTTCTTTCCCTGGACACATCTGGTCCCACTTCAACCACATTCCTTTTTATATAATTAGCTAAAGTAAATGGTAAGCCCTGAGACCAACAATCAAACAATTTCACCCTTTAAAAAAAAAATAAAGGTAACGGTAAGAGTGGCAGAACTGTCAAATAATTTGCAGCCAAACGAATTACAAGAACCACCAAATCAACCACAAAGGCACAAAATCAGGACATCAGGGAAATTTTTTAAAGCAAATCAACCAAAACTAGTTTCCATTTTTCTTTTCATCCTTATATTTTGCCTTATTTACAGCAGTTTGACAACCCTACAGCTGTAGCCCCATCTGCAGTACCATTAGCTTTTCAGAGGCTCTTCCAGCAAGTATATGAAGTCTTGTTGGAGACCCCATCCACTCAGGAGCAGTGCAGCCCCCGAGCATTTTCAAAGTCTTATGAAGGTCGTCATAAACAAATCAAAGAATTTTGAGCCAAATGGACCTCAGTACAAAGTTGTAAGAAACCGAAGGGAGAAAGAAGGGAAAAGTAGAGTTGCTAGAGGCCTGCCTAATAAATAAGCAAGGCTAGATTTAAAATATGCTGAGACTTGAACTTGAAGCCTAGGCTTTGGTCTAGCCAGCCTCCTATAGCAACCCAACCTCTCAGCTGGAAGTCAGAAGCCCCTGTGAATGCTTTCTCTGGATGGGACCACAGCCTGACCAAGCATTCCCATCCCTTCCCAGCTGTGGGATCCACTCACATCAGCCGTGCCTCAGTCTTCCTCATGGATTGGAGCTCTAATCCTGCCCAGCTGCCTCTGAGGGTGGTATGCAAAGTAGCCTGTGAAGTTGTGTGGATATTTACAAGAGCAAATGACTTCCTCCAGACAGATTTGAATGCTCCTTACCTCCTACCCCTTCAAAAGCTTTCACCACAACTTCCCACACATGCACTCTTTCAAGAAAACTTCTACCAGAAGAACAAGTTTTAAATCTCTCAGTGTTGAGCACATACAAGAATGCAGAACAGGCTGTTTTAGTTTTGAGGAATAAAACACAACAAATACTACAGAGATAAAAAGGTCTTCCATCAAGTACTGAGAAAAGTAATGTTGCTACACTGATGTCAATCTGAGTGGCACCCTAAATTCTGAGTTCCTAAAGCAAATATGTAGCGGTGAAAAGTACACAAAGATAGGCTACAGAGGCACATTAACATTGCATTAAAATTGAACAAGAGCGCAAAATTATCCAGGAAGTTCTCAGTTCATAAATCAGGTATCTTCCAACAATTTTCACTGTGATTTTAACAGTATTGTAATCTGAACAGTAGAGAGGAATTAACACAAAACACAAGATACCAGCTAGGTTTTGCCTTTCAAATTCTTTCTCCTTTATAAAAGAGTCTGAACTTGAGTGTACATGGAGAGGGACAGGAACTGTGCCCTAGGGAGTTAGCTAGAAGACGAAAGAAGAGAGAAAGTATGACACCCATGACACAGCACAGAAATCAGTACTAAAAAGAAATGAGCTTTGAGGATTCAGCTGCAGTAGATGAAGGTTCAAGGGATGACCCTTATGCTCTTGAGTTACCTCAGCAGGAACATCCGCATGATCACAAGAGTAGACAAAGAAGCTCCCTTTTGAAAAAGGGAACAACATTTCCTTCTGTTCCCAGACAATGCAGTAATGTTGTGACCCTTTAAAGGACATCAGGGGAAACAATTTTGCTGGGAACTGAGATTTCTGTTTGTGCACATATACTGTTTGTGCACATATGTACTATTAAACAAACCATAAAGGTCCTTAAAAGATTTCAGGAAAATTCTACTCCCCACGCGTGAGTCAGGCTGTCAAGCTTTGACAGAATTAAGTCAGAGTTCTTTATTATCTTGTTCAAGGTTGGTATTCATTTCTTGTACGTGACTTTATCACATTTCCCTTGAAGTAAGGAGCTTTCTAAAGAACTGGACTATGCCTGTGGTTACTTGGGGATAAAAATAAAGCTGTCCATCCCAAAGGATTAACATGGAGGACATAAGCAGGAATTAGGAGAAACATGAGTCAGAAAGCACTGGAGAATTCAATTTCTACATATCCATGAGCTGTCTTAATACATGACTCCCTGATCTGTCAGAAAAATGCCAACGTTTGGTTTTCCTTCTAGACAAAATTCCCCATGGAAGGAAAGCCTCTGTGAGGGAAAAAACCTAAATAATTAAACTAATAAACCCTAACAAACCCTGCTCCCCCTCTTCACCCCAAAAAAACCACAACCACTAAAACAATTCCAGTTGAGTAACTAGAAAATTCATTTAAGCTCCACCTTCGCTCTGTATTATACATTCACAAAGCTGCATTATAGAAGATACTTGTGTATACTGAAGTTTCAGAATGCAACAGATGTCTAGTTCTACTAAAAAACAAGATGGCATTTATTTTGTTTACACTCATTATTTAGATATGGATCAACATTCAAGGCATGAACCATGCCCTGTTTTAGGAGTTTCTATTTAAGTTATTAAAATTAGATATGAATGTCTTGGCCAAAGCAGAATTTAACATAAACATAGGAAAGTACTGATCTTAGTGCCCAAAGGGCTTCACTTTCATGTTTTAAAGTAGAAAGAGCTACACATGGAAGAAGAAAATAACAACCACATGGGTTAAGTGTACAATGAACAAACATTGCTCTCCAAAGAAAAAAACAGCAAAAACAGCCAGTCAAGAAAGTGGGCTCAAGGTAATATAGGATTGAGACAAGCTTACTCCACTTCTAAACACAATTTCCTCTGAATTGCTAAGTCAAGAATCTCATAAAAAAGATTTAAAATTTTGAAAGAGACCATCTCTTCCCTTAAATCTATGCATTTTTGTCTTAATGAACAAATACCTTGAGTTCTGAAGGAGTCTGAAATTGCCAAGGCCTTGCAAACATGAATCATTTTAGGTTTATAAAGCTCCTTCTGTGAAACAGCAGCTCAGCGTGAGAAAGCAAGCCACATGAACCAGGAGCAGTCATTTACTTCTCACTTAGGCAAGACAAGAAATCGTGATCAATCTGAGCCCTGATCTTCAGTCAGCTTTAATTATCATACTAGAAATACCACACCTCTGCTAATGAATACGTCCCTTGCACACAAAAATCGGTGACTAGAAAGGCTAGAACTTATCCACTGCACAATCACTACCTATGAATTACCTAACCCCCCTCAGATCTGGTCTTAGAAAAAGAAAGTCATTCAAAAACACTTTTAAATAAATAGAAACAACTAACACAGCTTCAGTCTTTATAACATTCTTCTTTTCACTCTAATTTAAAACATAAAAACACATCATCATGTTGCACAAATGGTTCCTTCTTCCCACCCCCACTCCCCCACAGAGGTGTCCTTCTCACAGAGGTTATTCACAAGCTTGTATCCAAAGTTACTAAGAACCAAGCCTGACAGCATTTAGGTATTTATACTGCTGCTTTCATATAGATAAAGGAAATGTCCTGCACAAGTTGCTTCTCCTCCCCTGGAAGCTGGCATTCAGGAAGGCAAATATACTTAGGACATTACTTTCAATCACTACAAATATCTTCCCAAAAAAAAAGATCACAATATCCAAATGGAGGCAAGTCCCAGATTCAGAGGAACGAACAACGTATGAGTTGACTGCCACAGATGAGAAAGCCTTATGAACTTTAAACAGTGAAGCAGAAGATGCTTTCTAATACATTTAACTCCATGATATTTGAATAAAAGGTAGATCCCAAGAGCTCAGTGCACTGTTATACAGGAGGAACATAACATTATTTTCCTGATCTGGAAGTGGTTTTACATTATGTCACTATAATTTAGTCCCTGCTAAATTCACATTCAGAAATCTTATGCAATCTACTGGCCAAATGCTTTGGCACTATAAACCCAAATTTATGAGTTATGGCTCCACAGTACGAGTTTTATCGTGAGAGACTGAGCTGTGCCCTTCTACACAATAAAAATACTAAAGATATTATTTTAGAAGTCTACTAAACTACCATCAGTGATCCAACAATGTATGGGATAAAACACATCCAAAAATATATGTAAACTGTGGTATTAGGGAATCTAAATTATTATAGAAATCAAAATGTAGGAAAAATTCACAGTGATGAATAACTGAAGGGCCATTGGAAAGGACTAATTCTTAAACAAATTTTTTTAAAAGAGTATAAATCTTATCTTTGGAGGCAAACTTATCACAGAATCACAGAATATGTTGAGTTAGAAGGGACCCACAAGGATCAGGAATATTTAACAGATACTAATAAATTCTCCATGGAATAAGGGAAAAATCTACAATAGTATTCAGGAAAAGCTGGATGAGATTATTAGTGTGACCAAGCATCAAGGCCTATTACTAGGGATTCTGTATCCAACGTAACATGCAAGGGAAAAAATAAAATTCATCCTCTCCATTCCTTTACATAACAAAGCCAGCATTCTTTCAGGCATCTACATTAGCTATTAACACTGACAAGAGAAAACAACTACCCCCCTGGAAGACTAGTCTACATCAGCACCTACCAGTGTGCATTAAGAAAAGCAACTCACTTCCCTTGCCTCATCTAAGGGTACAAAAAACACAAATCACGTCTTGCTACTCCCCAGCTACATTTAAAAAAAAAATCCAAACCGTAAAATACGTAAAAAAGAACAAAGATGGAAAAACTGTAAGTTTTTAAAGAGTATAAAGACAAAGCATAGAGGAAAAAAAAAACAAAATAAACAACCGCATTGCGTATGCTGTATCAAGTTTTGCTCTTTTTGCTTGTTCTAATACAAAGGTAGCATATTAATTAAATCTTTTGAGTTACAATCATGACCAGGAAAAAATTAATCCAAAAGCTTTATAAACAGAAAGAATCACTAGAAAGCATAGTGATAAAGAAAAGGGGGTGCTTACTTACTGGAAATGGAAATTCCACTACACTTTATACCTAAGAATAGTAATACATCTAATGAAAGAAAGCTATAATCGGATTTCTTTTAGCCTATTTCTTTCCCCTCTCCTTTAAATATAATAACTAAACTAAAGCTAACTAATATATCATAAACAAGATTTGTTTAAATAAATAAGGACATGTTTCAGTAAGGACCAACAAATATGAAGTATAAATATGAAGTACGTAAAAGATTTTGCCCTAAAATTGTAGCCATTTCACCTACCTTATGAAAGATAAGTCTTTCCTTAAAAAGGATTAACTTTGATAAAAGTAATGTTCTCTATATTTCTTTAGATTCAAGCTTATTGTTAGTTTAGAGCCTTTTCAGAAGGAAAGTCACACAGAATCACAGGATGGTTGGAGTTGGAAGGGACCTCTGGAGACCATCTAGTCCAACCCCCCTGCTGAAGCAGGCTCACCTACAGCAGGTTGCACAAGACCACATCCAGGCAGGTTTTCAATATCTCCAATAACGAAACTCCAAAACCCTCTGGGCAGCCTGTTTCAGTGCTCCGTCACTCTCAAAGTAAAGAATTTTTTCCTAATATTTAGATGAAACTCCCTGTGTTTTGATTTGTGCCTGTTGCCCCTTGTCCTGTCACTGGGCGCCACTAAATTGTCTCTGGTCCCATTCTCTCGAGATATTTGTATGCAGTGGTAAGATCCCATCTCATCTTCTAAACAGATGAGCTAAAACAGGTGACAGCAGCAACTATTATTAATTTGCTTCTCTTTATGGTTTTCATCACAAAAAGTGCTCACAATTCTACTTTCACTGTGTTCTCTGTTTTTCTTTTTTTGCTATGTACACCCAGAATGATAACAGGCCAAACCATTCAAGAAAGTCCAGATTTGTTGGGAGAATAATCCCCTTCATACCCCTGTCCTTTTGGAACATCTTTCCCTCTCAAACTTGAACTATACCAATAGGCCAAGCACTTTCAACTGACTCTTTAATTGTTATTAGAACACCAATTCAATTAACATTCCAAAAGTGATACTTTGGTACAATTCACAACAAAAAACAATTCTTCTAAAGAAATTCACTTGAATGGGCCTTTCATTTTTAGGACAAATAACATGCTGAGAAGTTATGCAAGAATGTCAGCGTGGTGTGTTGCACATCACATGCCAAACTCTGTAAGTGGTTAATGATCTACAGGATCATCTGAGCGCTATCTGAAGAAGGCAGCTTGTTGCAATATGCTTTTTTTCAGCAAAAGGGCACACACAAAGACCTGTTCAATAAGAATGGAAAAACAGAAGACAATGGGAATTTTTTGTTACAGGATTAGTTTCATTTCATATTTTCCAAGGTTATCAGTCTAAGCATGTCCTGGCAAAAGCTCCAAAACAAAAGTATAGTCACCACATTTTTCCGATGTGCTGAAAAAATGCCTCAAAAACCATACAGCCTTCACTCACAGTACACCTCTAAAGAATCCACAACTGAAATATGGGTAAAAATTTGCTGTGTTTTTTCAACAGTTAACAGTGCGATAGTTTATGGAGAAATGTACTTTTAAGTAAAATCTCAATTTTCTGAAGGCAGATACACTAAAAGCAGATGCCTAACAGCTCAGACTGGTGCCAACCAATCCGCTGTTACATCCTGTAGAGTATTCTGACTCCCAGAGGTATCCAAAAAAGCCGATTACTGTAGATGAAGCCTTCTCACCCATGGTTCAACTTTAATAAACATCCCTCTGTCATCTTGTCAAATCCTGCATTATTCAGCCATGAATTAGTTTAATTATTCCCAGAAACTTTTTTAATCCAGCCCTGAGGAATAGTCTGTCCATTTTCATTCCATAACTGGTAGTGAAGACTTGTATTACTGGTTCCCAATGACAGAACTATCAGACACACTCAATGGAAGGAGGAGAACAAGTTTACATGGGAGAGAATAGAAGAGGAAAGAAAAAAATCATTAAAAAAAACATTTACAGAGCAAGATCAGGGATCATTCAAATATGACCTCCTGCATAATAAAGATGATACAATTTCACTTAGTTATCTTAAGACTGAGGAGGAATTTGTGTTCTATAAAGCAGCTAAAGAAAGGAAAGTCAATACCCCACAAATTAGGTTGTTGTATAGTTCAGCTTTCCAATTCTGAATTTTGATAGACTTTCAGCTTCATGAAGTATCCTCTTCAAAAAACAAACAAAAAAGATGCCTCAAACCCCAAACTAAAAACCACTACGTTCCCCAAACACCAGAAAAACTTCACACTCCTCCTTAAAAGGTATTCCCCTATGGATTAACCTCCTTCTTGTTAGGCTAGAGAAATGAACAGTTTTTCATATTCAGACTCTTTGCCTTCGGCATATTCCTCTAAACTAACAACCATACCTGTAGTTCTTTCCTCCAGTCCTTCCATATTATTCTATAACCAAGAATGTAAGAGAGCCTCACTGAAGCTATGACATTACTTAAATTCTTTACTACTTTCAACCCTCCCTATGCTTGCTATAATTTTCAGAATAGTTCATAGGTTCTGGAACACAAGGCACCAAGAGCTTGGTTTGCCATCTACTTCCAATTCAATGGACTTTGCAAAAGATATGTTGCCCAATGAATCTAACTTAGCCTGTTGCCAGCACCACATAACATTAGTCTCTCTTTATTTGCAGCCTTATACATTTGTTTATTCTGTACATTTCTAGCTGCAATCATCTTTTTATAAAGAGATTTATAAATTGAGCGTCTTTGAACTAAATGCAGATTTAGGGTATCTATAACCAGCAATGTCTTCAGCTGCACAACTCCTATATAAAGGAGAAGAAATATTACCAGAGAAGATTCCTACTGTCTAGAAGATTTAGGCCATTAACTAGTTTCTGCTTTTCTGGAACAAAGGAGTACCTGGAATCTGTTCTGCTGCATAAATGCAAAATTATTTTTCTTGCTCGCAAGAATGAATCAGAACTTACCATTCTAATAATGAAATTAAGATCGAGCTTCTAAACTCACAAGAACTTTAATTTCAAAATAAAAGTTCTCATAGAAACACCAATTTTACTCCATGAATATGCTTTCTATCCAAGGTTTTAAACTTAATCATTGTCTAGCAACATAAAGCATTACACAGAAAAAAGCTCCTAACCACACTACATAGCATGTTTTTGCCAACAAAAACTTTGGTTAGACCTGCTGTTAAAAAAAAAATATCCCCACATGTGGCAATGGATTTGCCATATGCAGGATGGAAGAAGTCCTGTCAGAGATGGATTAGTGAAGAAAATGAAAACAGTTCAAATGTTACAGAAACTGAAGTTTTTAAGGTGGTTTAAACAGGTTTTAAAATGGCTTTTACCTTTTTGCAGAGTCACTGATCTTCTTCCCAACATCCCCTGTGCTCCCACACAAGGTGTCCTGGGAAGGTGTCCTGAGATGTTTCCCATTGGCCTTTGTTAACCCCTTTCTATTGGCTGTTGACCCTTCACCTGATGGTTTTTTCTATGTGACCCTGAATTTGTGATTGGTCCCCTTTTGACCCTCCTGAAAGCCTTATAAACCCCTACCCCACAATAAACTTCCTCTTTCGTCCGTCCCTTCCCGGTGGTCTGTGTGCTCCTTGCGGGGTCGCAGGGCCACGTGCTGGGGCGGGGGGAAGGGCATTCACCTCGCAGGTAATGGGCTAGCAGCCTAAAGCCTGGAGGTCTCCCCCATTCCCACTAATCCGTCGGACCCACAAACCTTTCTGTAGCTAAAGATCCCCTTGATGTCTCGACAACCCTGAATAACTTTTACATTTAGCTATAAGACTTAGTTTTTTCAAACCACACATTTTATTTAGATTTCTTGATGTACTGTGTTTATTTCTTGAAAAAGGAGATAACCCCAGAAGCTTCAAGCAATTCATGTATTTTCAGCTGTCTAGAAGGGTAGTGGCTTGTAAAAGATAAACAGAACTAAGCTTAGCCACACTAGACCAGCAAGCATATCATGAGTGCATCTTCAACACAAACTGAAAAAATGACACCAGTATTTATCTATTTCTCTCTGCAATCTCACAGTAGTGCAGGAAAACATTCTATCTAAACACTTATATCTGGCAAAAGAAATGAGGGTATGACAGATTGATGGGACATTACCATCCTGTCTATGAGCAGAACTCCAGGTGAAATCTCACATCAACACCATGTCTACCAAAAAGAAAACCTGTCAGGGTGCTTGAGAGTTAAATTTATGAAGCTCCTGTATGCCCGTACTGATGTGAGAGCAGGAATGCAAAAATGAAACTAGAAATTTAAATCTGAGTAAGTAAAATGTAAGAATCGATGTAAAATTCTTCTGAAAGTTTGTGTTTAAAAGACAATTTTAAACTGCTATTTTAAAAGAAGTGGTCATTTTGCAGATTTCCTTGAGGAAAGATGTGATTGGAAGCAAACCATAAAGGAAAAAAAAAGACAACCTTCAGATTTACTTTGGAAGAGTTCTGCAGGAAGCAATAGCACTGAAGACTTAACTGCAGCAGAAGAGCTTGATGGTTAAATATTGCTCAGCAGCAAATAACAAGAGGCCAGTTACAGGACCGGGCTGTAGAACAACCTGACCTGGGCGAGACAGTCACTTCTGGCCTGCAGGAGAAGCCATTCAGCTTTAACGCCTGCTGGAACATCGACCCATCTCCTCAAAGAAAAGTCCCTTTTACAGAAAGCCAATTCATTTTCCACAGGTTGAGATCTAAAAGCAGCTGGTTTTTTCTTTCCAGTACTAGAAAAATGATACCTTTTCTTTAAATTTACAATTCCTTTCCACAGGGGGACAGACACTGCAGATTACCCCATCTCTCTATGCAGAGAAGCTCTGCTAAGCAGAGGCTGTTACCAGGTCCTTAACTTCAGAGTCACTCAGAAAGGAGATTTTCAAAGCCCATACTCCCTCACAAAGCTTGCTCTTCAAACTGAGAAGTAGGTCCTTAGCTCAGGCTGGAATGCATAGATGGGTGTATTTTAGCACGGTTCAACGGGCACTGAGGGCCAGGAGGTCATTCCACACTTACTGCATGTTTTATATTGCTCAATAAGGACCTGGCAACTTAACTTGGTGTGCTGGTTTCGCTGGGGCAGAGTTTACAGGGCTGCTGTGAATTTGTGCTAAAAAGAGCGTGGATAACACAGGAATGTTTTAGCTATTGCTGAGCAGTGCTTGCACAGCATTAGGGCCTTTTCTCCTCGTATACTTCAATAGATACTTGAATTTTAAATAATACATACTTCAAGAAAGAACTCTTGAAGGCGCAGGAACAGGCTGTTCCTATGCGCCAAAAGATGAGACAGAGGGGAAGATGACCAGCCTAGCTGAGCAGGGAGCTTTTGTAGGAACTCAGGTTAAAAAAGAGAGTGTATCACCTGTGGAAAAAGGGGCAGGGAACTCAGGAAGTGTTTAGGGATGTTGTTAGGTCTTGCAGAAAGAGGTAAAAGCTCAAAACTTTATCTGGCCACTTCTGTAAAGGATAATAAAAAGTGGTTTTATAAATATATAAATATCAAAAGAAGGCGTAAGGCAAATCTCCACTATTTATTGCACACAGAGGGAGAATATAGTCACCAAAGATGAAGAGAAGGCTGAGGTATTTAACACCTTCTTTGCTGCAGTCTTGAACACTGAGACCCAGTTATCCTCGGGGCAACTGGTCCCCTGAGCTGGTAGACAAGGAGCAGAACGGACCCCCTGTAATCCAGGAGAAAGCACTTAGTGACCTGCTGAGCCACTCAGATGCTCCCAAGTCTATCAGACTGGATGGGATCCATCCTAGAGTGATGAGGGAGCTGGTGGAAGAGCTTGCTAAGCTGTTCTCCATCATTTACCAACAGTCCCAGCTAACCACATCTGTTAAAACGTTAACAGATGTCAACATATGACTGGAGGTTGGCCAGTGTGACTCCCATCCAAAAGAAGGGCTGGAAGGAGGATTTGGGGAACTACAGGCCTGTCAGCCTGACCTCGGTGCCCAGCAAGGTTATGGAGCAGATCATCTTGAGTGTGATCACATGGCAGATGCAGGACAACCAAGGGATCAGATCCAGCCAGCATGGGTTTAGGAAGGGCAGGTCCTTATCTCCTTTTATGATCAGGTGACCCACCTGGTAGATGAGGGGAAGGCTGTGGATGTGGTCTATCTGGACCGCAGCAAAGCCTTTGACACCATCCCCCATAGCATTCTCCTGGAAAAGCTGGCAGCCCACGGCTTGGACAGGGGCACTCTGTGCTGGGTTAAGAACTGGCTGGAGGGCTGGGAACAGAGAGTGGTGATGAACAGAGCTGCACCCAGTTGGTGGCCAGTGGTGTCCCCCATGGATCAGTGTTGGGCCCAGTTCTGTTTAATGTCTTTACTGATTATCTGGATGAGGAGATTGAATCTACCATTAGCAAATTTGCAGACAACACCAGGTTGGGTGGGAGCGTTGATCTGCTGGATGGTAGGAAGGCTCTGCAGAGAGACCTGGACAGGCTGGATCAATGAGCTGAGACCAAGGGTATGAGATTCAACAAGGCCAAGTGCTGGGTCCTGCACTTCGGCCACAACAACCCCAAGCAGCACTACAGGCTCGGAGCAGAATGGCTGGAAAGCGGCTCAGCAGAAAAAGACCTGGAGGTGCTGGTCAACAGTGTCTGAACATGAGTCAGCAGTGTGTCCAGGTGGCCAAGAAGGCCAATGGCATCCTGGCCTGTATCAGTAGTAGAAGGGCCAGAAGGACTACGGAAGTGATTTTTCCCCTTTACTTGGCATTGGTGGGGCTGCACCTCCAATACTGTGTCCAGTTCTGGGCCCCTCAGTTCAGGAAGGACACTGAGGTGCTGAAGCAGGTCCAGAGCAGGGCAATGAAGCTGGTGAAGGGGCTGGTGCACAAGTCCTATAAGGAGTAGCTGAGGGAACTGGGGTTGTTTAGCCTGGAGAAGAGGAGGCTCAGGAAGGACCTCATCACTCTCTACAACCCCCTGAAAGGAGGTTGTAGCCAGGTGGGCATCAGTTTCTTCTCCTGGGTAAGCAGTGACAGGATGAGAAGACACAGTCTTAAGCTGCACCAGGGCAGGTTTAGGTTGGTCATTAGAAAGAAATTCCTCACAGAAAGAGTGACTAGATATTGGAAGGGGCGGCCCACAGAAGTGATAGAATCACCCTCACTTGAGGTGTTTAAGGAAAGATTGGATGTGGCACTGAGTGCCGTGGTCTAGCTGACATGGTGATGTTCAGTCATAGGTTGGACTCTGTGATCTCAGAGCTTTTTTCCAACCCAACTGATCCTGTGATATCACCACACCAGCAAGCAGACGGGGGGCACAAGAAGTTGGGAGTGGACAGAGCCAGGACAGCTGGGGCCAACTGATCAGAGAGATATCCCACAACATATGGCATCATTCTCAGCATATAAAGCTGGGGAAAAGGGTAGGAAGTGGGGAATATTTGCAGTGATGGTACTTGTTCTCCCACATTGACACTATGCATGATGGAGCCCGGCTTTCCTGGAGATGGCTGAACACCTGCCTGCCAACAGGAAGTGAGGAATGGATTCCTGGTTTTGCTTTGCTGGTGCATGCAGCTTTTGCTTTACCCATTAAACTGTCTTTATCGCAACCCATGATTTTTCTCACTTTTACCCTTTCAATTCTCTCCCCCATCCCAGTGGGGCAGAGTAAGCAAGAGGCTGCTTGAGGCTTAGTTGAGATTGCCCTACTAAATGTATCTCAATAAGCACTCTGAAATGTGCTTATCAGCATTCCTGCCAGCTTTCAGTGAAGAGTTGGTAGGTCAGAGTCTGCCCTGAAAAGAAATGTTTCCTGTTTTTCTTCATTTTTTACTTCCTCATTAGATACTTTGCTTTTGCTTTAGATAGCTCTTTACAACTTTTTTTAAAAAACAAATTCCCCATAGGATTTTTTGCAGAAGACTAACTACATACATACCAGGTCAATCAGTACAATACACCACACCATTTTTTGAGTGAGGAAACACGATGAACTTAATAAACACCTTAATTAAGCACATTGACATTTTAGAGAAGGAAAAAAATAGTTTACTCTTACTGATTGCAGAGCCTCTTCAGATTAAGTTTTGCATCCAACCATAAATAAAATTAAATGGTCTACTCTATTAGAAACATTCTTCTTTTTCCGTATTACCACTTTAACCCCAAACACATTATATGTATTTCTGCCTCCTGGCTGTCAATCTTCAATTCCCTTCTTCCCAAGTATAGGAAACCAAACCACCAACTAGCAGCTGTAACCTTTTTTGCGCACACCCTCTCAAGGAGAGTCACACATGATAACACAGTACGTTAACTTTCTTCCACAGACCCACAGAAGAGCTTCAGAGCTTGTTGCCCAGAAAGTTTATGGATGCTCCATCCCTGAAGTGTTCAAAGACATACTGGATGGGGCCCTGAGCAAGCCGTATCTAGTGGGTGGCATCCTTGCCCATGGCAGAGAGGTTGGAGCTAATTGATCTTTAAGGTCCTTTCCAACCCAAACCATTCATTTACAAGAACGTTAAGCTATGGCAGAACCTATTTTCTATCAGCCCCACTTCCATGACAGGTCTTTCCATCAATATTTCGAAAGCATTAGCACCAGAGACAGGCAAACAGAGCCAAACACTGGCCCTCAGTGCTCCACTTCAGGGCCATCCCAGGACACCAGCCACAGGCTTTTAACACACATTGAGCTTTAAGAAGCTCAATATTTAGACAGTTTCAGGGATCCCCAGGTTGTTTCTACCACAGCATCAGGCCACCAGAAGTTTTTATCCTTCAGTAATCAGCCTGGAAGGTCACACATCCCTGGGAATGTACCTTCCAACCCTACCCCACAGCCAGAGACCATCCTCTTCTTCCACAGCAGCAGAACAGCTTTGTTCACTAACAGGCACTGGGGCACTACAATAGAGAGGGGGACTCAGGTATATGGGCCATGATTCCTTTGGGAGATAAAATTAATTACTAGGTCCACATGTAGACAGCACCTCAAGCACTATTTCCATAAATCTCCTACCCTACCAGTACCTTTCCAGGTTGATCAGGAGTAGAGGACAGGAAGAGGAGAACTAGAAGTACTTCTAGATAGCCTAGCTTATACAAAACTAAAGTTAGTGCAGGACAGCAGCTATAGGTTGGATTCATGACTGATCACTACTAGGGGGCAGGGGGAAGGCATCTACAAATCACACTATTCACATTCTCAGAAACAGAGTCCAGGTTTCACAAAAACATATTTGAGAGCCAGCAGGCTGTTTTGTCAGAAGTGACCTGTGTCACATGTTTCAAAAGTGAGGAATGATTCTTGCACACATAACAAGTAACAGAGTTATCCAAAACGCCTCAAGAAGCTCTGGTTATCAGATCAATAGCAGGCACCCACAGCAGGTCTTTGTCTGCAGATACTTGATAAATGCCTCTTATGTCTACCTTCTGGTGATGTGGAATTGAGGTGCAATAGATAACTATATGCTAGCTTACGATTTGTAACACTGAGTTTAACTTCAAACCAGCCTTCATCAGCAATTTGAAAAATATTTAAACCTTGCTAAATGAGTGGAAGCAAAGGCCATGGATCTTGCAAATGGAACAGTTTTATTTTTTGGAAGAGAGACTCACATCAGTAATAGGGGACATAAACCTAGGCCCACTCAATAGATAATTTTTATGACTTGTTTCAATGTTTTCAATGATTTATAGGTAGGTTCTCAAGTAAGAACACATATAATGAATTCATACATAATTAATCTTGAGAAAATTACAAATGCTTCTACTCCTTACCAACCACCACAAGTTTCTATTCAGTTGAAATCTTCTTCACTGGGTGCTTCTAAATAGTTGCTATTTGTCAAAAACAGAAGGCAGTTATGGCGATTCAGTGGGCTGCTTTCAGCTAGTACCAGAAGTGGGAGACTGTGCCAGACATAGTGCTGCTGCCTGGGTTTAGTGGGAATATATTTAAAACTCGTTCATCTCATTCAGATAATTTTATCACAAGACATGTGACTTGTGTTTTCAGAACTTGTGCTGGCTAAGATAAACACATGGGTTTTACATTTCCAGCGCTACTTCTCCCTTTTAATTCTACTTCTGGCTTCTCTGCCTACACAATTAAGAGCATATTTAGTATCCACTGTTTAGAGGCATTAATTCAAGGATTAAAGAAACTAAAACTGCACAACAGGCATGGTAAATAATCAATCTCGTCTAATCTCAATAATGTTCTCTAACCTGGTACAAAGGGAGTACCACTTAAAATCATAAACAACTCAGTTCTGAACTTTCTATAGAAAATAAGTTACAAAGAGCAATGTTATCACTGTCCAGTGTCCGCCCATTCAACCCTCATGCCAAGAGGGGAAGCTACTTACAAAAAAGGAACTGCTTATAGATTTGCTTGCATTGCATCCTTTTCTTTCATAATTAAGACAGTATCTCTAGGTCACAAAATGCTAAGCCACTCAAAAAGAGGATAGATGACAATTATTCCACTTCCACTAGGCTTCCAAGGCTTGAAGCAAAAAAAGAAGTTGGAGCAGGACAATGTGGAAAGGGCACACAATGTTAGAACAGGAAAGCAGATAAGAGAAACGATACAAATGTGATTCATACAGCTATCTGCTGTGGGAGGGAAAGCTCCTAAAGAAAGTCTTACAGTCTCATAAAAACAAGAAGCTGGTAGGGGTTGGAGTTGCTAAGCAGTTTGAGAGAGTTTTAGTTTCACAAAATTAGAGATTTACTTTTTGAATAAGCAACAGGAGAGGAAAAAAAAAGTAAAACATAGGTTCACTCTCATTATACCAATGGGGATTTTTTAATTTGTTTTAAAACACCCAAGTCTCACTTGCAGCAAATCACAAGATCTGATGATCCCTTTCATGAGGCTTGGAAGATGCCAACTCAACTACATAGAGCTTTTTCTTTCATTTCTTTTTGTTACTATAAACCACTACAGATTCTGGTCATTTCTCCCTTTTATGAATGAACCAAAACCTTTGCTTTTTTTTGAGAGCAAATGACAGTCAAGAATTAAACAAAAAATCCACTAGAATATTACTGAAAGCCTTATTTCTATCTCCAACAATGAAGAACAGAGCAACAACAGATTTAGATGTCCAGATCACAGACCCCACTGTGAAGAACAGAAACTGAATTTCTGATGCCTTTCAGAACATAAGGCATTAAACTGCATGAAGGTTCAGTCCAATCACTGAAGTAACCTGCACAACCAGAAAGGGAAGTTGGTCAGCCCAAACCTCTCAGGGAAAGGGAAGTAGGGAGCAGGAGCTCAACTGAAGGTCATTGCAACGAGGGCACATCATCACACATCTATATCTTTATACTGCTGTCCTTGAGTGGTTTGAGAACATAAGCGTAAGCAGAAATCAAAGTTTGTTGATCCCATGTAAAGAAATTATTACACAATCAATAAGCAGCATTTAGACATTGCTTTGATTTTAAAGGTTACTTCAATCTTCCTAACTTTTGCTTTACATTCCTCAGGAGGTGTCCTACATATTCATTTCTCTTGCCCTGCCTCCCAAACTGTTTCTTTGTGGTTTCTAGTTAGTATATTCTTACTAACATTTTCCTGAAGGTCTAACTAAGCTAATCTTCATTTTCCAGACAATTACATAATTAAGAGAAAAATAAAATCTCACAGATTTAAATATCTATGGTTGAATACTATACATGACTAAAAACTCATAAGTAGATATCAGCTGCAGAATGTAAATCAAAAATTATCCTACTATTTCAACTACACCAAAGACTACTATTTTTAAACTAAGTATGTAAGAACAGTTGGATGGCCAGACAACATCCTTTCTCTGTATTTTGTAAGAATTTTCTGAAGTACAAAAACAGTGGGTAGGAATATTAAATCATGTAACACAGTCACGCATGTCAGTGTATCAAAAGAAGAAGCTGAGGGGACAGGGAGAAGTATCTACATGATATGTTGAATCCTGATTGAACAAAATTAATTCAATATAATTATCAATAGAATTTGCTCAATAATCCTTATTGAACAGAAATATTCCAATATTCAATTCATTAGTCTGCAAACCAGAAAAAAAAACAAAACAAACAAACCTTATGAAAGGGCAGACCAGAAAAAAACTGAAAGCATAGAAGCTTTAATTCATAATAAGACATTAGTCTGTTTGAGTACTGCAAGTTTCAAACGTATCTCCTCCTGGAGTCCCTTACATGAAGTTTCTACCATGCTACAGACTAGACTGAAACATATTTTTGCTGCAATGGAATTGGTGAAAAGGCAAAACCTGATATACACATTTTCCTAGTTTTGCATTATTTATAAAACAGTAATAAATTCAGGCTCATACAAGTCTTTAGGCTGTCAGCAGAGATCTTCCATAAATGGCTTCTTGGTTGCCCATGCAAAGCCAACTTCAATTCTTGCCTGCTTCCTAAGAGGTGGAAAGATATACTAAAAGATTCACAAACACATCTGACTATCTATCTCCCTTTAAAACACATGTTAAGAAGTTCTCTTCTAGATTGTTTCTTTCCACACCCAGATAGGTGTGGAAATCTTGTATGCTTATTGAGTTGGTTGTCCTAAAGGAAGTTATCCTGGATCTCCTCTGAGGAAGGATGACAAACTACTTACGGTAAGAATTCAAATTAAGAGCAAAAAACCCACAACTTTCCTTTGACCACCTCTGCTCCCCGCAGCATCACTTGCATAAGTTAATCAACAAGCTGAAATCTCATTTCCTAGGCATATCTTCAGGTACTGAATATGAAGTTACAGCTAATGTGACAGGCACAGGAAAAGGAATTTATCACAACTTTGATGCCTTTTGATCAGCCCCCTGGATGTTCTACCCAGTGTTACCCTGAAAGAAAGGAAATAATTCAGACTCGGAAAAGAAAATGATTCTTTCTGTTCCATAATTTTTAACAGTTCCAAATGTATCCACCACAGAGTCTTTCTAGATAGAGACCCAAACAAAGGTTACTTGTTTGGATATTTTGCAATAGCACAGTGTGACTCAGAGGAGGGATTACTAAGCGTACCTTCTGTTTGGGCAATGAAACACTGCCTCTTCAAAGCTCACAGGGCTTGTGGCTTCAACATGAAACAGTAATGGCAATGAAGCAAACAACTCATCTAGATATAAGATGTGATTGCAGCGTGAAGTAAACATACTTAAAGTAGCCTAGAGTATCAGGAGCAGCTCAGCCAAGGCATTGTGAAGCTGGTTATGAGCCGCCCTGGCTTGGACATTTGTGCCATCATAGTGTGCATGTACGTGAGATGATACGAGAAACGTACTCACCATACATGAGCGCTCAAAGTAATTGTAAAACCATACAGCTAGCAGCTAGTTACCCGCCCCACACTTGTATGTTAAGCACCTACTGTCACTTTACTTCCAAATGAAAGATTAAAAGTTCATTGCATAGTCAGCAGAAAGACATCATAACCCTGACTGCCTAAGTTCAAGCACCTAAATACATAATGATAATTTTACATTTTTTCAGTATGGAATGTGATTGGTATCCCAGAAAAAAAAACTCAACTGAGTCAACATGAGTTACTTTGTACACATTCATCTCTATGCTACAGCTTATGAAGCGTGCTGCTGCTCTGGGTAACACTATTTACTGAGCTAGCAAGAGAACTACTGGCCCACCTGATATTTTCCCCCTCATGCTCTAACTGTTGAAAGAGCTGAGTTTTTAGACAGTTCAGGTATATATTTCACAAATCCTGAAGTCAAACTGAAGGTGCAACAGGGCATTAATAACTTGCTCTCTTGCACAGAACACCTATTTTGCCTTTACATATACCCTCCTAGGAGACCAGTTCTTGGACACCCTTCCGAAATTTTCTACAGTCTCCCAATCCACCAGGAAGATGAATTTCCATATGTCTGCAATTTTTGTCAGAACCTTTGCCATCGTATTTACATTGTTTTACTAGTCATTTTTCTTGTTTATGCCTCCCTCCCTCATACATTTTCAGTATTGTCACAAAGCAGACAGTCAGTACATGAACTAACCTTTCAGCTGTCAAGTCAATTTTGACAGACATATCCGGAAAATACACCTCAGTAACCTTCAGTAACCAGGGAAGAAAGAATGTAATGTCAAAGGCACAAACTCCTCATTATGAAGATTCTTAGTTTTGCTCCAAACTACAATCTGTGACCTTAAAACACGATTTATTCAATCAGTTCAAGAACTTGTACAAACTTGTCCTACTGAGGACTCCAAAGTTGCTCATGTTTCTCAGGCCACAGTGCCTTGGCATGGTACTGGACAGCTTTAGCCAGGCACAGACCGCAGGTCACTAATACTTTTCAGGGAGAGTCTCACTTGAACTGTTGAGTAGTTTCCCACTTAAGCTAGAACAGGACAGTCGCTTTGCAGACTATTATTAAATACCACATTCGAAGTGGGAATTTAACGTGCGGCTGGAATACAGAAAGTATTGCAGAGGTTGACACACACAACATTTATCTTGGCTATCAAGTACTCACAACAAGGTGGCATAACCTCCACATTCGCTTGCCTCTGAAAGAGTCAGTACTAAAACTACATATTAGAAATAAAATTCCCCATCCAATAAAGTGAGTTAGCCATAGTTGAATAAACAAAGTATGTTACTTTGTCTCCTGTTTCTTTTTGATACGTATTTTTCACAATTCCCTCTGACAAGGTATTTTCATATTTTTACTTCATTTGCATACCAAAGCACTTTCAACTGCAACGAATTTGCTACCTCTGACTTTACTTGGTATCACTGGATTTTTAAGTTGCAGAACATGGAAAATAGAACTTCCTCCAGTACTTTCACCAGACAAATCATTATTTCTTATATTTTTAATCACTTCTGAAGTTAATCTGCTCTTTTCAGAAAACTTTTATTGCAGAAAAAAGTAATTTGGTGTGTTATTTCACAACAACAAAACCATGCTTCCAGCGATGGTCTAAAGTTAAACCTTTATTTCTGCCTCTGAATCTGCTTCAGAGGCTTTAGATGCAGAGCTCATTGACAGTGATCTCTCTTCAGGGATTTCCTCATGTACACAAGAGATTTTTCTCAGCAGCTAGCCATACTGTCCCTTCGAACTTACACTCTCACGATTTCCTTTTCAAGATGTGAAAATACATAACCTATAACCATGCACAGTAATCCCAGGGAAACCATGGTAGGTGTGTATGAGGCACTGGTGCTCATCGTGTTACGTACAACAATTATGAACAACTGACATGCAGAGGCCAACATAGTATTCTGTAGAATAATTTTTCCAAAGGTAAAAAGAAAAAAAAAATAAAGTCAAAGACTCTCAGTGGTAACTGCCCCCTGAGCCATGACTCACCAGCAACAAACTAAGGGCTTTTTATTCTCCATAATTTCCATCTTTCCATCTTGTGTATTGGTTAGTCCCCACCTCTTGAGCACAGGTACACACTCAGTAGCCTTCCTCACTAAATCATCTCTGATGTCCAAGACACTTTTCAAGGCGATATCCCCTATGTGCTTCCAACAAGCAACCTCCTCAACTAAAGACATCTTATTACACATTCAGCAACACCCAACCCCAGCCACTGCCACCATTTCACCAGGTTCAGAAAGGCACATGCATCAGAGTCCTTTCTGGTTTTGACTAACCTACCCAACCATCTCATCTGCAGCTTCTTTTCCCTTGCAGTAATCCTCTACTTCCAAAAGTCAAAACCAGCAGATCAAACAGAGTAGCTTCTATCAGTCTTCATTTGTGAGGAAAATACCTCACTTAATTCCTACTCTTTCTTCATTCTGTTTCAACATGATGGAGGGCCATCCTTCCACCTTCCCTACCACCAATTTGCATATTGTTCACCATACAGGAATGTTGGGCCCCAGGGCAGCCAGGAGACCAGCCTGCCTGGGCTCATCTCCTATGACAGGGACCAAGTCACATCCCATCCCAGGTTTCTCCTGAGAACTTCACTTGGTTTCCACCTTTATGAGGAAACAGAACAAAGCTGCATCCGAATTTCAGATTGGACATTAGGAAAAGGTCCTTCACTGAGAGGGTGGTTAATCCCTGGTACAGGCTCCCCAGAAAACCAAGCCTGTCACAATTCAAGGAGCATATGGAGAATGCTCTTGATCATACAGTTTAGTTTCAAGTAATCGAACAAGGAGCAGGGAACTGGTATTGATGATCCTTATGGGTCCCTTTCAACTCATGGATTCCCTCTGCACATAGAATATGTGCAGAAGGAAGTGTACATCAACACAGACAAATTCTGAGGGGGGGGAGGGAACCACCCAAAAAAAAAAAACCCAACCAAAACTCAAAGCCTAACTAAGCAAGGGAGGAACTTAACACTTCAACATTTCTTACAAGGAGGAACCTAACACATCTTACCACCTAAACATTCACACCTAGTCCAAGAAAGCTCAGCACAGGCAGTTGCCTGCACTGCAGCTTATGAAACCCTAGTGGTCAGAGATTGGAAGCTGTGAGAAATTCACACACGCTCACCAGCACTGATCCATCAGACATCAGCAAACCAGTCACAAGATATGTATGCACTCATTAGGCAAGTACACCGCAGTTGACCTAAGCCACAGAAAACCCTTTTCCAGGCTATGTTTATCTCCTTTGTCCCTAACTCTACTAAGTCTGACAAGTGAAAAAAAAAAAAATCTGCAGGTGCAAAATAAAGGGGTGGAAGGCGTAAAATATGAACTGGTAGCTGAATATTCACAGAGGAAAATAACCAAGTCAGTTCTTGCAGACAGATGAGGGGAAGGAAAAGAAGGAAAGTCTGCTTTCCCCATTAACCTTTATGTTTCCCCATTATAATGCTGGATGAATATCTGTTGGCAAGTTCAAAACTCAGCTTCTTAAAATACAATTACGGGATCCTGATGTGAACTTTTTAAACTGCTTGTCATTAATTTACTGGTTGGCTGCTCTAATACTAAGCCAGCAACACAGGGAACATGACCACTAATCATTAAGAAACCTTGCTGCTGAGGGCACCGCTTATCTGTCAGATGAACAAATGTCAACTTAGAGAGACTGAAATCTAAAACACAAACTACTTTTACCTTTTGAAATACAAAAGCATCAGAAAACATGCCTGAACAACCAAAAGATTCCCACAATATCATTAGCGCACCTCACACTATTATTTTCAATTCAGTGATGGTGCAGGACCAAGACCTTCAAAACTTCAGGATGCTTTCTGCTACCAGAGACAAGAGATAACATGCTAGCTCAGAGCTGCATGCCATCAGCACCCAGCAGGAAGTTTTGGTTTACTCTGCAGCTGCTCTCAGCACTGCCTAGAAGATATAAATATATACACACATTATATATATATAGCTTTGACATCCTGAGTGTCCAATGGTTCTTCATGTGAAAAAGTTCTTCTGGTTGATGCTGTTGCTTACTTTCCTTGTTCCAGAAAAGCACTACTTCAAATATACTAGTATGAAGGTTTCAAAGCATGTAGTCAAATGCTTTAGAGACTAGGCCATATCCAGTAGACTAGTCTTTTAAAACATGATAAAAGTGTAAAGTTTCTTTTTTTGTATAGTTTATGCCACATTTTTTTTTATTCCTTTGAATTAATTGATCCAAACAGAAAACAAACAAAGGCAATCTGTAGCATCAGAAGATAAGGAGTAATAAATAACTTTCTGCACCAACCACGAATACAACAGAAACCATGCTAGGTCAGACACAAGATTGTCTATCCAAGCCCCTGATAGTGAAGAAATAGTCAAAAGCAGATGGCTAGGGGAAAAAAAAGAGCTTCAAAACATGGCAAGCATATGATACTTCTCACAAGTATTCTTCCATCTGTGGTTCATTTGTTTCTTTAAGTTGAATGCAATTTCCAAATAACTTCTCTCGTAATCATCAAATTGGAAAACTGGAAATGTTGAATATTTGCCATGAGCATTTACATAAAAAAGCCAATCAAGTCTGACAACTTCTGCACACCCATTTGACTAGACTTGCGGATAAGAACATGAAAGATTTAGACTAGACTAAGCAGCTGATTTTTCCAAGATAAAGAGGGGTGTGAATGTACAGCCAAGAGAAAAAAGAGTCCTCCCCGGAATAACTGATTTGCACTTCAGTCCTAGCTTGGTAGAACAGGTCAGGTGTGCACACTGTGATTCACTGAGTGATAACAACACAGAAACATACATTTTAGAGCACTGTGGCAAGAAAATTTCATTCTTCCTGGGAAAATGAGAGAAGTAATGCAATATCAACACAGTGATGAGTGAAAATGACACATATTTTAAATAATTCAGAAGCTGCACGATTAAACTTGTGTCGTACTAATATCCATCCATGCTTAACTTTTGATCCATCACCACTACTGCAGATATTCTCATCAATCACTAAAGTCTAATCTTGTACAAAACACTGTATTACAGGAATGAAGCTTCAGTGTATTGAGGCTTACACTGCTACAGCCAAATGCCTGACCTATACCAGAACAACAAAAACCACACAAACCGAACTGCAAGTAATATATAGGGGACTTCTATGGAGATAATGGTCCCCAAAATAACATTGATAAGCAACAACAAAAATGCACGTACATTCACATACTAAATATAACACAAACTGAGAAAATTAAAAAAAGAAGATGAATTCCAGTTTACCTGGTTCAATTATGTATCAAACTACTAAAGTAGTTACTACCAAGCACCCTCATTTTTCTAGGTCAAATCTTCCATATTTCTACAGTGTACATTGTATAAAGTACTATTGAGGTATTAAGATGGATGTCTTGAGCTGGCACTCATTATTTAGGTAGGTAGGATGGATGCATACTTTTGTGATATTGCCATGCTAAAGAATTTTAAATCTCCTGGATGATTGTTTCTTGCTGGATTTCTCTATAATATCTACACACAGGTAATTGAAGAAAACAATGTATCTGTATTTGATAACCATGTCACTGCTTCACAAGAATGCAGCAGTAAGCAACTCAAGTTAATAAACAGACAAAAAAGCTAAATTTTAAACTCCTCCTTACTACATAAATTCCAAGCTTAGTTGGTACCCACCTGGTAGAGATAAGATAGCAAGACTATAGAGAGATAAGAACCACGGGCCAAGGTCTCCAGTTGTGGCTAGCAAAAGCATAAGGTCCGCACAAAATAAAAATAATAAATAAATAAATTATGCAGGCTTTTGAATCCCCTTGTGACTTAATATCAGGGTTACAAGTGTCCACATGGTGGTCCCTTCCTTCTTCACCCGGACAGGAGAAAGCATATATAAGCCCTGGGAGCTTCTATTTCTTCTAAGATTAATGAGACCCCACATGCCCTAAAACAGTCTAGCGCCCAGTCTTAGCAACTTCCAAGTCAACAGAGAGGTGGTGAAAGAGTCCACACCTGCCTGTGAAACACAAGAGAAGGGACAGCTGGGCTCAATGCTCACTCCAGCAAGAGAGAAGGATGAGGAATACGTGTTATGCCTCCCCTGGTAAAATACAGTAACACTTTTCAACAAGTGTTCTACAAATACAGCTTCAGCAATCCTGCTACAGAAGTCCTGCCAAGTCTTAGAGAGCAGCAGACTTTCCACTGCAGTGCTATGCAGGCAGCAGCATCAGCAGTGGCCTGCTCCAGGGTACAGAGGAAACCATGGTCACTGGGAAGGCGATTGTTGAGTTCTGAACACTTGTGTTGCCCTGAGACAGGAATCACCTGGGTGCTTCATCTGGCACATGGAGAACCCAACTCCGGAGCTTTCCAGATGCCACACAGAGCTGGTAGCCTGAAGCCTCAAATAATATGGACTAAAATACTGCAATAAGAATAAATGACTGAAAAAAAAAAAAGGGTTCTAAATGCAGACAAGCCTTGAAGGGACTTATTTTATTGTGTATGATAAAAAAAAATCAGAAGGGTGTAATGGAAATTACCAAAGAACAACATCACCAAGATAATTCTGTTGAAATAAAGCCCACTATTAATCTCCCATGTGGATCTGGCTTAATAGAAGCAAGTAGCAATTGCCCACAGGAGATTTCCCACAGTAAAACACGTCAATTCCAAAATGGAAGTCGATTTTTTTTTCAAAAATACTGCAAAGGACATAGAAAGTATGTTTAAAACAGAGCTACTTGTACAAAGCTTTCATCACAGTTACAGATTAAGAAATGCAAGAAGCAAAAGTTCTTAAAAATCTCCTTCCCACCCCCCAAATGTGTTTCTGCATAATTTCTCGGCAGTTTCATTTCTCCCCTTCCTCCTTCTCAATTCCTGATGCAGGAAAAGCCATTTTGGACTAGATTGTGACATGAAGTGACACAGCAAATGAACTTCCCTCCCAAACGTCACCAAAAGGAAACTGGAATATTGCGCGATGCTGCAGCTCCACAAGTTTCACAAGGACACATAATCAGCATTCTTCATGTTGCCACTAATAAATCTTCTAAAATCCAGCTAAACATGAAAATAAAAAAATATTGAACAAGATTATTTTTCCCCAAGATCAACTTAAGGGGTAAAAGTGTTTATAGACCTCATTTTTCTGGACAGCTTTAGTCCTTTACATGACAGGGGGGAGCTTCCTGACTTAATAATCAAGAGCAAGACATTCATATGACTACACATGACCACAACCCATACTCCTTCCTGCATCCCGGAGATGCTGCCTGCCACAATACAGCGGGCCAGACAGCCCCTTGCTGCTATCCCAGACAGAAACTGCCTGCAGCCCGTGCTCTCTGTGCATTAATTCCTTATGCTCTTATTGCTGTGGTGAAGGGGAACGCCACGTCTGAACGGCTGGTGAGCAGCGCGCTTTTGGAAGTCCAAGTCTGACACCAGCTGATATCAAAGGGATACTCATCACCACACATCGAGAAGGGATGAGCAGAAACTGTAACCTCGCTAATTCCTACCTGAATTTGCCGTCAGTAGCAATCTACTCAGGCAAAAAGCAAACCGGCGCCGCAATCTTCCCTGTACATTCACATTTCGCAAAGCAAGTCCAAAAATACTATAGACGAGCAGATGTAAGGCCCCTTCTGGCCCGTCAAAATCGTATTTCTTTTCAGACTTTGTCCTACGGCCAAACCCTATGTTTCAGGCGACTGACTTTACCGTAGTGCCAAAACAAGGCGCTAAGCACCAGGGCAGGATTCCCGGGGCCGGCCTCTCCCTCCGGGGCACCGGGGGACCATCTCTCCATCTCCTGCCCGCCGCTTCTCGGAAAGGTGAGGCTGTCCCGAGCCAGGACATCCGCCCGCAACCTTTCCCATCGACAGCTCGTACATTAGGGCAGAGCCAAAACTAGGGAAAAGAAAACCATAGGCATCGTGACCCTGGCACAGAGGGTGCCGGGGGCAGCGCCGCTCTCCTCAGACTCGGAGGAGAGGGGCAGCCCGCCGGCAAACGCCGCCCAAGTTCTTGGGAGCCCCGTTCCGCCAGGAAACGCCGGGAGCCAGCGGGGCCGAAGCCCCGCTCCTCTGGGCCGCCCCCCGCTCACCTGCGGTGTCCCAGATGGAGATGTTGTACGGACCCCACTGCTTCAAGTAGAAGGCGCCGCCGACGGTGCTGACCGTCTCCTGGAAGCGCCGCTCCATGTAGCGGTGCAGCAGGGAGGTCTTGCCCACGTTCATGTCCCCCAGCAGCACCACCTTCCCGTCCGGCTTCTTCATCGCGGCTCGGCTCGGCTCCCTGCCGGCGGCCGCTCCCGCCCCCTGCCCCGGCCGCCGGCCCGGCCCGGCCCGGCCCGCTCCGCCCGGCGGAGCCCCGGAAGCGGCGGGACGAGGGCCCGGAGCCGCCTCCGCCGGCAGCGCAAACTTCGGGTGCTCCGCTGGAGCCGCCGCGATCCAGCCCCGACTTCGGCTCCGGCTGCTCCTCCTCCCCGGGCCGGCCCCGCTCCCGCCCCCACCAGGGGGAGGAGACGCGGGCGAAGAGGCGGCCGGAGCTCCGTGAACCCCGAGCCCGAGCCCCCGCCCCTGCCCTGCCCCGCAGGAGCCGGGTGATGTGTCCCGGCCGCCGCGGGGTGGGGTGGCCGCTGCCGGGCTGCCGAGCAGCCGCCACTCGCGGAGGTATCGACTGAGCCTTCGGGGGATGCTGCTACCTCCCGGGCTGCCTGCATCCTTCCCACCGGAGACACCGCAGCCACCAGCTCCACAGCCCTCCCGGAGCCCAACCAAAAGCCCGCTCATCCCCCTCGCCTCCCGGGATGTACGTGGAGGGGCGGAAAGTTGCTCCGAAATTAGGAGCACAGTCAGTTGCCCAGCTGCTGTAATTCGGGTTAATTCCATTTCAGGTGACAGAATTGCAACCATTTAAATTACCCAGAGATCTAGCCTATCATTTTTACATCAGTCCTTTTTGTGCCAAATAAATCTGGAAAAAAAAATATTTTAATAGGATATAAACATGCTACAAATTTGGAGCAAATAAAGGGATAATGTGTAGACCACATTGTGGAGGGAAACAACTGTTACAGGATTTTTAAGAGAATTTACCAGTTAATAATTTCCTCTCCCTTCCCACACAATAGCAGCACTTTTCAAAATAAGTAGACACACATCCTCATTCTTGCATGTCTCATGTTGAAACTGTTACAATTTCTTTAGCCAGTCTAGGCTTTGGATTTATGAGATGCTACGATTTTTGTTTACCTGCTAAAAGGGACTTGCTGTGTAGCAGTGGAGTTTTAAGCCACGCCTACTTAATTTTGCTTATTCTGCTTTTACTGCCCATATTTGTGGTTTTGCAGCTGTACCCAGTGATACATAATTTCAGTTCAGAATCAGATATAATGCAGATATTAAAGTACTGGAAATACACAAAAAGAGAGGATGTTAAATTATTTGGTAAAAAAAATCTTACAAGTGACTCCGAAATATTAATATGAGATGTGATTCACGACTATGTAAAATACTATGTGAGGGGGAATTGTTATACTTTGATAATTGTGTGGCAGTATTTTTCTGTGGCACGTGCGGCCTTTGCTTCAGATTCCCATCTCAATCCCAGAGCTGGTAAACATATACTCATCAAATCAAGGTGCTTCTCTGAGGCAGTGCAAAGCAAGTAGTGTTCTACCAGGTGCTTGGTATGAAAGTGTAAAAAGAACAGACATTCTTTTTGCATACATACTTCTTGCAAATTCCCAAGTGCAATATAAGTTACACCCTTTTGAAGTGGCAGATGCCATTTCAGAAAGTGAAATGAAGAATTTCATTAAAGCAATTATTTCTGAATTTTACCAAAATTCTGCTGTACTTGAATTATTTTCATGTTCAAGTGAATTGTAAGTCTTTCTGGTGTTTAAAACAGGTATCAATAAATTCTAACAGTGATGCAGAGAAGTTAGGACAGAAAACAATTTCAGTAATACGGTGAAAACGCAACTGGGATTTTAGGTTTTGTTAATAATAAGTCCTATGAAAAGAAACATCTCCCTTCCCAGATGTTTTCCACAGTTTTTTGAAACACATACCTAAATCCCCACATTTTTGACTGTGTGTATTAACAGCTAGCAGCAGTCAGACAGACAGGGGACTCTCCTGAAAGTGTCAGCAGCTGACTTTGACTGACAGCAATGTACTACTTTTGTATGTTAACCATAGCCTAGCTAAATGAGAAGCCAAATCCATCTGGTCCAGTACTCATTTGGACTTGGGGTCACAGTCCCTCACTCAGGCACGGATGTGCATTATCCCAGTAGTATGCATCTCCCATTCACCACTTATAGGATTATCTCTGTTGCACAGCAATCTATGCCTAATAATCAGGTGCAATAGGATTGGAGAGTACTGGGTGTTGTTTCAGATCCCTGAGAGAATTTAGGAAAATTTTGATCTGGACAGGTTCCAGGTATGTAGAAGGGCTCCTGAGGTAGGCCCTTAAAGACTCAAGTTTGTAAAGTCCTCAGCAGTCTGAGATCCCACTGACTTCAGGAAAACAGCTTCATTAGGCACAGCACAGTGTCCTTGGTTATTACTGCCGATGTCTCCTTGGATGAATGCACTCCAATCTACAGCATACAATTTAAGTCGCCTCTTGTTAAAGTCAAATGGCTCAAGATAGTCTGTAATGTAATATAAATAATAACAGAGCATATGTGAAAATATTTGGGAAAACATTAAGAGCCTTTAATTTGCTCTCTAACACTCGGATGCATTGGCCTGTTGCAAGATAATTTCCCAAAATCACTGAGATGTCTGTAGCAAGAGATCTTCACGGTAGAAGTATGGGCATGAAGAATGTCTAAAGTGCTTGATAGGAAGGAATATGAAATACTTTGCTGTCTAGGTAGTAGTGCATGTATGTGGACTGCACGTAGTGTCTGGTCTTTGTTTTTCATTTTTGAGCATCTGAAGAGGCCTTTAATTACAGTGAGGTTGTTCATTAATCTTCCTGACACCATGAAAACATGGTCACCATGGTTGGTCTCCAGATATTCTGAAATTCAGACACTTGGGCTAGGATACAGAGGTGGACAACACATTAAAGTTTCTTAACCATTTCTGTGCTAGAGTAAGACCCTCTCAAGAGTAAGAATGTTAGCCTTGTACATAAGCCAAAAACCTGAGCCAATAATGACTGTACTGACGTCAGGGTAACTCAACCTTTCTAGTCTCGCACAGTATGAAAAGTGCTTAATGTTGCAGGAGAAAATTAGAGCCTGTTTATTTGTTTCCTTACCAGCCTTACCTGGGTATTTATATACATTGTCCTGCCTATGGGCCCCATTTGGTCTCCAGGCTAACAGTACTTTGTAAGTTCACATGAGGTGAAATGTTCGCCACAGAACAGGGTTGTTTTTTGCTGAGCTGATCTTATTTTGGAGACAAACTGAGTAAGTGATTGAAGGCATATGTCATGTCAGCTACTAACTGCTGCCCCCAACATGTCACAGGTGTGCTGTGGCCTTGGTGTTCAGCACCATAACGTCTCTGTCTTTTGTCTTCCAGCAGTGCCTCTGTCTTTTGGGGTGTTGAATCTCCATGACTAGATGTGTGCTTTCTGGAGATACTGCAGTGGACCTCAATGGGATTGTTTGTAATGATAAAGGCAGTACAAACTGCTGAAAGAAACATGCTGCTTTTTAAAGACAGATGAATCCATAACTTAGAGGCATGTATCTCAGTTGTCTAGTGAATCCTAGTCAAGGTTTTGTGAAACAAGGAGAAGGGTAGTAAGAGAGGCTTACCCCTTGTCCTCAGTACGTGCTGGCACTCCAGTGCTTTGTTTGTTGCACCTCTTTGTGAAGTATGAGGTCACTGCAAAACCTATGAACAGGTACTAGTCGGTGAACCACGGCAATTTCTGTTTTTGTTTCTGCTTATTGCCTTCCTTTATGACTTCTTTCTTCTAAATGAGCAAATGAGTATGCATGCTCATTAAACAGAAATATTTGCACTCATCATCTTCCAGACAACCCTAACTAGACCTCACTCTCAAGGTGCTCTCTTTCAGGCTACAAAGCCTGAAATATGTAGACAGAGCAGTGGCAACATGATGAATAGCCTGAAAGAGTTATTCATCACATAGCCACTGCTCTGCCTACATATTTATCCTAAAATATTCTAGGTTCTTCCTCTTCACCCTGCAGATTAGCCCACAAGCCAGATGCCCTAATCAAGGGAAATTGCCCTGTACTGCATATCAAGAGTTAGTCTGATTTCTGTAGGGTTGCAGTTCCACACCTTTCTCCCCCTCCTTTTCCCAGCCTTTTCCTTAGGCTGGCCCTGGCTTCTGCTTGACCGTTCCCTGTACCTATTTAGCTTGATGAGCTGATGAAAAACTAGCTCAACAGTGACAATGAGTAGTTTTCTGCTGGTTTTATGATCAGCACAGAGGAGGCTGATGATTGCACCCATGGAACTTCAGTTCCCTGGGGCTTCAGTTGGTCAGTGCTGGCTGCTCACAGACCTTTACTTTCTCTTGGCAAATATTCCTACTCTGCCTCCTCTTCAGACCTTGCGGGTTTTGGAGCACCTCAGCTGTAGGACTGTTCTCTTTCACCGGGATTGGAAAAGCATATCACTGTATTACTTCTGCCTGGTCAGTGTCTGAACCACAGCACCCTGAAAATGACATGGGTAAATCAAACACCTTAAGATATCCTTATGACAGAAAAGCCTGACCTGAGTGATTAGAATGTGCCTTTGTTAAAGAAAGTTGAACAAAAGGTCTTAGATGGAAACCGTGAGACAACCTGAGCTATAGATACAGCCACCCAGTGAGCAAAAGTTTACTCTTCCCTAATGCACAGATGCTAGAGGCGCAGATGCAAATAGGAGTTCAGGAGGAATTCCCCACACAGGTCTTCCACAGGAAGTTAGTTTAGCCTTTGTTGTTCAACTGTGAGTCAAGTTCTTAAGTCAGCTTTCTGCAGTGAGGAATCTGAGTTTGGAACAGCTAGCGGCTGGCACTACATGGAAGGAGCAGCCTCGCTGTGCCCACACCACCAGCCAGCTCAGTTCTCTCCTTACTCATACTTCCTGCTCAACAAAATCATGTATGCCTACAAGAGATTACAGAACTATGGCCTATAAAAAGATGTATTAGGTTTTCACTCTTCCTAGCACCATAAAAGAGATGGAGTAAGTTAGCCAGTAGTAAAACAGAGTTTGCTTTAGTTCTTATAAACTCATCAAGATTCTTGTCCATGATAAACAGACCCAAGGATCTATGAGATATCCTTATGGACTGCAGGAGCCCACAAACGGGAATCTGAGTACAGATTTGGCAGAATCAGATGGCATGATCCTAGTGATTAATAATGACATGGGAGCCAAAATGAATGCAACTTGTGACCTTTAAATGTGAAGATATTCTCATAACACAGGTCTGTGACAGTTGAAGGAGCTTAATTTTCATTTACAAGTTCAATACTGTCATCATATGAATTGTTTAAAAAGCAACATATATAGAAGAACAGATGTCTGTTTTCAGTTGAGCTCACCTCATCACTAATGATATTCATGCATATCAAGTATCTTTTGTATATTATACATTAATTTTAAGTCATTTCTCTAGGCTGTAGCCATAGCTATTCCCTGTGAAGAAATTCACATGGTGCCAAACATGCCACAATTGTTTTTGGTCAGGAAGAAAAGTCCATTGAAGAGTGTCACAGACAAATTTGCCTCAGGGTAAAATCACATTGTCCTAGTTCTGGACAGGCAGTGTCGATTTTTGCAGTAGCCAGGAGGGGGCATGGCTAGGACCCAGAGGTTGTTTTATACCACCTCAGGTCATTTTCCAGAGACAGGGGAAGAGGTCCCTTCCGGGTCATGTAGAGTGGAGGCGCTTTGGGGTGTTGTCAGAGGTTTCCTTGCAGTGAGCACTCACGTTCACCTCTCGTACACTTTGTTATTAATACTGTTGCTTTTACTGTTCGTTTTCTTATTTCATTGCTGTTTCCAGTAAGTTGTTCTTATCTCAGCCTGTGACCTGTACTGTTTGTGTCTCCAATTCTTCTCCCCATTGCACAGCAGGGGAGGAGGTGGGGGGAACAGGGGAGTGAGCTAGATTTGGAGTGTTTTGCTGGAAATACTAAATTGGGGAATACCATTCCTAACACACATCCAGTCAGGAGTTACACTTTGTTCTGCCTCCAACCCTGTTACTACGCTTTTATTTCACCGCTTGGCTGGATGAGACATTGCAATCTCCTTTTCTTCTTCCTCTTTGAACTCCTCCCCACCCATACTGGCAGTATGCAGAGGGAAGTGGGATTTCTCCTCCTGCCACTTGTTAAAGGTCAAAAAAATTTGATTGAATTTGCCAGGAAAGAGAAGCCATCCTGGTTTTATCCCCTTAAAGAAAGATAACCTTCAAAGTACAAACTGATCACTGTGAAATGAAATTTATCACAACGATTTCTCCTAAAAGCATTGCACCCCTTCATGGGCTCTTTTTTCATCCACCCACAACTGGCCCTTGGGTGAGAGATGCACCAGCTATTGGTGGATAATGGAATTTACTTATAAAGGTAATATTACTGAAGTTAGGAGTATAAAGATAGTAATGATTTACTTACATGTATGAAGATGGACTTCAAGATTAGGTGGAGAAAGGATGACGAAATTGGAATTTAGAATATGCAAATATGATTGATACTAGCATGTTTTTGAAGAGTAATACCGGAAAGTTTTGCCTAAGTTGGTAGTCTTCAAAGTAGAAACTTGCTGCATAAAATGTTCCAGTCCTCTTCTAGTCCTAATTTAGAATCAGAAAAAAAGGAAGCTGTGATGATTTTCTTAGTAAGAGTTGCTTCTGTAACAGAAAATCTTTCCCTCCTAAAATATGAATGAGAACTTCCTAGCTGCTTTCTAAATTGTGTATAGAGAGAAAAACCCAAAATATTTCAGATATATCAGTACCTAGATATATCAGACATTATATCTAGGTACTAAAGACTACAGAAACAACACTAAGGTTTATTAAAATAATTTCAAACACGGCATGAGGGCAACATCATCACATTTGAAACAATGCCATACTATAATATCCTGTAGAAAATTTACATAATTTCCTATTTTTTCTGCGTCTTTAACCATATATTTATTATTAAAATGAAGTGCACCACTCTCCAGTACATCCCTATCAGAGTGTTTCTGGGAATTAATTTCTGTGTCATTCTTTTGAGTACATTTTTAATTTCACCATTTAAAATTTTCCTGTTGATTGATCTTAGGAAACTGTTCTGTTTTGCTTCTATCCTTTCTTTTTTAGAAACCACATTTTTCATCATTATTCACCTTGGGTAATCCTCTGGAAATCTTATTGAGATCAGTGAAACTATTCATAGCCAAGGTATAAATAAGTATGATGGGATTTGACCTTCAGTCATCTCAAAAAAATATTATCCCATCTAATTATATAGGGAAAATCCTGCTCTAAATTCAAGAGCAAAAATACTTTAAAATTGCCTGTGAAAACCAGTGTCTAGTGTTTGCAGCTGAAATTTAAACTTTTTTCTCCTGGTATAATACAGTTATCCTCTATGTAGTGCTGTTATAAGAAAATTTGATGCAAGTGATGCTTGCTGAAGCAGTATATTTTTTTGGCACTTGGTTTTTGAGTTGATAGGAATTACATGCAACTATTTTGACATCCTTCCAGACTGTAGATGCTGCTGTGTTTCTTGGGAGCCTGGGAAGTCACCTAGAAATGAAATCTGTTGCTGGTGATTCCCTTTACAAAATCAAGTTGCTGAAGAAATTGCTTTAGTACCTCCAGGTCTGGTTTCAGCTCTGAAAATATTACTTGAAAATCTGCTTTCTTGGGTTTTCTCCATTTCAAATGGCAAGTGGGAGGTAAATATAATTGTCAATTGGCTTTCTTTGGCTATTTAGTTATCAGTACTAATTAGTATTGTCGTGATGTTTCCACCTTCAGAGCACTGAAGAAATATAGCACCACATTCTGTGCTCATATGCACTTATGCCAGCTTCACTAAAACATTGCTTGAATTGCTTACGGGAGAAAATCAGTTCTGTATTCAGCCTGGCATATCACTGCTCAGTACCAGCAGCTTTGATTATAAGGTATCCTAATACTCCTTCACATCCAGGGCAAGAAATTCTTAAATCAAAGAGAAAACATAGAACCGTAAAGGATGGAAGAAGAAGAAAAATACTCAAGGAAAAAGTTTCTCTGAGATTTTTTTTTCGGAGTGTGAATTGTATGTATCTTTTTAACACACTGAGAAAACAGCTTCTGTGAGGCAGAGGAAATTGCAGAAATTATTAATGCTTGTTGATATTTAATCTAAATCCGTAATTTAAACAGAAGTGCTGGGTGAAACTTACTCCAGATTTAATATGATGTAATCTAATTTACTTCAAACACCTGCTTTTGTCAAAGCTGGTCTGTTTAAAGAGTAAAAATAACAGAGTAAAGAGAACTTTTAGAACATATTAGAGATGTTAACATAAGATATTATTGTTATTGGAGCGAACTTATTCCTCTTTAATTCAAATAAGGAAGCTTGTAATTCTCTAAAGCTCAGATGAGATTACTATAAAATATCAGCAAGATTGCTATTCCTAAGTCTCAAAAAGGAGAAAGGTGACAGTAATGACACTGAATGGAAAAAGTACTTAAAATTAAAAGGTGAAACAGAAAGGAGTTTGTCCAAAGGAGAAAAGAAAGGATACAAACTGTAAAACAAAAGCTTCATTATTGATTATATGCATGGGCAATGAGAACGGAAGAGGGTAAAAGAAAAATAAATAACTGAACTGAACCAGTCTGATTGTAAGATATCAGTGACTCTAGAAAAAAAATTCCATTCTCAGTGAAATGGCAAGTATGGACCTGATCCATGTTGCTGAAGTATTTTCTTAGCTCTTAGGAATACTATTAACAGCTAAAAACATACCTAAATTAAACCTATGCTAAAATTTTTAAGTGAAGAAGGATGGACTTGAATTTAAATTCTGTTACGAGTTTTTGATGAGGGTTATAAATTATATCACATCTGAACACACAGATAATGCATAGTAACAAAAGGAAATAATCAAGTACAAATGGAGAAATTGCAACGAGCACTTGTTAGCTGTGTTCTTCAGAGCAAGTAGGAAAAAATACATCCATTTCAGTGAATTTCAGGTCAAAGTCTGTGCTTTGATGGATAAGGCACGCAAGTTCACAATGTGTTGTATTCATTACAAGTACATCTTTTGATTGTGAAAGAGAAAAAATCTGTAACAAACCTTTACATGAAGGCACAAGGGCTGCAACAACTTGAAACTCAAGGACTTCTTAGAATTGAAGAATTGAGGCAATTCAGGGAATGGAAGTGGAGTTTGTTCTTCAGATAAAACATTTACGTCATTGTCTCTATCCTCAAATTGCCAATACAAGGGATGAAAAACTGTCAGGAAGTTACCAATAGTGAGAGAAACCAGTGCAGTCTCATGGTAGAAGAATTAAACGGGAAGGAAGTAATTGGGTTTTTTCTCAGTGTATGATTACATTGCAGAACTCCTTGCCTTGTGGAAGTCAAAAAAAAAGTTAGACTAATGAAAATCAGAAAGTCCCAAAGCTGCTAATTCTCAGACACTTGCAGCATTTACCAGGAAAGAGCTCCTGTACGCTTGCTCTGTTTCCCACTTGAATCCTCCTCACCTTTGTGAATGGAATGGTTTTATGAAGCAGCCCCCAAAATGCTGCAGTTATATATAAACATAAACTGAAAGCTTGGCTTAAAGCATTAATCTAAAAGCTGTGGCACTTCAGGAGATGAAAATGATGACTCATTTGTCCCTTCTATGGGACACCGAGAATTTGAGGTGCTGCCAGGGTAGGATGTGACTGTACAGAGGGGCTGCAAAAGTTTCCCAGATCCTGGCCTACCACATACTCTAGTATAAAGGGTACTAGACCCACATGACCCACATGAAGGCTAACAACTCTCCAAGGTTTTATTTTTCAAGTTTTTGAATAACAAGCCGTAGGTACTCTCTTGCTTCTTGATTAGCAGTTGGAAAGATCATAAAACTTACATTGATGTGATCCAGGTAGTCAAAAGAAAAAAAAATTAAGTAATATGGATTTTAGGAAGTAGTATAATATATACTGGATTTGAGCAAAGTCATATAAAGATAGTAATTAGAGATTATAGAATGGAAAAGTTTTTGAAAAATCTGCATAACTTGATCAAAACTTAGGTGAGGGTAGATGTTTGGCCTTGAACTACGTCAAACTGCCTGATTAGCAGTGGTAACTTATTATTCTGGTCTTTGTAGTTTCCTCTCATTTGGTCTTTCTGAGAGATTTTTCTGATCAGCTCTTTTATTGTGTCTCCCTGGCAAGGTAGGTGGCTGCTTGTGCTCCATTTGTTTCATGTGGGAAATAAAATCAAATCACCAGAGGCTACAGAAATAAGTGGTTCATATTTTCACCCCGCTAAGATAAACATTAACTCTGAGCCCTCAAATGTTTTCAGGAGATCTGACCCAGAATTTGTCAGGCACTTGAAATGAACTGTTAATTATTAACAGGTAGATGGAGCCTGTTTGGTCACATTTTGAAATCAGTCATTGCCAAGGAATGAGATGATTCATGACCTTGACAAACTCGATTTCTGATGGCAGAAAAAAAAAATCAACCTCTTCAAAGAGTGGAATAGATCAGCATCTACTGTTTATGCATATTAGTTGTGTTAACATAACATGATAACAAATGCAGAGGTGAAAGTAACTGTTTACCAGGATGCACTCAGGGGCTAACAGTCCAGCCTCCAGTTTTGACATTTATCTGTTTATCTGTATTAGCAGAACTGTATTCTAGCCTTTTTTGCAGAAAGCATTGAGACATTGAGGTGCTGCAGCGTGTCCAGAGAAGGGCAACCAAGGTGGTGAAGGGTCTAGAGGATAAGTCATATGATGAATGGCTAATGGAGCTGGGGTAGTTTAGCCTGGAGAAAAGGAGGCTCGGGGGAGACCTTGTACTGTCCAGAACTACTTGAAAGAAGGTTGTAGCAAGGTGGATGTCAGTCTCCCAAATAACAAGAGACAGGATGAGGGAAAATGATCTCAAGCTGCACCAGGGGAGGTTCAGATAGGATACTAGGATAAATGTCTTCACCAAAAGTGTTGTCAAGCACTGGAATGGGCTGCCCAGGGAAGTGGTTGAGTGACCATCCCCGGAAGCATTTAAAAGACTTGGTTTAGTGGTGGACTTGAAAGTGCGGGGTTAGCAGTTGGACTCAATGATATTAGAGATCTTTTCCAACCTAAACAATTCTATGATTCTGTGATCTGAACTGAGCTATGGTTACACAGTGTACCTTGTCCTTAAAGCAGTATGTTGCTTTCTTTTGGCCTGTGAGCCACAATTCTTCCTCAGTTCCCAGACTGAATGGTTTGGGCATAGGCTATACAGTCAATGAAGAGAGGTGTTTTTGAAGGCCTCCTATAGGAGATCTTGTCAGGTCTAGGTGTTCCAAGGGTAAATGATTTCTCATTATTACCAATGAGGTTCATGCACTATTGTGTTATCCCTTCAGTTAAATCCAGTTAACATTCTCTGAATTTCTGCTTTGTCTGTTCTGGATATGGGTAAATGAAAGAACTTGAAGCAGGAGGGGTATGCTTTGGAAGATAGGTATCCTTTCAGAAGACAACCTTGAAGAATTGACATTGTAAGTTGGTGCCTAGTTTCATACTACAGTATGAGGGAGTTTTGAAGATTTGTGTTGTCGTGTGCCTGGAAAAATGAACTACTCCAATTACAATAGGATGTTCAGGATGTCACTGCATTGTGGGGCATGAGGGCATCTCTCTGCTGTCGAGTCTGGATGCTTAAAAATTTGTATCCTGATTTTATGCTCAAAGCACCATTCCTGTCCTTTCTCTGTTAATTTTTTTCTATGTAAAAGAAAACTTGATGTTCAGACAGGAAGGAGGAGGTGCAATCTCGGGCGCGTGCCTTTGTCTGGACAAGCAGAAAAATCAAGACTGCAGATATAGAGAGTATATGTGCCCCAGCAGTACTGGTACAGCCAAATACTGGAGGAATTACTTCTGAAACAAGCTCTTGCAAAGAAAAAGAAGTGATTGTCATTTCTCTCGGTCTTGTTGTTTTCCAAAGTCTCCTCTGTTACACATGCAGTGTGTGGTGTTAATATTTACCTTGTAAAGTAGGATAAAACATACTGGATGTCATGCGAATGCTGAGGACACGCGTGGTCCCGGCGAAGTTTGGAAAACGGGAGGTACTGTGAGATGATTCGTGGTGTGCACCAGGCAGGGGGTGCCGGGGTTCCGCTCCGGGGCCGACAGGTGGCAGCAGGGGCGGCTCGAACCCAGAGCTGCAGCGAACACCCCGCGCTCCCTCGGCCACGCTGGGGCCCAGCCACGGGCTCTCGGCTTCGGTGGACCGCCAGGTATTTTGGGGTTCCGTTCTTTCCAACTTTCTAAAGCCCAGTAATTGGCAGAGGCACGGCAGGAGGCAGCCCGACTGCCCACGCTTCTCTCGTCTTCCTCCTTACAATATCATTTCTCGACATGACAACAGGTCCCAAATATGGAACGGCTTCTGGGCAATTCAGGCTACACCTGTAATCTTGTTGAGGGATGAACCCCATTCGTCTTGCTGTCCTGCCAGAACTTTTTTGCTGTGCCTGAGAGTGCATGTGCTTAGACTCTTGAACATGAATGTGAATGAGCAGCAATGAGACAGCATCCCAGATGCTGATGGCCAGGTTCAGGTCTTTCTTCTGAAAACCAGGTGACTGACAGCTAAAGTCATACAGCTAAGGGAAATGTGAGTGCCATGACTCAAGGAGGAAAGGGGACATCAGCATGGGCTCGAGGGTCAAAGCATACACTTCACATGGAAATTAAGTGGCCATAGAAACCACATATTTATGGAAAAGCTGTTTACAGTGTTTTAAGTTGCCACCCCATTACATTTAAATAGTCTGTTGCAATGCTAAAGGTATCAGTACCTTTGGCAGAGCTCCCATCCCCGCATGGTGGTTGCCCGACGACCGTCATGGACCTGCTGAGCCTCTGTGTGCCTTTGAAGAAGTGACAGCCCTGCTTCATGGGGAAGGGACAAATTCTGGTAAGTACTGACACGTGGTTATTATTATTGTTGTTTTCTAGCTGCAAAGAGTCAGGGGAAGCCCCTTGGGTCCGAAGGCCCAGGAGACTGCCTGTCTCTAAGTATTTCCTCACTGCTCTTTGCTCTCTAACTGTTTACCCTGAAAGCTCAAATATGTAGGTAATGTGAGTGCAATAAAAAAGCTTTGCTTCTGGAGAGGGAGACCTAGAGCTGCCCAGAGTCTGTATCTGGAGCTGCCACCACTGCAGCTGCTCAGAGGGTTTCACACAAGAGGAGTGGTGTCTCTGGCTGGTGGGGGCCCCGGTACAGCTCAGAGCTGGTCTCAGTGATGATGAGATGATCTGGCTGAGCAGGGGCTGCATTTTTTCCTTGAACATGTACCTGGTGTGCCAGTGAAGAACTACAGAATCGCTCTCCCTCTAATTCAGGAACAGCAGAATCATGAAACTGCAGTGATAAGTAAGGACCATTATTTATTGTGTTTGGACACAGCTCTGCTATCACCCCTCTGAAGATGAATAATCCTACCCACAAATTAAACTGAGAGCTTATCACAGCAAGAAATACTTGAGAAAGACTAATGGTTCAAACAGCACAGATTACCTAGATTGTCCACCCTCTGGAAAAGCTCTGCTGATAAGCGCTGTGAAGGTACCACGGTGGAGATGGAGACTGTCTTCCCCCAAACAGTCACAGCATGAGTCCAAAAATAATTTGTATTGCAGTCACACTGCACTGAGATGTTGACATACTTGGGATATTTCTGTTCATGTTCTCTGTCACCACTGTAGTAATCAAGAATGTTCCTAAGCCTAGAAAAGAAGAGATTTTGGGGCCACCAAATGAAATGAAAGAGACAAAAGATGCTATACTATTTTTAGGCCGTTGATAAAATGGACAATTGATACATTATTTCCCAGAATAATCTGGTACCATTAGTCAGAAAAGTAGTATTAAGTCAGCAATACAAATGAACTGCCTGGTGGAAATTACTTCCCTTGTTTTCTGAACTGGAAGAAGCTTTGGCAGAGGGCAACAGTCAGCTGATGGTAAAGTATTAGTCACAAACCCAACAGCCATGCAGTGTGTGCAAGCGTCCAGAGCCTGTGGCCATAGCCCTGTGGTTGTCATGACAGCCCAGAGGTTACTGCTCCCTGGAGATTCACCAACCAGTGTGAGACCCCTGTTCATGCCAGCTGGAAATGGATACTACAGGAAGACTGCTGAGTACAAGATCTCTTGGATTTCAAGACGGATGCAAACAGCCAACTCCATGTTTAAAGCACTGAAATGAGAAGGTTTTCCTTTTTCAGTGACTTATTTTCTGTCCTGCTTTTATAGTAAATTCATGGAGTACTCTTCCTAAGGATGTTTTATATAAAAAAGCAATAGAAATTGTATTCCAGAAATGCTCACATGTGCAGTCAAATGCTGTTTGATCACAATAACTTTCCAGAAAAACTTTTTTGCAATCTGTTTCTTATGAACATAGTGACTGACAGCATTCCTTAAAACATGAAAACAAATAACTTCCTTTAAAGTGCAGGCTATATTCCCTGCTTCCACTTTTACAGTCATCCTGGCACAGCATATCCCTCTGCTTCCTCCCATGTATGTATGTACCTTGCTGAAGCCACTTTGGAACAAAACCTGTGTCAGGTGTTCCATTGTTTCCTGCTGGATAATTTTCAGGTTGTGTGTTACCACCTGACTGTGCTGTGGATGCTGATGTGCATATTTTTTCCTCCTGTGCTTACACGCGGGAGGAAAATATAAACTCTGCTATTCTTCATCAACAGCAGGTGATTGTCGTGGTGCAGGGGCTCTATCTGCGGGCTGACAGAGCTGCCCATCCTGGGACTGTTTGGAAAAGGGACACAGACCTTTGTCAGTCCTTCTTCTCCAGTCTGCCTTTTCCCCTGGTAAACCTCAGGAGGGCAGCACGGCTGATGCAAAGCACAGCTCTGCTAGCTCTGCATACCTAATGCTAGCAAAAATCCCCTTTGTGTGGAGAGAGTTCTCTGCTGGCCATCTCCCGTGTGTGCTGCTGCTCTTTGCTGGTGCCTGAGCTGTGCACAGTGGCCAGAGTAGAAGAGAAAAAACCCTGAAGGCTGCAGAGCAGTGTCTTGGTGGATGGATACTGCCTTGGCCACAAGAATCAGAGAGGCCTTCACCTTGAGGGAGTAGAAACACCTCTATGGCTTTGAGAGGAAGAATTCACCCCTCCTTACCATGCACAGCCTGCAGGAATGAGCGAGTGTACTGGATTAGGCTGTTGGGGGTGAAGGTTGTCAAGTCAGCTTCTAAGTACTTTGTCAGCTATTGAACAACATTTTTCACCTCTGCATTCCCTACTTCTGAATCCTTACTTATACATAGTGTAAGTATATCTATAGCAGCAAAATGTCTATTCATTGTTTCCTCACATATCTCAGAAATTACCTTCTGACTGGACTAAGCACTCTGGTACCATGAAAAAATACAGCCATTTGTGGCAAGAAAGTATACAAAAACCTCTGAGTTAGCTGTGGTCTAAATATCCTAGTGCCTTAACCCAGATTTGGGTCTATGCCTTGCATAGTAAAGGCTGCAGTAAAGAAACAAGCTGAGGATTTCCTTTGATGCAAACTGCAGTGCTGAGAGTTTGAGGTGATTTGTGGGTTTCTCACCCATTTTTAATTAAGCCTAATGTTAATATGTGGATTCTTGATGGTATTTCAGTGGTTGCTCGTGGTGAGTAAAAAGCTCTCCATGGCTGCTACGGAGCTCTGTGGAGCAGCTTCTGCCAGCCCTGAGCACAGGAGCAGCACTGACACAGCCAGCATTACTCTGGTACCTGCAGCTAGTTAGAAACACTTTTGCAAGAGTCGAGCCACCTTGTCTTCAATTTATCAGCAATGCCCTTATGTTGGTGGGATAGTTAAAAAGAAAAGCTTCTTATAATTCTGCTGCCTTGAAATACAGATGACAGTCAAAACCAGAACGTGAAAGAGAAAGAAGATTCTTAGTCAAGCACTAAGAATCTTACAACACAATGTAGTGTTGGTAATCCATTAGAAACAAAGCAGCAAAATGACTAGCCAAAAAGTTGCCATACTTCCAAGGAGCCAGTGTCTGACAAAATCTGCACTATTGCAAATGTTGATACTACCCAAATAGTTTTGATTAACAACTCCTTTACATAAATGGAAATTATTAGTCAAGTCTTCTGAAAGTTAAATAACTTCATATGGAGCATTTTGAACCAGAAGAGTTATAGCTGCATGAGAACAAAAGCAACACTGAAGTCTGGGTGAAATTAAATTTTGCATGAGCTTTTTTTTAAAAAGTAAAAAAAAAAAAAGTCTACTTTTGTCCATTCTGAGAAGGGTTGATTGAACTTTTTCAGCCTGGAGGCAGGTTGAGTCTTTTAGCAGTGGTATAAAGTAGCGCAAAAATATTCCATTGGTTTTAATTTCATTTACCAGTCCCAAAAATATCGTACATTGGGAGTAACTGGTTTTACTTGTAAACTTAAAACTCAATCAATACATCAAATGATCTTCGTAGGGCCAATGAGATAGTTGTTTTCTTCAATCAGTAGTTGTGGAGACTATATTAAAGTGCATCCCATAAGGCCAAGCCTGTAGCTATCAGAGTGGTATTCTGTAAGAGACTCTGGCTGACTGTTCATTTCTAGGTTTGCTCTCTTTCTAGACTAACACTGTGTTCATTAAAGAGCAAAAACAATGAGCTTCGAAGGTATTTCCTTTAAAACCATAGAGCAAAAATTCAGAGGAAAAAAGTGCATGTGTGTGTGTTTTCTCTTACAAGGGCGTTTTTATCCAGGGGTAGATGCTGCCTTTTTATATAACTATAAGAGGGGATATAAAGGAAAAAATTACCCTGTGTAAAGCACATACATTAAGCAAATCCTGTGCAATCTGAGCCATGGGAAGAGTAACAGCAGCAGTGCAAAGTGCATTTTATTTCATACTGATCAAAATAAGTTGTTCCACACCCGTTCAGCCAAATCATACATGCCAATTTCTGAAGGCAAAATGAAGTAATGATACTGTAATGAACATATTTAATTTCTTTTTCATTTCTCTTATAATCTCCAGCCTTTGAAATGGCTTGTTAAATCCCCCGAAGTCACACACATAACAAACTTTTGATAGTTGAGATTACAGATTCATTCATGCAACTGAGCAAGGGTTCCAGAATGTCTCTACTAAATTTCACAGGAGCAGTCTTCTGCAGTCTTTCCTGCTCTGCTAAACACTCTTAAGTTGGATTCATTCGATTGGCATTTTAACCTGATGGTATTAAAAAATAAACCTAAAAAAAACCAAAAAAGGGATATTGCAAAGTTTTCATTAGCTCATTGGGGAAAATGCCATCCTGGCCAAAACTTTAGGAATGACTTTATTCATATTTCTTCACTGTTCCATCTAAGTTTATTCCTGCAATAAAGAGATTAACAAAGCTCTGATCTTCAACAGTTTATTTGACAATCTAGAGGCACTGGATACAGGCAAATGACCACCATATTCCATAAATTTTACTTGTATGCACTTCACAGTCTTTAATGGATGTGTTTGTGATGCTGACTGTGGTTCTGGAGCAGATTACTTGGTTAGCCACCGCTCCCTCAGCTACAAAAACAATTCTTGTCCAGAAAGCCACTGTGTTTCCAAGGGCTGAAGGACATGAGTGTGCGAAAAGAATGGGTAGATCTTGTCTTCGACAGGGCTTAAATGAGGTTAAGAAAGTATCAGGCTGACTTAGACGCTTGCTTTCCTTGTTGTAAGCAAGAAAATGCTTCTATCAGAAGCTGGCCACCACTGAAACCTTCTCCACTTAATACCGGTAGCCAGCTGTGAGGCAGAGGGCAGGTAAATGAAACTGGTTTCGAAGGTTGTGGTAACATTACCCATGACAGATGCTATGGCTCCTATTGTGTGACACCTTCATGGTGCTACAAAGTGTAGAAGGTAGCAAAAAAACAGCCTTGGGTTATTTCCACACTGCAGGAGTTCTTCCACTCACCCCACCCCTTCAAAAATGTGATAGTGTTGTCCTTGTTTCTCTGGTCAAACGTGCTTCTTCGCCAAACCATTTTAGGAGCGTGTTCTGAAAAACCTGAAGCATTTCTTCCATACTACCTCAGCTTTCCAAGGAATGAAGAACATATTCTTTTCTTAGCTCACTCAGTTGCATCCGGATGCTTCCTAGAAAGTGTAAAAAGAAGCGTCTGTGTCCCCAGCCAACCTCAGAGGACCACGTGGTCAGTGCAACTGTTCAGGCATTAGGGTTTCTATTTTGTACGCCAATGGCCAAATGTCCAAGACAACATACTCGTGATGGCACGCTCATGGCTTTTTTCCAGGCTCTAATATGTCAAGAGGTATAAAGCATGAGCAACTGTGACCAGCTGCACTCCCATCCTACTCCACGGACACCAAAAAATGCAAAACCTGAAATGTAGCAAATGGATGTATTCCAGGGATTTGGATGAAGAAAACAAATCCTTCTTCATTCTATGAGATACTTGAATAAAGTGATACTGTAGGAAGCTTTTGCAGCATAGCTGGGTGAAATGAAGTTTGATGAAAGCGAGTGCTAATCTCTAAATAATTTTTTAGATCTGTAACATTTTGCTAATTAATTGTACACACATTTTATAGTAATTGGCTAATTCAGTTTTTAAATCTGTCTGATGATAGTACACAAGAAAATTTTATGTGTAGTGGTCACTTGAACAATTCAGATTTAACCTCATTTCAGACTGATATTATTATCCTTTGCTTCCTTTCTCTTACAGGTTTTGATTAATGATAGAACAACTCCTGCAACCCTGTGGCTTTCAAGTTTCTTTTACTGCTTGTTGTGTGAAAGTTCAGTCAGTAAATTATTTGCCTGGTTTTCTTTCTCCCTTCCTTTATTAATATGCTAAAAAAAAAGAAAAAAGAAAAGACGCAAAATTAGTCAGAATTTATCTTCACAAAAGCTGGTAATGTGCTCTTGAATTGTATGCAACTCAGTATTTTGTCATTCTCAGTGTGTTTGCTCTTACTGCTCTGGTTGGTACTTGGTTGGTATTTCTTTGTAATTTCTCTAGCATGAGTTCAGTGTTAGCAATATTTCTGTTCTTCAGGATAATGGAAAAATAAAATATCTATAACTTAACTGGTATTCCTGGGGCTAGAGTTAGAGTCAGGGTTAGGGTTTCATCCCAGTGTGGCATAATAAATGTGAGATGAACACTTGTAGATATTCATTAACAAGTCAGCTGTTCCACTCTTTATTGCTCCTGGAGGAGAGCCATCTAGTCTTGATACTCACTGTAAATGTCTGTCATCTCAGGTCCTTCTGTCCCTTATTCTTATGCCTTCATAGTTATGCTCTACTTTTCTCACCTGTGAAGAGGGATGGCCAGGTTCCATAAACACTGAAATATTGCCACCAATCCACAGTCATCCACAGCAGTCAGAGCTAGTATATTATGTTCTCTTTAAGTACAATGGAAGAAACAGAGGAATTGTGTCCCTTACTTGCCTAACTTTTCACAGGCATTAATTTTGGCATGACATGTATCAACTTGGATGGTACATTTCCCTGTTCATTGCTTATAAAAAGAGCCTACAATGTCAATCTAAGGCTAAATATTTTACCTTCAAACACCTAAATTAAAACAAATGAGCTCTACCCTTGCCTTTCAACCTTCATAGGGAATGCACATGCCAAGAGATTTTGGACATTCATTCATTCATGGCTAGGCTTTGCGAACGAAGATTTGGGAAGGGTTCTATCCACATTTGTTACAAGCACGCTGGTGGCTAATAAGGCCAATACAAGATAGACATATCCGATTGCAAAAGGTACAACAGAAAGACTTATGAGATGGTGTATTCTGCAAGGCACAATTCTTTCTGTGTTGTCTTTTCTCCTCAAGAGTGATCCTGCGTGTGTTCTCAAAGGAAGCAGCAGCGTTATAGATGGTGTGTCTCCAGGCCTCCCGATTTGAGGACAGAGTAGACCAGTTATTTTGATCAATATGGCCAAGGCTGAGATGTTGTTTCAGGGAGTCCTTGTATCTTTTCTTCAGGGCTCCTCTCATGCGGCAGCCGGTGGCCAGTTCACCATAAAGCAAGATCTTAGGGAGGTGGTGGTCCTTCATCCTGGAGACATGTCCTGCCCAGTGCAGCTGTGTTCTCAGTAACATGGCCTCAATACTTGTGACTGCTGCTTGTTCTAGAACAGATGTATTGGTCACATAATCTGACCAGTGGATGTTTAGGATTTTACGGAGACAGCATCGATGGAAGCGTTCTAAGAGTCGCAGGTGGTGGCAGTAGATGACCCATGATTCGGAACCATATAAGAGAGTAGACAGCACAATGGCTCTATAAACACTGATCTTTGTACTTTTCTTCAAGTGTTTATTATGCCATACTCTTTTATGGAGCTTTCTGAAGGCACTATATGCCTTGTCACAACCAATGGTGCAAGCTCAAATCTGATTCTGTCTACAAAAAAAAAAAAAGGAAATTGGTGTGCCTGTATTTCCTCACAACACATTTGTGCAGAAGGGACCTGACTAAGTCACTACAGTTGCCGAAAAATGTTACTAGTCCATTCACACACACCCAGAAGAGTACCAGTGTAATTAAGCACATACTTTAGGTGTTCCAGTTCAGAACATATTTTAGCTAAAATGCAGATTAAATGTGTTTGCTGTCCTGATCTATGGACTGCAGTAGACCAGCAAAAAGAAAAAATTCTGTTCTTCCTGGCAAAGGGAAGGAGGAGGCAGCTGTTGAAATGCTTATAGCCTAAATCTTCCCATAACTTGACAAAGTAGGTAAAACATATTTCTATTGCAATAATACCTACAGGTTCTGGGCAAGACCCAAAGCCCTGGCTGTGCTGGACACTGGATAACACCTAGTACCTATCTGTGCTGGTTTAAAAGTTAACCAGTAGGGGAAATGAACTCAACTCAAAAGAGAGATTTTAGGTCAGAATAACAATTTAATAAAATAATACAATAAGTACGATTATACAGACAAGCAATTGGTTTTAACCCACAAAGCCCAAATGTATAACCCAGGGGGCATAAACAAAGTGGTGTTCCTTGGGCCCCCCCAAGTCCAAAGTAAAGGGAGAGGGGAAAAACCTGCTGGTGGGAGAGCTGTTGCAGTCTGGTTGAAAAGTGGTGATTGCAGTCCAGTTGAGGGTGGTGGTCTCACTCAGGTTGAGAGCGGTGAGCTGCAGTCTTCCTCTGGATCCCACGAGTGGTGGAAAGGTTCCAAAACTCCAGGTTTATATATTCTCCAGCTCAGGCAGGAATGCTCAGTCCTTCCCTCAGAGTGGGGAATTCCATAAAAGGGTATGAGGGTGCTCAGTCCTTCCCTCAGAGCAGGGAATTCCACAAAAGGGCATGAGGACAGGAACATCCCCCCACCTCGCAGGCATCTACTGACAACAGTTTCTGGGAAATGGCATGGAAGGCTATAGAATACACAGTTTTGGGCTACACCCATCCAGTGATGAATCGGTCCCAGCTGTTCTAACTAGGACACTATGCCAGTAAGCTCCCCTCACCCTCACTCAAGGTAACTATCTTCAATCCAGAACACGTGCAGGTGCACTCATGAAGCACCATCTGTAGCCAGAAAGAATGATCAAGAGACTCAAGTGATGTGGCAGCAAACACAGTTACAGGAATTTTGGATGAGGGCATGCTGTTGATGATATATACACCCAGCTGCCTGGGAATGCATGTCCCAAAGAACTTATGTTCCCAAATTTGGGTCTGCAAGTTCTTAGCCCTGTGCTCAAGTCTGAGTATATCAACACCTCACTGAAAACCTCACCCTGGAAATCAGTTCTCACACTCGAAATTGTACAGGTGTGTATATCCGTGCAGGTCCTGCCCTGAGACAACACCTCAGGTGAAGTGTAAAGAGGTAATGAAATTCATCCCCTCTTACTTTTGTGTTGATGGTAAATAAAGTTCCCATCTCCCCATTCATTCCTTTAAAGTAAAGGAGCGTTTTAGCAAACTGTATGAACATATTCACACTGGCATGGAATGACATGCGTGTGTTGTGTGTTGGAAAGAAAGCGTTTTCAGAATTAAAAGCCCATCATCTGCATATGTACCTATTCAGTATTTACAATCCATCTTATGGTATTCTGCTGAAAACTCCCAGCAGCATGGGAAGCATTCTGAGTGCAGGTTACCACCCCAGAAAGATTTCTCCTTGCTGGTTGCTCACCCATTCAAGGACCCAGAAGCTCTTTAAATTTCTTTATTGCAAGTGGATTCTAACAATGCTGTTTTAATCAATCTCTCAGGCATTCTTTCTAGTCACAAGCTTCACCTCTTTCCTCATTAAAGAAATGAGACATCATAGTTCAGGTGCTGCAGAACCAGAGACTCTTCATGGATTCTTTAGCAGTCCCTTGCTCTAAGCTTGTGTTTCATTTTCTTACTTCTGCCACCTGTGGGAAGGAAGACAAGGAGTCACACAGACTAGCAAGCACTCCAAAAATCATTTATTTTTGTTTTAAATAAAGGAAATGTTGGAAGAACTGTGAAAAAGCTAAAAAAAGAAGTGCCATCCTTCCAATTCAATCTTTCATTTTCAGATGGTGTGGCACACATTCAAGGATGGATAAAGAAGGGCTGAGGAGATGATCTGTGAAGAATAAAGGCATCAAATCAGTTCACAATCACAAAAACTGGACCATTTTCAAAAAAGTCAGGTGCACAGGGAGTGGAAACTGTTCCAAATCTCATGCTTTTACAGCAGCCAACAGATCTTGTACATCCATGTCTGAGCAGCGAGCTGTCTTCTTGTCAGTATTAAGTGTTTGGCTGACATTAAAGGCACAGGCAGAATTAAATCTGAGAGCTCAGAAACATAAACAGCTTTTATGAAGTTTACTATGTCTAAAAATTATTGTGTGTGCTGCTTTTTTCTTTTTCCCTCAAGCAAAATACATTAACAAACATTTTGAAAATTATAAGAATCATGAGGGAACAGCCATGGACACTTAAGCAGCTCAATGATAATATATAAATATTCTCAAGTAATTAATATAGGAAACATATTTGAAAACAACGTCAATTTCAAGAGATTAGTATAAAAATACAGGAAAGAGACAGAAGTGGCTGCTAAAGACCTTTGGATACAGTCCTATTAACCTCTTCCCGGTCCTGGGTTTTGTGACCTGCTTTGTGAAGAAGTTACAGATTTGTAGACTATGTCTGACAGCTCAAAAATCACTCATGTTAAAAAATAGAGAAAGATTACTTGGTACAACACGTCATATGTCAAAGAACATCAGGCTTCAGATAACCACTCTGACTCCATGCTGACTGCACACTTGGGGGAAAGCCAGGTGTTTGTGCTCATTCTCCTTCCCTGAGGCTCTTTTCCACCTGAGGAAGACCCAAATACATGAGAAAGAATTGAGTGGTGATCCAGGTCCCCAATGTGGGCAATCAGTGACTATCAATACAGGATTTTCCTTCTAGTGCACCTAAACCACATTTTTGATATCAAGGTCAAGAAAAAATTGAAGCCCAACCTTAGAGGGCTTACAATATATTTGTAAAAATAAGTACATACTTATTTTTAAGGAATTAAATGAACCGCTCTCTCAATTTATTTATCCAGAACTAAATCAGTAGATTGACTTTTAGATTATTAGGTTAACTTTTAAATTACAAGAGTTAAGTGAAAAGAACTTCACTGTTCAAATTTTTGGTTCAAAATTTATTTTATATAGTAAGGGGAGGGAAAGACTGAGAAGAGGTGAGGGAGTCTGAAGGCAGAGATGCTCCAGGGGTAACAGGTTGCAGCACAAAAGATGCTGAGTAGTTGGAGGGAAAACTCAGCAAATTTAAGAGACACTTTTGCATCTTGCATATAATCTCATGTGAACTGTGCAAGAATTGGGTTTATTCGGATTACAAATGTCTTAGTCAGACATCACATTTTTTCTCTAGCCAGCTAAATAAGTCTGAGAAAATTGCAACCATAATACAGGGAAGTTTCTGGTGTTAAGTCCTACATCGTATATGTTCTTTATTCTCCCATTTGTCCAGGTAACAAAAACATGGCATCTGAGCTCATGCTCTACTGTTGGTTGTTAAGTGTATTTAGAGAAAATAATGTAACTTTTAGTGCAAAGTTTCCAAAATATTTGACAGTACAAATGCCTAACCCTATTTACAAGACTTCTCCTTTCTACTTACGTTATCTCACACTCCTTGAAATCATGTGTGGAGTCCCAAAGATGTTCACAGTATGAGCATTAAACTAGAAATTTAGAGGGTTCCTTTCTCTCTTCCATATCCAGCAGCATAGGGGCTTACTCTGATAAAGGGTTCACCCTTACCACCTTATGCAACAGCTTCTGCCCTCCATTTGTTTCTTTCAGTTCCTCTCATATCAGTTTGTCTTTGAACTCCACACATTTATTCTCTGCTCATTTTTCTCGTTCATCAATTATATCATTGCCTTCTTTTTCAAGAACTTCCCTTGTGTGTTTGAACTGTTTTGTAATCCCTCATTCTCTATAAAGATGCTGATTCCAGCCAACAATTGGCCATGTTCTCAATGCATCACCTTGGCACTTCCTCCCTTGCAGCCATCATGTATGAGAAGAATGCCATAAGCATTTGTGAAGTGAATGCATTGTGCTTTTCAAAGCTTTCCAGCAAAAATCTTGAAACTCTTATACTGCAGGTGTGCTGGGAGTACTGCCCACCCCATGTTGGCCAATAATGACTTCTTGATTCTCTGTATTCCTGTCTGCTTCTTTGTATACACTCAAGTTTTGTCTCAGTATCCACTCAAGTTTTGTCTCAGGTTATAAATCTGATTACAATAAGAAAAATTATGTTGTCAATAGTGATTACAAAGAGCACAGGAGAGAGGAAATATTTTGTTGGGTAGCACAGCGATATATATGGATTACAAGAGATAAATCAGTTCTCTTTCAAGATCTGTTCCTTAAAAGTAAGAAAAGAAAGCAGTAAAAAAGGAGCACTGCAGCTCATCAGGCTTCTCTGTGTTTGCGTGAACAATGGGCTGTACATCAGTCAGTGTCCTCATCTGGGGAATGTACGAGGCTCAGAAGTCCAGGCCCAGAAAATTCTGCAGGACCTAATAATAACTAATGTAAAGGTGTACTGTTAAGTGTTCAAGATGATCTTGCAGTCCCTAAAATCCAGGACTGACAGCTACTGTTTTGGTGGAGAAACATTTCTGTGGCACACTGCCAAGGGACAGTGAGAGTCTTTCAGAGACAGATTTTTGCCCACAGCAGATGGAAGTAACAGCCTTTAGTTGCAAACAGAAGCCTAACAACAGTAAGAAAGGGCAAGACTGTGTAAAAACAGTGGCACAGACAAAGCTGACAATGCTTTTAAGGCAGATGTGTACCACAAACACCATGTGAAGGGAATGTACAATGAGCAGGAAGGGACCAAGAACCTTTCCATGAAGTGCGAGTCAATTACCTATGCATATAACCTCCTGTATTAGCTGATGGTATCTATTCTTAATAACCACTCTTAAATATTTGTGTATTCACAGATTTTATGTTGAACTGTATGAACATACTGCATTTCCAGAAATGTGATGTACTCATCTGATGTTCCACTGTGAAAACCCCTTAATAGTTCAATTCTCGTAGTCCTTGTGCAATACATCAAAAGAATTGTAGCCTTCTTAGTGAACTCTACAAAGAAAGAGGTAAAAATAAACTCTGATAACGATAATGTCATTGTGGGTCTGTTTGGGTGGGTTTGGTTTGGTTTTTTTCATCTTTTAGGTTGTGTAGAGGGTAAGCTAAAAGAGAAATACATGATCAAAATGCCCAAGTGCTCTTCCTTTTGTAAACAAGTGAGTTATATATATTAGTGCTTGAGCTATAAAATTGTTTTAGGCCTTCTTATATGTTCCATAAATACTCCATATGTATAAAGTGCCAGGGTTGTCCTGCCACATCTTTGCAATTAATAGTGGTTACTGTAGAGATATCTAACCACTCTTACCAAAGAGCCCTGTCCATAGGGATACATGCTCTTGCCTGCAGTCCCACAGATGAGACTATGCCCATGATAGTAAGCCTGGCAGAGAGACTCTGAACAGGCACTCTTGGGCTTCCCAGGAAGAGCAGCTACCACGTTTATGTTCTTCATGTGTCTACCATGTGAAACAAGCAAGTATATGAGCAGCTTTTGGGACATTCAAGGAGCCTTGCCCTAAAGGATGCATTACACTCAGTTGTTTCAACTGTCTGGTGTGTTTCTGTCTGGGCAAACAGGTTCATAGTTTCCCTCTGCCAACACAATTACCAGAGAGATGTGTGTGATTCTTCTGGCTTCGGGGAACCCTAGGCATCTGGGTATGTGCCAAAGAGACTTGTCAAAGTTTAAGAAGTACCTTAGCAGCAGTACAAGTGGGTCTTTGACTGACTGGCCTGGTAGGTGTCTAATTTAGGATGAGCTCAGTAGCTCTCCAGGCCCCAGTAACTCTAAGGACTTGATCTCCATTGCTTGAAATGGAATTTGAGGTAGGTGGCTCGCAGGCAGTCACCCACATTTAATATCTAAATTTAGATGTCTACTATCTGGAGCTGAATTACACTCCATATTTCCCATTACAGCTCGTGACCTGGCAAAAATACTCAGCCAGAAGCATCTTCTGAAACTCTTTGACCTCCTTTATTTCCATTTTTTCTCACTACTCTGAAACAGCCCTCACACACCTCCACAATTAGGTCATCTTTGTTGTCTGTCACTTTGACCTCCAATTCTGAGCCTTTTTACTCAAACCGAACAGCCTGTCTTTTTTTGTAACACACATGAGACTTTGAAAGCCCAGAAAAAGCAAAAATTGTATCTCACAGAATCACAGAACATGTGGAGTTGAAAGGGACCCCCAAGGATCATTGAGTCCAATTCTCAGCCCTGCACAGGACCACCCCCAAGAGTCACACCATGTGCCTGAGAGTATCATCCAAATGCTTCTTGAACTCTGTCAGGCTTTGTGCTGTGACCACTTCCCTGGGGAGCCTGTCCCAGTGCCCAACCACCCTCTGAGTGAAGAACATCTTTCAACACAAAGCTCCCCTGACACAACTTCAGGCCATTCCCTTGGGTCCTGTCACCAGTCACCACAGAGAAGAGATCAGTGCCTACCTCTCCTGCTCCCCTCACAAGGAAGTTGTAGACTGTGATGAAGTCTCCCCTCAGTCTCTTTTTCTCCAGGCTGAACAGACTAAGTGGCCTCAGCCACCGTTTGGAGGCTTCACCTCCAAACCCTGCACAGATTAAATGTTCATACATTAATGTATCAATAGGTGTCCTTTGCATCTTCGAGATCCTAGAATCACAAAAGAGTAGTTAAGATTAATCTTCAGCTTGCAAACAAGACTGGGAAGCTTTGTGCGCTGAAACAGCTTGCTAATGGATTCTGGCTCAACAGGACAAAAAACAGGGAGAGAAGGGCATAGAGACAGGACACCTCTGAACAAGGAAACACATGCAGAAACACACACTTGACAGAAGAACTAACAATGCCAAGCACCAGTTAAACCTGACAAACAGTATTCTTTTCACTAAATATTTACCAGTATATTACTCAGTAATATTTTTGTCCTGAAATATTGCAATGCTTTTGAAAGGTAACTGAGTCACTTGTGTAATCACAATAAACTGCAACAGGTCAGAAGCTTTAATAAACTCAGCCCAAGAGGAGGGAAAGTGGGTCACTCCCTACAAAAGGAACGACCTGAGGTCTCAGGCATGACCTATAGGTATCAGAAAGACAGTTAAGCCCAAACCTGTGGCACTTCATTTCCTTTGGTGAGTTTGATAAAATTGGTTTTGAACTTGATAAACACGGGATGAATTAAGACTGTGTGTACACAGTTGCAAGTAAGTCACATTTTATCTCAAAAGAAGGCATTCAGTTTGCTGATTTTCCTACCCAGCTGACACCTGTCTGTTCTGAAGCATTAGGAAAGAGTTCTTCCAGAAAAAAAAACAAGATTGATTAATTTTTAATTCCCAATGCTTTCCCTCCCTGTTACACAGTTTCTTTGTACAAAGACATTTCTGAATGCCTGAGCAGAAGGGGCAGTCTGTTAAATCCTTTCTAGGCTGTTACAGCCTTAAAATGTGCCACTACTCTTGCCACAATAGAGGGAGGACCAGTTATTAGAGGCCTCAGGGAGGTGACTTTTTGTTTATGCAAGGGAGATCTTTCTGCTTCTTCTGACAGATGAACTGATAAGTGGCTGGATGGGGACTGCAAGTGACATCAATGGAAGGTGGATGCTAGCCATGCCAATATATCTCAGGGACCAGATGGAGTTTTTACTGAGCAAAATGTATATTTTATTACTCCCTAGGAATGGATCAAATAAGTTCAGCAAAAATCTGGTTTCTATGTAACAGGAAAAAGCCTTTGTGGCTACTCAGAAGGCAGTGCCCTAAAGACTTTTTTTACAGCAGGTAACTTACCAGCTGACAACTGGGCTGAAGGCAGCTTACAGACTACTGCTTTGGTCCTCTGTTGTCACCTGCAGAAACTGCTGTCCTGTGACACATGCAGTATATTGTATGGAAATGCACAGCAATCTGGTCAAAGTGTGGGAGGCTCAGTGCCCAGCTGTGGTGCCTGTTCCATTGCAAGGTGTCCCCTCACATTCAACATAGTGCTGGGACCCACTTTGCAAAAGAAAACAGAGAGCCAGGACCAAAGTGTGCTCTGCAGTGGGACAAGGAGGTATTCAAGAGAAAAGAAGGGGTAGAGTGCAGATGCCATGTTAGGGCCTGAGTGAGATGTATAACTAAAGAATGGGGAAGGTAAGAAAAATGCCCTGGAATTCTTATTTGCAGAGCAGGAGTACCTAAAGAGGACTTTTAGCCTTCCTCTCCTTGCATAATTTTGAAGAGGTGGGTTAGCATGATAGGAGACCAGGCAGCACTGCAGGCTGAAGATGATGCACAATGGTATTGCACCCTCGCTAAAGCTCTGCACCCCTTGCTGAGGTTTGGCCCCCAAAGACACTCCAGTTACCACTCTGCCATCCATTCCCCCCACCACAGTACCAGGGATTGGTATGGTTAGTCCTTGCTAAGGTCTCTGGTTTTCACCACATATGCCTTCACAGAATCACAGAATATTCTGAGTTGGAAGGCACCCACAGGGATCATCAAGTCCAGCTCATAAGTTGGCCCCTATAGAGATCAAACCCACAACCCTGGCATTATTTGCAACGTGCTCTAACCAACTGAGCTAATCTCAGGGTCACTCTTCTTTCCTCCATCAGGATCCTGCCTGGGTGTATTTGGGAAAGTGCAAACTTTGTCTGCCTGACTGCCAGTGGCAGGAGCCACTTCTTGCACAGGGAGAGTGGGAGCAGAAGGTCACTGTGAACAACCTCAGTGCATGGCACAGGGAGGATGGGGCCAGCTGATACCAGGTGCAGAGCCACAGCACAGCCAGTGAGGGAAGGGGTTGAGAATGGACAGGCACAGAGGGAGAGGAAAGGTCCCAGAGCTGGGGAGCACCAGTGGAATGTCCTCAGGGCAGTGAGACTTTCCCCTAACTGCAAGGGCATGCAGAGACCTCTCCCCTGCAGTTACTGAGAGTTTAATCTTAATTTAATGAGTGAGTGAGGCTCAGTTTTGATGGAAGACACTGGAAGACGGTGGGAGAGTGCGGGAGGGTACAGAATGGTGACCCTGGCATGGGCTGTCGGAGTACTTAGTGTGAACCTAGAGGTGGCAGCAGGAGCTCAGGGGCAGAAGGACTACTTGCCTCCCTTCCTCCCTTGCCACACATCCTCTTTCTTGACACGTGACATTTGGCAGCTCTTGTCCTGGTGAACCATGTGTCAAAGCTCTCCTTTCCACACCCTCACACAAAATTCCCACTGCTATGATCTTTACTGCTTTTCCATTAACTACGCTTCATGAAAATGTGTTAGGAGGAGGACAGGATTCATTGATGTGGTGTGCCTTTCTGGAAAGGTGTTAACAGCTATTAAAGATAGAAAATGGAAATGGGGGATTGAAAAGTTTACTTCACATGAAAGAACAAGCTTCTTTGTGGAAAACCATTTGCCAAAGGAAGTAATTTTAAACTGCCATACGTTATTTGGGGCTTGTCCATCAAAAATAGGTCCCATTTTAATTATCATAATAGAACTAAAGCAATGCAGTTTCCCTGCTATCTCAATGTCTGACATGTCATGTCTACAGCTATATTTGTATAAAGGTGCTCTATACTGAGATAGTTGTTCCCATACAGCAAGGAAAATCATCATTTGGATGTGTCATCTTTATAACGACATAGTTATATCCACCCTCTCACCCTATTTTAGCTTTTATTTTTACATGACCTCCTCCCCCAATGGGATTAATTATACTAGTAGAACTTGCAGAGCTGGCCTTGGCATGAAGAAAATTAATTGTTGCTGCCCTTACACTTATACAGCTGTGGCAATGACAGGAAGAAATAATATACATGCATTTATGCTGACTTTCAAGTAGAGGATGTTGTAATCAAACACAGGGTATGTGTGGTAAATTTTAACACCTGTAAACTGAAGTGCAGGCATATTAAGAACTAAACTATACTTTCCATATGTGAGAGCTCAGAAATATGTAATGGGAACAGCTCTCACAGGGAGGTATAGCAGGTAGCCTTATTCCAGCAGTCATGTTCAATATACACTACGTGTTTCCAAGACCGAACTGTGTCACTTAAGATAAAACCAATTTATTCTTTACAAATCTGTCCATCATTCCGAGTAGCCATGTCTCTCTTAAATGCACATAAAACTGAGTTTCGAGCAAGGGGTTGACATTTGTGTATGTACAATGGATAAGACAATACCCAGGAAAAGCCATCAGGCTCAGCTACAACACAATTAAATAAAACGTCATGTTTGAATAACATTGCTGGACAGTAAAAAAGTTATATAAATGAGTAGTATATTTCATAATAATAGCAGTGTTTTAAATTGTGTAAGTTAATGGATTTAGCAAATGTTACCTTCTGCCACCAAAGGACAGAATAAAACAGTTTTAAGAAAACTGACTAACTCTTTACTTTCTGAGAGTCTCATTATTCCCTATTGGAAAAGAGGTCATTTGTTTTAACTTTTTAGTTGTTGCTAAAGAGATTATACATGTTTGTTTACATTAGATATCAGGAACTTGTTTGAAGAAGTTGGGAGAGCCCAAAAAAACCCTTCTCCTCTATTGCACTACATAGATCATTCTTACTGCCCGCTCTAAGAAGAGCACAAAATAGACGTGTTTTCTCTTTTGTTTCCTTGATGTTTGGGTTTTTTACCATTAACACTCAGCAAAAAGAGTGTTCACTTTGGGTAAAACAAAAATTACCTAGTGAAGCACAGGGCTTGACAAATATTATTAGACTAAATATCTAGAAGCGATAGTACCTGTACTGGCAAGAATATGAAGAATTACAGAAGCTATGGGGATAAACTTATTACACAGTATTTAATCAGATGTGGGAATATGTTTTCTCATACACAGTTTCCTTTTCCTTTTTCAGGAATCCGTGTGATTACTGTTCAGCAAACTTTACAGGGAAACCAAAGCATGTCAATGTGCTTTTGTAACAGGTTGCTGTTGATTATTGCTGCTAACCTTTCTCTTGAATATAAAAATGTACATGTAAGGTAAAGCATACGGAGGTATCTTCCCCAAGAATGCCAAGGCAGTGGAAAGGGTTCAAAAAGGCTTTATTTCAGAGGCAAAGACATTACAACTGAAAAACCTCTCAGCACTCAAGGCAGTACCAGACCTTGGAAAGCAAAAGGCAAACCTCCTGTTTGCTCCCTGGCTTTATCATTGCTGCCTCCCCACCCCCAGCTCTCCCCAGGCTACAAGGGCCCTGTAGCATTCCTGTACATTATCTCTCTCCTCTCACATATCAGAGAGAGAGGCTGAGAACTTCTCTTGCTATGCAGGGGAGGAGAAAGCATTGAAACTCCCTTTGAGAAAGAGTTATTTTTTAGGCAGAAAGCCTTCCTAGCAAAAAGGAAGTTTCTTGCTTTCCTGTTACAAATTATTCCAAAAAGCACTACTCCTACAGTATAGTAGTGTAGTGACAAGAATAATTATCGTAGCTTCAGGTTTTCTTAGTTTCTTTGCAGACTAAAGAGACATCAAACTAACAAACTAAAACTGACACCATATAATCACATTTTGTCCTGTACTAAGAAAAACATGTTATTGGTGTAAAACATGCTCATTCCACTCACTGTAATGACAGTAAATAGCATTGCTAATAACACCTGCAGGATTGGCTCCCTTTTTATCTTAACACATATACCATTACTGCCTTCTATATTACCACTATCAATTCTTACTCCTTTAAGTTACCTAGATAAACATTCAAATGAAATTAAGACTTTCTGTTTTTCATCTTCTTCACAATGAAAAGTGCTTCCAGATTCCCATTTCAACAACAAAGAAATCTTTGGTCATATTTTATAGGCAGTTTCAATTAAATCTACTTACTACTTCTGAGTTCTTCGAATCCCTTTCTCCACATGAATACTTAAACCTCCTATTGCAGTTAATACGCATATGTTAACATGGATATGTTTATAATAATTATGATATAGAATGGTGATTCCAGTACAGGCTGGCAATTATTTGAGTCGAGAGAACTTGATCACAGGATGCTGCAAGCTCTGCTATTGCCACCTGCTGTCCACATTCACCTTGGAGTGGCTTGGGTGGGCAGGGTTGCACAACAGTTACCAAATGGATGGCAAGGACTAAAGTGCTGAGTGGGTGCAAAATGATCAGAAGCAAAGAGCCAAAATACTGTGAGCAAAGATTCATCAGGAACCTGCAGAAGAAAGGATGGTCCTGAATGGTCAGTGTTTTGGGGTCTCCACCTAGGGACATCTAGCTTACAGCCCATCCCTCACCCTATTTACTTACATACCTTCTGTTCCCAGCAACCATCAGCTGTCAGTGACTGTTGCCACCTACTATAAAGTCAAACCTCAAAGCTCTTCCTGCCTCAACAGCAGTAGGGCATTCCCAGGTGGGCCATTGATGCCTTTTTTTTGTGTAGCAGGGAAGGGACAGGTTGCAGTAATTATTTCACTAATAAGGAGGATATATTGCCATGGTAGTGCAGCTAGAGAAGGGTTAAAATGCTGGAATTGGAGGTTGAGGTCAAGAACTGAGGCAAGACTGAGAAAGGAGTAGAGGCCACTAATGGAGCAACAAGTGATGAAGCTAGGAGGATTTTGACAAAGCATGAAATGGAACTCTGCAGGGTCATTCCTCCTTCTGTGTAAGATGCACAAATGGACAAAGTGACAGGACTGTCAGAACAGGAAGCTCTAATTCAGAAAAAAAAAAAAAAAAGCACAAGCACAGTACATACCTGAAAAAGTAAGTGCCTCTTGCAGCTGCTTTTTCTGTGTCCTAGTTAGAACAGCTGGGACCAGTTCATCACTGTGTAGGTGTAACCCAAAACTGTGTATTCTATAGCCTTCCATGCCATTTCCCAGAAACTGTTATCAATAGACCATTTACACCCTCTGCCCAGAGCAGTCTGACTCCTCAGGCTATAAACTGGGTGTTAAGAGGCCTGCGAGATAGGAGGGTGCCCCCTGTCCTCACACCCATTGTGGAACTCCCGGCCCTGAGGGAGGTAATGGGCATTCTTGCCTGAACTGGAGGATATATAATCTTGGGGTCTTGGGACTTTTTTAACCACTCGTGGGATCCAGAGGAAGACTGCAGACCACTCTCAACCAGACTGCAACCACCACTCTCGACTGGACTGCAACCACCACTTTTCAACCAGACTGCAATCACCACTCTTGACCAGACTGCAACAGCACTCTCACCAACAGGTTTTCCCCTCTCCTTTTACTATGGACTCAGGGGGCCCAACAAACACCACTCTGTTCATGCCCCAGGGTGCTGGGTTATACATTTGGGTTTTGTGGGTTAAAACCAATTGTTTGTCAGTATAATTGTACTTATTGTATTATTTTACTAAATTGTTATTCTGACTTATAATCTCTCTTTTCAGTTGGGTTCATTTCCCCTGCTGGTTTACCTTTAAACCAGCACATTCTCTAACTGTATGACGGGTGTGTGAACTTTGCCTCATACACCTCTTACCTTCTGTAGTTCTGTTAAAGGCCCTTTTTCCCTGCCTCATGCCCTGGTTAAGTAATATCACTGTTGCTAGGCTCAGAGATGTCACTAGTACATGGTATGGAGATGGCAGACTACTACGGCAGTAGAAGGTACCTTGGCTTAGATGTAGAGCAGGAGAATGAGGAGCAGCAATGTGTTCTGCTCAGTTATTACACTCATGTTGGCTAACAATAGCAGCAAGACTGTTTTAGTGGATGTCAAGGCTATGCATAAAAACCTGAATAACTGTGGCATCAGGGAAGCCCATAAACACCCTTAGGTTTTATTCTACACATGAATTGAGAATTGGGTCCTCCACAAACAACTTCTGAGGATTCTGTAGCATCAGAACTCCCTTCTATCTCTGCTACAAAGGCAATCAGACAACCCAGCAGAAAACCCGCATTATCATTATATTTTTTTCCTCTCTTTTGTTGGGCACAAGACATGCTTTTAGTGGAGCCAAGGATACCTGATGGGGTAGAAAAAACATCCACATCACTCTTTCCCTCCTCTCTTCCAGTCACTGAATCGGTGCTGGAGTTACGGGAATCTACATGCTCTTTATCCTTCCAGCTGGAATCAAAACATGAGTGTACAAAATGTGGTGTTAAACAACATGGTAATCTTTTTTTCAGGGTTAAAATTCATGTAAAAACTAAATGTCATTGGCTGTTTAATCTATCTTTTAGGCTGCCACTCAGATAATCAAAGGCTAAAAAGCATTACTTATGCTGACTGAACACAGGGCAAATTTTACTGACCTGGTATTGGCTTTAAAATCATACCAGATACCAGGACTTATAGAAGAGTAACTTTTCAATAAACAAGTTAATACCTGACAGCAAACTTGTTAGGTATCCAAGTTTCTGCTCTGGAACCTGGGTTACTGTTCAACTTGGGTTAGTAAAAGCTCATGTTGTCTATCTTGTAGTTTGCAGACAGCACGGCTGTTTTAGGCGATGCTTCTGAAACTGAAGGACACAAATATGTCCTGCTTGGGTTTGGTCCAGGTAAAACCAGCAGGTCTGTTTGACCACAGCTTATATGTAACACAGGATAGTAAAGGAGAATGTTGTCTGTCTTCATCACTCCAAAATATTGATTGAAACACTGATGTTTTATTGCTGTAGTTAGGCTAGCAGCTTTTATGAGTTAATAACTACACTCTTTCTTGAAATACCCAGGAGTTTAGAGCAGAAATTACAGCTGGTTTGAGCTTTAAAAAATGATTAAAATTTTTCATGTATATAATCTTGTTTTTTCCTGGGTGATGCTGCATTTTGATGAATTGTGTAGATTAAGCAGGTGCCATAGGACCAGAGATGAACATTAGATAGTATTTCCACCAGCTCTGGCACGTTTTAGAGTAAAAGAAGATGTTACAAGAGTAGCGCTATAAAATCACACAATCACAGAATCAATTAGGTTGGAAAAGACCTCTGGGATCACCAAGTCCAACCTGTGACTGAATACCACAATGTCAACTAGACCATAGCAGTAAGTGCCACATCCAGTCTTTCCTTAAACACCTCCAATCAGGGTAACTCCAACCCCTCCCTGGGTCACCCCTTCCAATATCTAATCACTCCTGCTGTGAAGAATTTCTTCCTGATGACCTACCTGAATCTGCCCTGGTGCAGCTTAAGACTATGTTCTCTCATTCTGTCACTAGTGCCCAGGAGAAGAGGCCGACCCCCACCTGGCTGCAGTCACCTTTCAGGTAGCTGTAGAGAGCAATAAGGTCAGCCCTGAGCCTCCTATTCTCCAGCTTAAACGACCCCAGCTCCCTCAGCTACTCCTCATTGGACTTGTGCTCCAGACCCTTCACCAGCTTCACTGCTCTTCTCCAGACCCGCTCCAGCAGTGTCCTTCCTGAATTGAGACGCCCAGAACTGGACATAGTACTCGAGGTATGGCCTCACCAGTGCAGAGTACAGGGGCAAATGATATATCTGAACTAGAAATAGCAGCTTAGAAGCAAATCACACTCACAAATAAAGAGTTTGCTCAGAAACGCCTGGAGAGGCGAAGGACGTGAAAAGTTTTAAATGCCGGGAGCAATAAATGGTAAATTCCTATGAGTTTTTAGCAACTGCCAATTAAACGGGCCAGGAAGGCAGCCCCAAAACTGGCCGGGCGCTCCAAGCTCCCCCCTCCCCGGCCAAGCCAGCCCCGCCCGGCAGTGGCTCCGCTGTGCGCGGGGGAGCCCGCGGGGAGGCGCGGAGCGGTGCGGGGAGGGCGCAGAGCGGTGCCGGGAGGCCGCGCCCGCCCGCGGAGCCCTGCCCGGCCCGGCCCTGCCCGGCGCCGAGCGGAGGCGGAAGCCGCAGCCGCGCCGATGAGGTGTGCGCGCTGGGCGGCGGGTGTGCGGAGCCCCGCGCTGTGCCGAGGTAAGAGCAGAGCGCGGAGCTGGCCCTGCCTTGCCCCCCGGGAGGATGTGGGGACGGGGCGCTGTCGCCGCCCTGGCCGCGCTGGCCGTGGCGCTCTGGCTGCGGCGTGACGAAGGTACAAACATGCGGAGAGCGAAACCAAAGCGAAGGGGCGGCAGCGGCTCCCGGCGCGATGCAGCCCACCCCCGCCTGCCGCGGGGGCCGGCCGGGCCGCTCACCTGCCGGGCGGAGGGACGGCCGGGGGCGGGGGAAGCGCTCACAGACCCGACCCCCAGCACCGCCGCAGGGGCTGCCGCGGACAGCGGCTGCCGGGTCCCCGCGGGCCTGCGGGTGGCGCCGGCTGCAGCGCGGTGCTGTGGCGGCCTGCAGGGGCAGCGCTGCCGCACTGTGCGTGCGCCGGTGCGGGTGCGGGAGGGAGCCGGCCCGCCCCGGCTGGGTGACACGGCGGGCAGGGCGCAGCGATGTCGCTGCCCGCGCTGGCGCGGCGCGGCCCGGCGCGCCGGTGTGCGGGGGTGAGGTAGGCGCCGAGCTGCAGCGCCCTGTGTATATGTGCGTGTGTGTGTGTGTGCAGGGATCGCGCTCCACTGCGGCGGAGAGGGAGGAGGAAGGGAGGGAGGCAGGCGCACTGTGGTGAGCAGGGCCTCCAAGTCCAGCCAGCGCCGTCGTCCTGCCGCTCCCGGCAGAGCCAGGGGCGGGGGAGCGGCCGCTCCCGGATGCTTGGCTGAGCGAGGGGGAGGAAGGGGGCCGCGGCTCCGCTCCGGGAGCCCGGCTGTTATTTTTTATTTATCCTCATCGGTTTCAGAGGGGGCGAGTCGGGAAAGTGCCTTTTTTTTTTTTTTCTCTGTTCACCTCATCACCCCTCCTCTTGCAGGTGCCCGCATCGCAAAGCGGCTCCTGGAAAGTTTTGTTTGCGTGCGTGCGGGCTGCGAGCGGCGGCGGCCCGGGATGCGGAGCCCGGGGCCCGGTTCTCCGCCGCTTCCCGCCGCACGGCGGCTGCCAGGGCTGGCGTAGGCGCCCCCTGGGAAAGCCGAGTGCGGGCATTAAACCCCCTCCCTCCTCCCCGCCGCCCTCCTCCGCCCCCTCCGTCCCTCCCTCTCCCACTCCCTCCCTCCCTCCCTCCTTCCCTCTCCCCGGTGCGCGGCCATTGCAGTGACCCCGGCCGGCCAAGGATGATTACGAACACGCGGGGCTTCCTGTGGTCGGACCTGGAGACGCGGGCGCTGCTGGAGATCTGGGGCGAGGCGGACGTGCAGTCGGCGCTGGACGGCAACTTTCGGAACAGCCATGTGTACCGGGACGTGGCGTGCCGCCTGGCCGAGCTGGGCTTCGAGCGCACCCCCGAGCAGTGCCGCATCCGCATCAAGGGCCTCAAGCGGCAGTACTACCAGGCCCGGGACGGGCTGAAGAAGAACGGGCACGCCCGCAAGATATGCAAGTACTACGACGAGATGGACCGGATCCTGAGCTGCCGGGGTGGACCCGAGGGCGCCCCCGAGCCGCTGGCCGCGCTGGCCGCGCCGCCCGAGGTTGTCCCGCCGCCCGCGGGGCCGCTCCCCGCGCCGCCCACGCCGGGCACGCCGCACAACAGCCGCGAGCTGGACGCCGAGCTGGACGAGGAAGCCGGGCCGGAGTCCCCCCGCGACAACTTCACCGAGGACTCCGGAGAGTGCTCTTCCTACGCCGACCACCCCATCAAGGTGGAGTGCCCGTCCTTCGCCATCCCCGTGCCGCCGGGCGATGGTGAGTAGCCGGCGGGCTCCCGGCGCCGGTGTCCTCCCCTCACCCCGCGGGCTCTCGCAGCGCGGCTGCCGGCGCTTCTCCCCAACCAGCGCGCTTCGGTTGGCTTCTGCCTTACCCTCCTCCTTCCCGGCCCGTCCTCTGCGCTCCGAAATGCGCCCATGCCTCCCCCGGCCCTTGCACCTTGCGCGTCCCCGTGATCCGGGTAGCCCGGAAGGGGAGCGGGCGGCTGCTGGTGCTGTAAATGCTGCGCAGCGGGTAGAGGGAGATGCTGCGGACAGGGGCCCTAGGGAGTTTTTATTGGATTTATCACTGGGAAACCGATGGAAAACTAGCACAGAGGTTATCGAGACAAAGTGGCAGGTAGCACTGTACAGGAAAATAAGCATCCTTCTCGCTGGAGGATTTTCCCGTTCACTGCAGACTGTGCAGTTTTGCTAATCGGTATTAAAACGATGATGACGATAATACCTGAAAAATCTGCTTATTGTTGCAGATGGGTCAGAAAGCTAGCGGAGAGCTTTTGCGTAATAATTGGCATGCGTTGTTTTCAGAAACACTGCTTTTAACTTTAGTGGCCTTGCGGACTGAAGCAGCACTTCGATAAAGCCCGTCCTTTTTCTGCTCGATCTTTACCCTCCGTTCCGCATTTGTATTGTGGAGGTGCGGGGAAAGTGTTACTTGTTTGTTTTAAATCTAGATTAGTGTGGGGTTTTTAATACAAACATGAACCTGTCTTCAGAAGTTGACATCACTGAGGAATCAGCCAATTGGTTGACGTTTAACCAACGTTCTTTTTACACATAAACCCCATCAAAGAGTTGTTTACACTAATGTTCTTTTGAAATGCAAATCTAGAATGGCTACAGACTGAAACTCAATTTAGATTAATGTAATTACTTGCAATACACAAATGAGGCTATACTATTTAATAGCCTTCACTTAAACCTTTTTAGAAGATCAAAAAGACTCCTATTGTTGAACTTTAGTACTACAACAATTAAAAGATGCCTCTGTGATTTTTGTGTTACCTTTGCAACTTTTTGGAAGCTTGTCTTTTTGCTTTAGTACCCTGAAATAGAAATATCTGAAATAAGTTCACATTGAAAAAGTGGAACAACTTTGCAGCGCATTAGGTGCACATCTCGTAGGGAGATTTTTTGCTGCTTTCCTCTTAGAAAATTATTTTTCATCAGGAAAATAATTGTTTCTTTCCTTGCTTTAGGCTTTAAAGAAGTCAATGCTCCAACTATTACCCCACCTCTCAGTCAGCCCAAAAGATCAAAAAAGCGCCATACAAATTTAACATTGGATAAAATGATGGAAAAATTCTTGCAGCAGAGCATGGATACAGATGAGAAATTTTACAGATTTGAAGAGCAGAGGCTCAAAATTGAGGACAAGCGTCGGGAAGCTGAGCATGCTCGAGAACTCCAGATGTTACAGATGTTGGGACAGATGTTGGCAGGAATTTCTTCTACAGTGTCACAAAGGTCACAATCTATACCAACAAGTCCACCTCGGAGAGCGAACCATCGTTCATATGCGGATAACTTTAATTATAATGCTATGACAGCAACACTTTCTCCACCGATAGGTACTTCCTTCTACAGCATAAATAAAAGCTAGGGTTGTTTTTAATACTTCTGTGTGAAAGCACTGGTAGTAAGCAGCTTTTGAAAATAAAAGCTAATTGGAATAATTTAATATTGTGGTGAAGGTGTCTGTCTGATAAAAATGGAATTAAATTGTCATTCGTACTGTTGTACTGATTATTTAATACAGGTACATTAGTTACAACAAATTTTAATGAGCAAAATCGTACCTTTCAAACACAGTAAACATTGAGAACTTCTTTCCGTGTTCACATCTCTGTGAAGTTAGGAGAAGCTTTATATGTAAAAGGCAAGTAGCAGAGTTGTGAAAGCTACTAGAAACATTAGGTACTTTGTAGCAGAAATTTTACTGCTGTTCTGCTTGAAGTTATGGAGCATAACCCAGTGTATGAAGTTAAGGCTGTGCGTATGTTTTTTCAGGGCTGGGAAAAAAATGGAGTTTTACCTACGCTGAAGTAAGTCAGATGTTACAATCTAGCTTCTTTAAAATAAATTTCTTTACAACAAAATTCTGAATCTTACCAATTAATTAAATGTATTATTGTAGTAGGTGTTATAGAAGATGAAAATATTTGCTTGTTTTTCTTCAGCACCAGCTCCTTTATAAATTCTTTGGGCATCTGAATTTAGTTTAAAGAAAAAGGCAAAGCAGTAGCTCAAGAATTGGTATTTATGCACAGACTTTTCCTTCCTTACCTTATGTGTGGGCCAAAAGCTGGTCATTAGCAGACTGACTTCTTGACATCTGTGGGTCTTTGACATTTATCTTTATCATAGTCTCTTTCCACATGGAGATAGACTGCTTGGGGAGGAGGAAATCAGGGATGCTCTCTTAAGTGCTGGAACTAGTCATGTTGGGACTTGGTGGTTTGTAGCCTGCCACGTGGAAATGAAACAAGTGTTATTCTGTTCTAATTCTGAATTTCACACTGTTTGGAAGGAAAAAAAGTGTAGTTTGAAAAGAGAAAAAGATACAAATCACCCAACCTCAGTGTTGAATAAAAATCTGGCATGCCAGATCCTAATGGGCATTCTCTGAGTCCTGAGAGGATCTTGGAGCCGTTTCAGTTCTACATTACATACTGTGTTTTCTGGTAAAATGCATGGGAGACTGGGTGATTTGGTCTTTGAGGGTTTAGGCTGGCAGATCTGGTTGTGTTTCTTCTTAGTGAATAGTTGGTCTGTAGCATTTCTTGGTGGCAGCAGACTTTCATAGATTAATTACAGCATACAAATAGATTCAGTGTTTTAAGTGTTTTGACTTTTAAATTAAAAGGACAACTGGAGTGCTTTAGAAAATCCCTTTGGAAATCATTTAAGGTTCTAGACTGGGGTGATGGTACCTACAAGGCCTTACCATTACTTCTGAAAGGTTTTTCCTGAAAGCTGAATTATCTGTAATGACTTGAAACTAAAGTTCAGTTTTTCTTGCTGGATCATGTTGCGCTGTGCAGAAATGCATTGTATTTATTTAACTGTAGCAAGAGCAACTCAGGATTCTAATCTTGTGATTGACAAAGGTGTAACAAAACATTTATACTAAAACGTGAACATAATGCTTCAGGCAAAACATCTTTTAAGGAATTAAGATTTCTGTTTATAGCTGAATATGCCTTAGTGATTCTGTAGGTAGAGTAGGGCTCTTTTAAGAATTGTTTTTTGCATAATTCTCTGTTTTCTCTCCATTATTATGCAGTTGCTTTCTGTTTACATATAAACAAAAAACAGAAACAAAGAAACAAGAGGGCTTTCTTTACAACACTGCACTTTAGGGGTTACAAGCTATATTATATTGTGTGGTTGAAAACCAGCAGATGTACGAAGTGTGATTTAAAGAAAATAATCTGCCCTATTTCCAGAGGAGATGAGCATTTTGTTCTCCTCTCGCTCACTGCAATGCTATTTTGGCTGCAGTTCAAAACAGGTTGTGTTTTTGGGTTTTTTTTCTTTTAATTTCTTTACTTTCCTTTTTTTCCCTCTTTTTAATTTGGTCTCAGTAGGAGTGAGATGTCTGTATTATACAAGATTTTTAAAAGCAAAAGATCAGCCAGAAGTATTTATCATTATTGAACACCAAAGAAATTTTATTACTGAAGATTAGCCTGTCTGGTTTAGGTTTAGATTCTGTGGAAAACAGAGAAAAAGATGCTTTTTCCTGATAGCACACAGATGTGGAATTTTCTTGTTTATTACTTTTTTTCTCCATTATGATGCCCAAAATTTCTAGAACAGTTTTTTTTCTTTTCTCCTCTTTTTTTTGCTCCTTTTTTTCCTCCTGTGTATTTTGGAGTTGGGGGGTGGGGTTGCTGAGTTTTATACAGCTGAAAATAAGGAATATCATGGGAGTTATTTTCTATGTAATTATGTTATACTGTATAGCATTTCCTTGAAAGCTTTTTAGAAGATCTGTAAAAAAGAAAGTAAGCATGACTATGGTCTAGGACGCTATTATTAACGTCCAAATAAACCGCTCTTCTGAACAGAATTGTACAGTTAATGAGGAGCTTAGTTGAAATATAAGAACTTATTCTTTTAGTGTATTTGCTGCAATTTATAGTTTAACGCATGGTTGAAAGAAGTACTGATGTTCACATTTGTCTCATGTTAGGTAAATGTTTTAATTCTCTCTAGTTGTAATTGTTAAAATACTTCTGAATTTTTGTAGCCTTTCGAAACAGTGATTTGATATGTAGCCTTGTGAGTGTGCAGTTTTTTTAGTATGTGGTTTGACATGTAGTTTTGCATCAGAGTTCTGGAGTTGTATTATAGCTAAAAATGATCTTTGTGTGATATTTGTGATGTTTGCATCTAGTGTGTTGGATTATAGTTTTGCAGAAAGGCTTCCATTATGCTTTGTAACCGCCTACCAAAATAAAAAGGCAGTGAGATAGGCCCTGATTCTGCTAAGAGGTGGAAGTCTTTAAGGGGAAACGAAATATAAGGTAGGGTGTACGTTTAAATTTTGGTTTTAGTTGCTTTGTGCTTGCTCTGTGTCTGGATGTGTTCAGTCGTTGCCAAGTATACCTATTTCAGTTGAGCTTAATTATGGAAGTGATTTCAGGCTGAACTAAGATGATATTTCTAGTTACAAAATGTTCATATAACTGTTCTAGGTTGTGGTTTCCTTCTCTACGTGAGCCCTAAATTAGGACTGTGAACAGTCAGTGAGAATATTCTCTGCATCAGACCCTAAATTAATTTTTAACATCATCCTCTTCCCTAGTTACTCACTGTTTTAAAGGCCTTTAAGTGATAAAGCATTTGGTTTTCAGACGTATGTCACTTTGTATATCTTTGTGTGATTTTATTAGTGTTCATGAGTGCTTAAAAGAAATGCTTGATGGTAGTTTAAGAAAACATACTTTAACACTTATTTTCTTCTTTTCAGTTATAGAGAGATCTTTTTCACTGCACAGAACACACTCTCTAAAGGATATGGAGAATATTTTTCAACTGGTGCGCAACGTTATCCCTCCTCTAACAGGGAAAAAGCATAAAGGTCAAGATGGTCGTATAGGCATTGTTGGAGGATGTCGAGAGTAAGTTAAATAGAAATTTGATTTTTGCTTCTCAGAGAGTTTGAGGATGTCATAAGTACTTGTAGAACCCATTCAAACTCACATTTAAAACATGAGTATTTTCCAGGGAGCTTTACTAGTCCATCATCATGACCACGCATGTTTAGGAAAGAACATGTTTTCTTGCAGATGTGTTGCAAAATCTTGGTGCTGAATGTGAGTGGAACTTAAAATGCTATCTGTGTCTGTGTCTACCTTCTGTGTGTTTTTTGACCACTAAACTGTCTGCTTTCAATATTAGTCTTTTTCCATTGCATGATGACGTTATAGAATAAGTAGACTAGATTATGACAGTGGCACATCTGATTTTTTTTTATATATATTGTTGTACCTTGGGAACTGGGTCTCTTAAATCTTACTGTGCCCTTTTTATTTTGATAAATTGTAGTGTTTACTAGATTCTGTCAATAACTTGTTTTATGTACCAGAGTAATAAAAATAGCATGTTTCAGGGAAAAAAGAGATACAGCATAAATCAGTTAAGTGCTGTACTGACCTAGAAATAGAACAGGCTTTATATTCTTTACCACAATACTTTGAATGAGCCATTACACCTTCCTGTTCTTCATTTTCCCCTTTTGAAATAGGGACAGCATCTTTCTCCTGTAAGAGAGATCTGCTGTTGGACATCTGCCATTAATAAGCATCCTATAAAGAGCAAAAAAGTGCTGTCTTATAGCTGGGCTGAATAGCCAGGAATTAGAACCTAATGGGCTAGTAAGTTCTTACTTCTTGGCTGAAGTAAGCACTTGTGGAGGCTGGTACTGTTCATATCTCACTATTCAGTCTTTATGAAGAGAATTTAGGGCAACTGGAATCACAGTTTAGGCACTTTAGTTAAGCATCTAAAACCAGATGGGATTAATCCAGGTCACAGACCCCAGATTTAGCTTGCAAACAGTGCTTGGCGCTTGTTTTGTTTGTCTCTAAACTTTTACCTTGGTTACCTGAAAAAATTTTGCTGTTTTATGGCATGACCTTTGTAAATACTTCTATGAAAAATCAGGTGACTAGGGTGAAATTCTGTGCCTTTGAAATCAAAGCAAGGTTTGAGATTGGCTTCAGTATTGCAGGATTTTTTTCTGTCTTTTACAGCAAACAGAAGGTAAAACAATTTTAAAAACTTGGTCTTGAATTTGGGATTTCATTATGGCAGGCTGATTTCCAAATCATTGAATCTTATGACTGTGTTTCCTAACCTAAATTTTATTTCATTCTAGGTACACTGGAGCACCATATTTTGCTGCAATTACAGCTCTCAAAGTGGTATGTGTTCTTCTATACTAGTCCAAAATGAACTTTTCATCATTTTTAAAAGCATTCATTCTCTGGTGCACGTGAACTTTTGAGTTCTAAAAGGTCATTTCTTGAACAAAGAAAATCCTGCATTTGTATAAATACTTTGTAAATATGTAATTGACTGTGTTTTCTTCCTCTGTGTAAGGTGAAGTTAGAAATACGTCAAAAAAATAAAAATATCAGAGACTTGGATAAGAAATTTCAAAGTATGATGAGATATTTTCTCCAAAAGTGAACAATAAAGTTATGATTTAGTGCTGCAGTGATTTCCTCAGTAATTTCTTCTGGACTTGATAAGTGTGTTGAATGAAATAACTTTCTTTCAAAACTTAAAACGGTAGTCTAGAAGGATTCTTAGTGCTGTAAATCTAAAGATTATTGGTTGAATTTAATGTAATTTTTAATAGCACATTTTATTTGCATTCTAATCTTCAGCAGAAGTATTTTCTAAGCTTCTTTTTCCTAGAAGGGTGAAGTTCCTTACTTTATTGACATATTAACTGGCTAAACATATTTATGCAGATCACATAAATACAGTAGTGATTGTTCAAATGTAAACCTTGAATGTTAAATGTATAGTAGTAAAGCAGAGGAGACACAGCCTTGGGAAATTTCAGTATGCACAACGTACGAGATCAGGTTTTCTGATCACCGCTTACATAATTTTTATGTGTATTTCTGATTTTTTGAGTTAACAACAGAAACTTGAGACTCAATTCTTAATTAAACTTTAATGTTTATTTAACTTAAGGGAGTGTTGTTGAAATTGTGCCCACCTTTTATCTTATATGGATTTGGCCCATTGAATGAAAATGGTAGGACTGGAAATATACCCATATTGCATAGCTCTATTTTGCAAGTATGTTACAGTAGTATTATGGCTCTCTAATGTAGCTTGTCTCATGTTCATTTGTATTCTTTTGCCTTTCTTTTTATTGTACATGTGACGTTTTAGTTGTTGTTCATCTGCAAATGAGAAAGATTTCTCAAGTGAGTAAAAATTCAAGATTTATGTTTCCAGTCATCCTATCACTGAGAAACAGAAAAAAGTTATATTGGAAGTTAGATACAAAAAAAAAATAATTCTCCAGAATATTTCATGGTAGTCTAAGCCAAAATAGAAAAAATAATAAAGTTTGCTTTAACTATTGAGAAGTAAGAATTCAGATGAATTATTTGTTGAGTAAACTTTGGAATGGTAAAGTTATTATTAAGTATAAATTTGATAATACTGTTTGCAAATTTTCTTTTTTAGGGTGCAGATTTATCCCATGTGTTTTGTACCAAAGATGCAGCAACAGTAATCAAATCATATAGTCCAGAGCTGATTGTTCATCCAGTTCTGTAAGTGACTTATGTTTTGTTTAAATGAGCTAATCAGGCTTACTAGTTTGAACATTTCAATCTGATAATTGATTAATTTGTGTTATTTCTTTTTCTGAGTTACTGGATGGGTGAGCTGTGGATTACAAAAGCTTCGGGATTTGTCCCTTCATTACAGTTAGATATTTAATACAGAACAATCAGTTGTGATTTTTTTTTCATGACTGTCAAAGTATAATTTCTAAAAAGCAAATATCTTGCTTTCTGCTGCTAGCTGACATACGTTCTGTGATTGTAATGCATTTAACTGTAAACAGTTGCAAAATCCAGAACTAAGAAACACTAGAAGTCAGCATTTTGAAATTTGCATTCGAAAGGCAAGTGGAGTGTGTTCTCTTGCTTCTTCAGTCCTACTTGTATTTAACAGTAGTGTGTCCTTTTTCCCCTCTTGCTACTGTGCATATAGACACCTATGCAAAATGACTGGGCAAGAGAGATGCTGATTCTCTTTTTTTCTCCATGAGTATGTTGCTTTAGATACATATCTGTTCTTGGGAATAAATGGATGTTCCAAAGTGATATAAAATTCAGGTTTTATTAACAAGAAGATGAAAAGTTTAATAAGCAACTGTCTTCTTAATTGGGAAAATCAGTGTGTGCCTTTCTAAATTTGTGTCCTGAAATATGTTACTGACTGACAAACTTTCACAGGATAAATTTGTTTCAGTTAGGTGTTATGATGGTTTACAATGAGCACTGCAAATGAGAATTAAGATGTCTGCCTTAGGTATATGTCCTTAAGCTTAGTTTGCACCAGTGCATGTCAAAGTCTGTTGGTGTACATAGCAAAGCTGTGATTAAGGTAGAAAAAGCATAATTTAAAATCATGTTTGTCAGATACTGCTGTCAGGAAGGATTTACGACAGTAGAAATAATTTGATGTCTGAGAAAAAGAATATGATCTTCCTTATGGGGATGCCTGTGGTAGGAAGCCATAAGTTTATTACATTCTAAAGGCACATTTCATTCCTGTCACTGTAGAGAGTGGTGCTTAGAAAGAAGACAGTTAAACAGGGTTGTCTTTTGTTGGTTGCTTTTCCCCCACCAAAGATAGGAGAAACCCATAACTTTATGGATTTTAGACAAGATAAAAATGATGTTTGAAAGCAAGGGAAAACATACATGGATAGGGGGTTTTTACCAGTATGACTGTGTTTGCCTCTAAAATCCTAAAGGCACATCTTCAGTCGATGTTCTGTCTGATACCATATGATAACAAATGCAATGGAGAATCCTAATGGCAGTATTAGCATTTAACTTGTTTTGTCTTGATGTATGACAGTCAGGATTCAGCATGTGGTTGTCTTGTATGATAGCGAGTTGACTTTGCCTTGGGAAAAGCATTTTTTGTGTATGCAGGGGTTCTTGATGTCTGGTAATGGAAAAGGTAAATAGGAGAAACAGAAGCAGCATAGAGAAAAATGGAGGTACCAAAAGTGTAAACAGTAAACTTTCTGTTCTTGGAGGACCAGATTGTGCCTGCTAGGTAAGAGTGGAGTGGTTTTATACACAGATTCTCAGTGTCTTCTGTGAAATTCAGATCTCAATGAAAACTCTGATCTGTGTATTCACAAAGAGAACTTTTGATTTTAAAGTTCAGCTCTGTCTATAAATTCCTCCAGATGCACAAAGTACAGTGAATCTAGAGATTTCCATATGCATGTATCTTTAAGTCTACAACTCAATATTTAATACTTTTATTAAAACTGATTAATTTCACACAGACAGCTGGGCTAATTGCATGATGCAGTAGATCTGTAAATATTGTTTACATGACATTCAAAATGAAAAAATGCAAAATATGAGTTAGATTTTATTTGTTCAATTTTCCTCATATTTTTATCTCTTCTGCTTCACTTGAGGGAAAGAGAAAATGGTTAGAAAGAAAAAAATCTTGACTGACTATTGAGCCCAGATTTTATTTAAATTTACACTAACAGCCTATTTTTCTTGTAAGGTCCTTTTGTCTTCAGTGTCACACTTTTTATATGATCTTTTATATGTTGTGGAGCCGTTCAGGTTCTGCAGGCACGGCCGGCTGCTCTTGATTCAGAGCCTGATCTCTTAAACAGTCTTTGTACTTTCTCCCAGGCTGCACTTCACGCATGGAAGAACCTCCGGGAAAAACCCACCAAGCAGCTATGTCATTGTTTTCTTTTGTGTCTCTCCTTAAAACTTTGCTTTGTTATGATTTCTCCATGACCCTTCAGAATAACTAGGTAGCTGTTGTACCACTCTCTTATTATGCTAATTATAATTGTGGTCCTGTGTACTCAACTCACTGTTTGAACAGTTTGGCATTTTGCCAGGGTTCAGCTGCCATTTTGTGCTGCCAGGAGCCTGACATTTTATCATCTCTGTGGCTGAGCTGCTACTACGTTTCTCTACTGCCTTCACCTCACAGGGAATCATCTCAAGGAAAGAACATGCTCTTTTTTTGCCCTTGTCTAAATGCAAGGGCGTTTCTGGCTTATTAGAGGTGCTGTGGTGGATCTTGGCCAGCATGATTAGTGAAGGTATCTGAGAGCTAGAAGTTGGACTAGAGTGTTTCAGGTCCTTGGCAAACGTGTATCACTTCAAGGATGTTCAAGGAATGGTGTGTGAGAATGACTGAGTAGGATTGCAGAGGAGGGTTATGAAAACGAACATCCATCTTACAGCATTGACAAGGGAATTCCTTGTGACCCCAGCTGTAGACCATCCTGGGATTCCTTTTGGTGTAACAACCTATACTGGGGATACCCATAACGCAACTTTCTCTGAGGTTTTTGTCCTTGAGTTCATTCTTTGTGAGTCAGCGTGGGAGAGCTGGGACTACACATGGCAGCTTGGGATCTGGAAAGATGAAGTTTTCAGCACCTGGCTCTATGTGTCCTCGCCACCTGAGTGGAATAATGATAGCTGGGTGTTTAGGGGCCACGAATAGTCAATATTATCAGTAGTAACTTTTCCTTTTTATTCAGAGATTCTGTCACATGCATTATGACCCCTTCCACAATGACCTGGTAGTATTCAAAAACTGACCAGCTAACCAGTTCAGTATTTTTGCTGTCTGACTTTTTGCTTTTGTGTAGAGAAGTGTGTATTGTAGTGAAAAGTGAAAAGTGTGTATTTTAGAAGTTAGGGCCTTTTGAATAGTGGAATAAATGGAGTCTTGGTGACAGCTGCCTTCCTTGGTCTTGTCACTGCTACTCCCAGTTTGTGCTACATTTTTCTGTTTTCTCAGCTAACATGTTCCTACTGTAAATGCTACACAATTACAGACAAGATAAAACTTAGCTTTGGTATTTTATTAAGTTTTACTGCAGGTGTCTCCTGTGTGGATTTTTACTGTAGGTGTGTGTGTACTTTCTTCATGCATTAGTGTTGGGAACTTTGTAGAGAAGAGTTTTCAGTGGCTTTTTTTATTTCTGTAGTTAATTCCTTGGCTCAGGTCAGATTGAATATACTTCTTGGATACTTGTGTTGGATTGGCTTATCCTGTCTTGATAGGCAAGTGATCACAGAACTAAATGAGCTATATGAACCCAGCTGGTTATAATTTAAAAGAAGATTGAATAAACCTATTGTGCTAGATTCCCCTCTTGCAAGGACATTTTGTAATTAATTGTCTAGAAATTTTCTTCTCTGTAGGCCAGGAGACATCCACATTCTACTGAGTAGGCCTCTTGTAACCTGGTTATCAGACACTTAGTAAAATCAACAGTCTATACTCCTTGATCTCAGTTTATCAGAGAAGTAGAATGAGATGTCAGGGCCCAAAGAAGTTAGGTAATTTTTCCATTATTCACAAAAAAAGTCACCCTTGAACTAGGTATGGATTTAGAACTAATACCTTCCTCACAGCTGGTTGTGTACATGGGCTTGTATGGACTAGGAAAGATTGCCAGAATTACTGGACGTCTTATAGTTAATTGCAGAGTTTGAGTTTTGACTTGGATTTTGAAAGATTATTCTTTTGAGTTAAAAATAACTGGCGAGAAAATTCTCATGAGGCTGGACTATATGTTGAAGCCAGTCACCACTAATGAAGAAACTTAATGAAGATGGGGTTTCTGGAACATATTTTACCTAATTTTACTGAATTTTGTCTACGTTTTGACAGTTTGATAAAGTCATGAATCATGAATAGTGAGCTCCTGATAAGTTATTTGAATACTTTTAACCAATGGCAAGTCTCTTAAAGAAAACCTAGGAAAAATCTTAGGATTATTAGCCCTTTATAATTCATTATGTGGAGAGGAAGCTCACACCTTTCAGTTGTATTAGCTAAGGCTAGCTATTAACCAATACTTCTGTGTAACAGTGGGACTTAGGCCTCTTTCAGATCAGCTGCTGGAAAAAGTGCAGGAGTTCATGTCACCAAGGAAAGTCAAGGGGAAAGTCAAGGAGAAAGCAGAGATTGCTTCAATTACCAAAAAGATGTCTCCCAAGTGGCTTGGCTGCTGGATCCTCATTATACCTGCAGAGAAGATGAAGGAAGGCATAAACTTTGTGATGTTTCTCCCAAGCCCCATTTAGACAGCAGTTTAGCTAGGAATCACATTAAAAATTTTTGTTTTTTTTTCTTAGGTTGTCAGGGAGAGATAAAGGTCAGTTTGTGTGTGCTGAGTCAGAGATTTTATATATTTAAACTGTGTCCAGTCCTGTTGTGCAGTGCTGTGGCCAAAACTTGCTTATGGACCTGTTTCTTGTGCCCAGCTTTCTTGGCAAAAAGCTGCTGCTTCTTTATTGTGTGTTGCAGAGTGAACAAAAGCTGGGAGGTGTATTCAGCCCATACTATAGTCCCTTTCCTCCCTGTTGTTGCAGAAGTCCCATGTGATACAACAGGTACTAACAGATTTTGTCACCTCCTCAAAATGGGAGAAGTAGCCAAAGGTTTTTAGCATCGCTGCAGGGAGTGCTACTGGTCTTGCTGCTTCCTGATGTGTCAGAAGGAGATGTACTCCGATTAGATCCTGGCCAAATTCATCCTTCTGAAGGCTTGCCATACTGCTGTGATTTGAAACCAGGATTAAATTTCTTTGGTGTTCAGACTTTCTTGAGTGTTCAACCTTTCTTGAGTTTTAATGAAGGCAGGCGTGCCTGGGGTTTAATTTTGCGTGATTTTTTTTTATTATTGTTTGAAGGTTTTAGGGTCTCTCTATTTTTTTTTTTTTAACCAGATGACAATTAGCAAAGCAGGTATTTAGACTGAGACTTGTTCTGTCATCTCATGTGTCCACAGCCAATTGGAAGTACTCTAGCCTTCTGGGTATTAGTTCAAATATCATCTGTGCCTTAAGAGTTGAATGAGAGGGCTACCAGTGTGATAAAAGCTTGTCACTTTATTTGCTGGTTTTAACATTAAAAAAAAAGTGCATTAGTTTTTCTAGGGACGTTTTAAGTGTGTTTCTTTCTGAGGGAAATTACACTGTCGTCTTCATTCTGTCACTTTTAAAGTCACGGGTCTGGTTGATTGCAGTCCATTTGAAGAATATTTGACAGATTCTGCTTACCAAGTCAGTTCACAAGAAGTACTAATGGGTCAAGACCACTTGCATGCGTTCTGAAAATAGGAGGTCAAGACATTTGATTATCGCTATGATTTTGGGGATGATTGTCATAATACACATTGGTAATGTGGTTGAAATCAAAACAGACTACAACTGCTTTAAGTATTTAGGTATATCTAAATGCAGGTCATAAAATGATTGTGTTATGGAGCTGTGGTATCTTTACAAGGCTAGATAAGGTTGACCTTCACTGCTGTTGTCTGGTCTGTATGCGAAATCTCAGGAAACAGTCAGAAATAGCTTCTTCTCCTTTGTAGGTCTCTCATGGGATGCAAGAGGCTCTACTCTGCATGAGAGGTGATATTGCTTTTGGGTTCGTTATTGAAGAGGCTGTTGTTAGCTCTGATGCTTGTAGTGTGTGACCACCCAATTCCTAGTGAAACAGAACATCTGATGCTTAAGTGAGAACCTGGTGTCCAAAGAGGAGCTGTGGAAAACATTTTCAGTTTTGTTGTCATCATTGTGAAAAAATCCCAAAACAACGATATGGCAAATATGGCATTTTTGCAAAATGTGTACCTCAGTAGGTCATTGAAGGAAGAATATGTAGTGGAGTAAGTAAAGACTAATATCTGCATATTAAGAGCACTCTCTTCCTATGACCTCATGATACCCATGCTTCTCCTGGATAATAGCTTGCTGTTCTTGCTGCTGTGCTTTTAATATTTAGAAGAAGCCTACCATGTTTGCTTCTGGTGTCTAAATTACCTTACTCAGTGGCTGGAAAGGAAGACTTATTTGAATAGAATTCAATACTTATTAAGGTCTTTGTTTTCTTTCATTTTCTTCCCTGTCATTTAATCAAATTGTAGCTGGAAAATATGTATTTTTATCCAGTGTTTACAGATTGTACACTATTCAAAGATACTTAAACAGCCTGCTAGATGAAAATAACCATTTTGTCTTCTAAACTTCTGGGGGGGCATTTTAATATGCTAACTTAAATTTAATAAAAGTATCTCTTTTTGGTCTGTAGTTGCATCTAGCCAACTTCATGCCACTGTGTTGTCACTGAGATTTGCTCTACCTGATTGAGGTGCTTGGTGAGAGACACATGAGTTGATAATAGGCTCAATGAACTTCTCTAGAATAAGTTATTATTTCCAGTTCTGTTCATTGGACTGAAAGAGGCTGCCTGAAACCCTTGGGCTTCTGGAGGTTTGGCATTAATTTACAAGAATGATGATTTAAACGTTGACAAATAGAGCTAGTCTTGGAATAGAGCATTTAATTTTGTGCTCAACATTTTTTTGCATTGTTTGGGTTTGAAATAACTCATTTGACCTAAACTCTCCAAGATAATCTCGCTCCCTATCTTATTTACCCAGTTTCCAATAAAGACCTCACCCAAGATTTACCACAGTAGTTAACAATTAGCTTTCTGAGATGACTACATGAGTTCCAGAGCTACACATTATGTCCAGTCTTCTGCTCTTTTGATGTGTTGTATAACATGACAGGTTCCAAATGTCAGCAGGTCTAACATTTGATTCACATTAATTATAATTACCTGCAGTGTTTGGACAAACAAAACTGAAACTCTTTCATCCTCAGATCAGAGACTTTTTCCCATCTTTGAAGATAAGTCTCTAGTTTGCCTTTTGAAACTGCCCACTTGAAGTGGCTTTGTCCAGGTTTGCCTAAACAGAATTCTGCAGTGGTACATTTTAATGCATTTGAAGTTGCCTCAGTCACACCAAGTTTGCACAGATAATGAGCAGAATTTGAATAATATACTCTCCAGTGAGAAGCCACATAGTTGATTGGGTGATGGCAATCTTGCTTTTGTCCCATGTTCTTCTCTAGCAGGAGGTCCCACTTGATTGGCATTTTGTGGTGTCCATACCACATCCCTGATTAGTAAGGTGTTTCCAGCTCTGCCTAAAACACATGTGAAGAGCTACAGTCCCGCTGACTCCTGTTTGTGCTGTCATTCATGCTTATCTATTATTTCCGTAGCTCCTGGTTCCACCCTTGCTGACTTTGCTTCACATTTTCTTGTTTCCGTGTAAAATTTGACAAGGCTGCAAGTTATCACTTGTTCCTTTCCCTCCTCCAGAAAGCAATGTCAGTAACTGTCATTCATCATGAATGAGGAAAGCTGCTGTCTTTAGAGCTTACTGTAAAGCTATTGCTTGGTCGCTTTTGATCATTTGGTAAAAACCAGTCTTTGAATAAAAAGCAGCATAGAACAAAATTTCTGGTTTTTTTGGAGGGATGGGGATGGGAGTGGTGTTTCAGGCCTTAGCTGTCGAGTGTCCTCCCACTTTGGGCAGTGACCAGCCTAGAGCAGAGATTCAAGCAGATGGCACCTGGTAGATAACTATTACAAGCTGCTCTAGAAGATGTTTAGAAACCGTGGGTGATATTAGGGCAGTAACCACCATCTTTTTTTTCAGGTTGGGAGTTTTTTTTGGTGGTGGTGTTGTTGGTTTTGGAAAAGTTATTACATCAAGCTTTCCCTAAGATGATGATCTACAGAACTGTGTTTTATGACAATTTTTATTGTGTGATAGTGAAATACAGAAGAGTCCTGAAGAGCAAAAAGCTTAACCTGAAGTTTTTCTTTCTGTATAAGGTCATCACCTCAGGGCTGGTCTCAATGACTTCTCCCAGTCTGTACTGATATCTAGGATTGCCCTGACCCGGGTGCAGCACAGTGCATGTATTGAACTTCATGAGGTTGATGTGGCAAAAGTTATCTAAAGCTAGTAATAATTTGCAGAGAAAATTTATTCTCACCATTTTAGAGACTCAGTGCTTTGTCTATTTTGTCATGGAAAGTACTTTTCTTGATACACTCAGGAAGCAGAGAAAAGAGCAAAAAGAAAAGCATGCGAGATGCTGAACACCATGCCTTGGTCCTGTCCACACAGTGGCTTCAGGGGCCGCAAATGATAAAAGCTGTTGTGTCTGTCTTCCCAAGAGATCACAGGCTTCTCAACCTCTGTGAGAGAAACTTTGTTTCTCTCTCCCCTTACCTCTCACTAATAGCCAGGGACAGCTGATCAGACTCCATCTGTGGCCTCCCCAAGATCGTGCTCTATGGTGAACTTGCCACTGGCTGCCACAAGAGAGGAACCCCAAAGAGAAGATACAAGAACTCCCTGAAACAACATCTCAGCCCTGGACGTATTGATCACCATAACTGGTCTACTCTGGCCTCCAGTCGGGGGGTCTGGAGACACACCATCTATAACGCTGCTGTTTCCTTTGAGAAAGCACGCAGGATCACTCTTGAGGAGAAGGGACAATGCAGAAAGAATCGTGTCTTGCTGATACCACCTAAGGAGTCTTTCTGCTGTGCCTTTTGCAACCTGCCCTGTCTATCTCGTATTGGCCTTATTAGCCACCAGTACACTTGTAGCAAATGTGGGTAGAGCCCTTCCCAAATCTTCATTCCTGAAACCTAGCCATGAAATTGGGTTCTGTGAAAGCCTGAAGATTGCATCTCTTTTGAACAAGGGGTCGTCTTCATACCTCATACCTTTCTAGATAGGAGTTTGTTTTTTTAATATACAGTGCTAATTTCAATTGTTGTTTCAAAGTCTTGGGCAGTGGAGGTGCTAATTAAATGAAGAGGTTTGAGATCAGGTTAATAACCAGGCAGAGAAATTGTCATGAAGTGACAAAGGACATTAACAGTGTTCTTTGTGTGAGTGTTGTACACAGTGAACAGCTCAGGATCTGATAATGTTTTGTGCTGGTGCCTCCAAAGTCTTTAGAGGTTTTAGTCTGGTTTTGATACACATGCAAACAAAAAAAAGCAAGGGTTTTTTCTGTAGTAATCAACTAAACACTGCCAAGGAATATTTATTCCTCAGTACTTGAAAGCACGATTATCTGCACAGGCGAATTACTCAAACAATCCTTAGCAAGAATTTTGGACTATGCCATCTAGCCTTTCCCAACCACTTTTTCCACTGATGAGGGATTACTGTGGTCCAGCAACTGTGCCCGACAGGCAGGTTGAGCTTTGCCTGCTCTGAAACCTCAGGGTGTATAGGCCAGCTGCCCTCAGTGTCAGAGAGCTCTTCTGGGGATATTAAGTCACATGTATAGACTGTAGCTGTTAAGAGCTGAAAGAGTTTCTGTATTTATGCTGAATCCTGTGGTCAGGAACATTCAAGGTGATGCCCCTTCCTGAAGAAAGTTACCTGTTGATCATTTGTACCCTGTCAGCTTTAAAATGCTACTAGTTTTATGTCTGTAAGATTACACAACAGCCCTTCCATTTTCAGAGTAGCTGTAGATATGGGATATTTGTAAGTCTTGTGTACCTGCATAACCACAGCTGTTGTGAACATCCAGTGTCTTGAAGTGAAGTTGGTATGATGCTTCTGCGAGGCAGTATTTGTTCTGCTTTCTTTATGAAGAATCAAAATCCATCAGTTACTTTACAGCATGTTTTTATAGCTGATTTTGCAATGTAGTAGTCATTATCACCATTTTTAATCTGTTGACCCTTCACGGCTTGGGTTGCTTCTTGATGTGAAGTTGCAAAGGAGTTGCATGCAATGTTTGCAAAATGCTTTGAAGATGAAAAGCTCCACAGTAGGTTTTTATTATTACCAGAGGCAAAGTGAGCAGGAGTGGCTTAATGTTGGACTGTTCATTTCCCAAGAGATGGCTTTGTTTTGAAAAGTGCACATTATCAATTGGATTGTAGACAAAATTATTTTATTTCAATCCTGAATATAAATAAATTGGCAAACTTTCTACCTTTAGATTATTTGCATGAGACATTTGTAGAAGAGTAGAGCATTTATGGTAATACCTGTGGCTCTGTTCTTAGCTTATGTTTACTGAAGCATTTTTTTAAATGTATTTGGCTTCTACAGTCCGAAGGTATTTTGAATCCAATCCATTCACACTTCATATATACATATTTCATATATATATATCTCCATATTTTTATAACTGTATGATACATAGATGCATTTATTTGAGAAATATATGTATTTTAGATATATATTGCTCTTCAAAGATAAAGTAAGTTCAGCATGTGGATTTAAAAAAGTGACTGGCATTCAGAAATGGTGATGTTTTATTAGAGTTTTGATTACAGGCAATTTTTCACATGTTCAACCTATCACATGTCTTCTTTTTTTTTTCTTTAATAGTGATTTAAATATTTCTTGAAGCATTTTTATTTCCAGCCTGTACCTACGTCATAAACTTACAGGTGATTGTACAGAGACAAATAAAAAGTAAAAAATGAGCTGTTTGGCAATTCTGAAGCTGCTATTGTTTCCTTGCGAGTTAGAGAAATGAGGGAGCTGCATCGTTCGAATGGAAATTGAGCTACTAAACCAGGGGACTGCTTCAGGGACACCCGATGTCCTCACGTGGTTCGTTGTCTCCCTTGACCTTGCAGCGGGTCATTGCTTCTACGCAGCAGCCTTGTTTTGACAGAGCTGTTTTGTGGTGTCAGCACAGGGTGCCTTTGGGGAGCCCTGGCTGGCACAGCCAGGATTTCTGGAGCAGCTTTGTCTGTGGAGGGGCTGCTGGGCTGCGGCCAGGTGGGAGGCACTGCATCCCTGCAGCCTTGAGTGCTCTGCCTCGCACCCTGCAGCTGCAAAGGCTTTGGGCTCTGTCTGGCACTTGCAGAAATCATTGCGGAATTTGCTGATTCTGCCAGATGCAAGCTAAACACTTGTTCCCAAGTGGTGTGTCCCATCAGTACAGCTGTTGGTTATGAAAAACATGCAGTGACTTTCATCCGTAATAATACAGCTTTGTTGAAGTATTGCAAGCTTAAAATATTCTGAGCAATACTCTGAAGCGGGACCTCCTTGCTCAGCCTACAGGGAGCTTTATTCTCTGTGCTTCAGTTAAAGTGCTCGTTTATTGTTGTCACTAATGTCAGAGGTGGGGAGGGAGGGAGGCTAAATTTTCCCTCCATACTGTCAGTAAGGATTAACTACAACTGGTGGGCAGTACTTTCAAAATATTCTGGCCTATTTACACAATAAAACTGATCAGAACAAAATAAACAGTTCTGGTCAGTGGCTGAATGCTGTATTGTGGCAGCTATATTTGGCAGCAGATTTTCTCATCATTTTTCCAGTGTAGACAAAAACCTGAATGCTGCAGAAATCTAAAGCAGTACAAGCAGATAATACCCCTGTTGAATAGCTTGTTTCTCCAGTTGCCTTTTGGGGAAACAGGACAATTTGGCTGTAATTCAGTTGGAACAAATGCTTATGAAGCAATGACAAAAAAGCATATGAGTAGATTTATCATTTTGCCATGTAGGGAAATAAATAATTGCATCATTTCCAGCAAGCCATGGTGTGTACCTGTGAGATGGTGGATCTCTCTCCAAGGTATAATCTCTGCAAAGAAGCATTAGATAGGAATTGTGACAGACCAGAAATTGTTGGTTTTCTGCTTGGGTTTTATTTTTTTATTTTGTAAACAACTGTAGTGGGTACTTGCAATTACCTCCTCATTTTTATGTGATATTCTCTAAGGAATGAATTGAGAGAAATGTTTGGGCAACCATTCCATATTTCCTGGGTCACAGATTTTTGGTAGTTTGGAAGATAAAATTGCCTGACACTCAAGATAGGAAATATCTCTTTCTATCTTGCATCTTGAACTCAGTTTCTGAGACTACTAAAATGAAGCCTTTTTAAACTTGTCTTTTTTTTCACACTTCCATTTTAGTGATAGTCCCAATGCTGTCCATGAGGTGGAAAAGTGGTTACCACGACTGCACTCAGTTGTCATAGGACCTGGCTTAGGTAGAGATGAAGTTCTACTTGAGAACGCTAAGGTAATATGCATACTGATATTTTATCCTTTGTCTTTATGTTGAATTTTATTAACTAGTTTCCTGTATTTTACATCTGATAGGGTTGCTAAATAACAAATTTAATAAAATACTGTTGACTGAAAATTGCAGTTGCTGTTCATGGTCTTCATTATTACACTTAATCTTCACTTGGAATTTTAGGCATCAGTATGGTTGTTTTGATTTGCTTTTGTTTTGCTTGTGAAAGTCACTAATGAAGAAACAGATGTTGGCATATCTGGATAAAGGGCTCTGTGTTTTCTTAGGTGCAAAGCACCTGTACTGTAAGTGCACAGATATGGATTTGATTTCCTTATTTTCAGAACCATATTTGACATCTTTTCTCAGATGTATCAAAGAACAGGGACCGTGTCCCCTTGCAATAAGAAATAATACTCTTAATTATAAAATGTTGCAGATTTCTACTCTGGATAAAGAGGTAATCCTATTTTCTGTCAACCCTCAGTGGAGAGATGAAAACAGGAGCTTAGTTTTGTACTTTAAATAACACATACTTAGACTGTCTTCCGGATGATGTTTTGTATAACCATCAACACATTTTGGTATGTTTGAAGTGTATCTTTCAGTCTACTGTCAATCTAATTTTGTACAATTTCATTTTTTTTTCCTGAGCAGTATTACTGAATTAATCAGTGGTGCTAACAAGTGGAATTAATATAATTTACAGAAATGTTGACAGTAACACAGTGAAATTGCAAAACAGGGGAGGCAAGAGGCTGGAGACCACACTGTCCAAGTGGTTTAGAATACCTTGAAAACTAGGGAGGGTAGTTTTGCTAGGATTCTGTTAGCGAAAGTTGCTATTGGAGCTTTTCACTTCTTTAATTCTCCTGCTTCCTTTTCGGAAGGAAAATGTGTGTATTATGATACAGAGGTGCAAAACTAATAAAGATTAGAAAATAAAAAATAAATTATTACACCTGATGAAGAAATCAAATTTTATTCTAAATGAACTATTTAAACATATTTTATTATTTTTTAAAACAATTTTTCTGAATTGCTTCTACAGAAAAAAAATTTTGGTCAATGATTTTTCTATTTCCTTGATTTAAAAAAAAAATTAACTTTGTCTTCTGTTCCTAAAAGAAGAAAACTTTAAATAAAAGAAAATAAGATTCATTTATAATATCTAAGATATGTCAGATAAACTTCTTTTATATCAGAATTCCATCTGGGGTTTATGTGCTTATCTGTACTAAAGAAGTATCTGGGAGATTTCTTGATTGTGTTTTTTTCATCATTGCTAAAAATAATATTGCTTTCTTAGTGAATTACAAGCATAGTTTTACTTCAGCCTGGCTGTCCTGTGTAAGCTAGCTTAAAGAAACAAACCCAGCTGATAAAGACAAGGCATTTGGAAGTTACTTCATGCTAAAATCTCAGGATACATTCATGTGAGCCAAGGATCTGGCCTTATTAATTTCAATTCACATTAAAGCTCATGTTCTTTGTCTTCACTCTAGTTATGTAAGTGTTCATTAGTTACCCAGTGGTGTGGGTTTTAACATGTCACTGGGGACGAGTGACCCCTGTTTACCTGCTTGAGGAAGACCGGTACTTCTCTGTGCTGAGGGAAGGCTGAGTCTCCCTCTTGCTTCAACAGCAAATATTAAGCTTCAGTAAAAAAGCAAGAGATGATATCATTGCTGTTTAAAACTCTTATAGGAGATTGGGCTGGTATATAATTTTCTGGTTTCCCTTTAAGACCATGGCATGTGTCTTAGGAACACAGGGCTGAGAAGTAGGTGAGTGTCTGCTTTCTGATCAGGGTTTTGTATCAGAGTGGTAGTTTCAGTGGGAGAGAGCTTCCCCTCTTCCTCCTTCTGTCCCATTAAATGCTGAGGCATAGTGGTCTGTCACCCCTCTGATGCTGTTTTTATGTCTGTTCTTGTCAGTACTGTGCCAACACATTGCCAATGAATGTGATTCTCTAAACAGTCGTGTTTGGGCTCCTTCTTTCCTATGAACATTGAGAAATTAAGAAATTACCTAGTGCAGTAACCTGCAATTTCTGGTACTTGTTGACCAGATGGTTTATCATCTCTAGATCAAAGAATGCTTTGCTTCCTCAGCATCTTTAGTATGTCACCTACCTCCCTCATTTTTAATGCCTGCAGCAGCATGTGGTACTTGAGCTCCTTTCAACAGTCTGATTTAAAAAAACCCCACCTTGTGATCACTTTCCTTTGACTTTTTTTTTTCCCCTGAGTGCATAGTGATATTCTTTGAATACATACTTACTAGCTTCCTCTGATTTTCTGGGTTTGGCTGTAATTCCATTTACAAGTCCTGTTAAAGAAACCACTCTACAAGTTATATCCTGTTTTCATGTGCTGCTTTTGTGGGTCTGTGCCAGTAGCCCTGCTGTTACTCAGTTGCTTGGGTGAGGGCTGATGCTCTGTCCAAGCTTCCTAGCCATGAGTTTGAATGACCAGGAGCTACAGCTTCAGGAAATTATCCTAAAGAAAGCATTTGTTGTGTCGTAATAGCTATGCAGCTGGATTCCTTGCAGATGTGGCAGTTGTAGTCTTGGCCTGATTAGACTTTCCAACTCTGGAGCAAGTAAGCAGTCCAGGCTGTTTCTCTTCGAGAGAAAGGAGTGAAAACACATTTCTGCTCCACTTCTCAGCTTTGGAGTGTGCACACTGAAGCATCTCTGCTCCCTGTACTACTTCAAACTTCTGAAATGCTGTTACCGTATTTGGTGTGGAACTTGGCCACCGTGTCAGCTTCCTTGTAGGAAACATGAGGCCACCCGTTTCTCCCTTTCAGCATCCATGATTGATTCTGGCCAGAGATGACAGTACCTTACCTCCCTGAGTTCACCTCAGTTGGAATGCTGCTGCTAGTGGTTTTGACTGTTGAGAAAGAGTTTAGCTGCCATACAGGAAGCAAGGCCACAGTCCCTATGACTGTCCTCTGTTTTGAATCTGCAGCATATTTCCAAAGGTACTGGATACTCTCCTTTTTTCAAATAGCACCAGTATTATGTCCTTCTCGTACCTACCCATCATAGTGTTCTTCATTCAGCTCTACTGGGGATGTTTGCACTTCTGGTCTTACTCTGATCTGATTTTCCTTGTAGCTGAGGCTTGGAAGTAGGGAAATTTCTGCCTGTACCATCTAGAGCTGTTCCTCATGTGTGTGAGAGAACCAGATTCCTCTCCTGGAGGATGATGAGTGCAGCTCCCGAAAGCACTTTGGAAAACTTCGATATTCCTTGCATAACCTCGTGGGAGAGATGATGCCTAATGCTCAAGGATGTTCTGCATTCTGCTGCCACCTAGCAGTTAGGCAGTTACAGGCTGAGCTGTGTTCTTTATCAGTTTCCATCCTTTTGACATCTCCTTTCCCCTGTTCCTTCTGGCTTTGTGGTCAAATGGACTGATACAGGCTTGTTGGTGGAACAGCAGTTACTGTCGGGATCAGGTAGAGAGAAGCATTCATCCTTACAAAGAGCTCTGTTCCTTAACAGAAGTCTTTGATGTTGGAATCTTCTTTGCCTGTCACTGGGTTCCTTCTCTCTCTCCCCGAAGTGCTAGCACTGAATCCTGGACTCTGACACTTCAGACTTGCTATGTTTTGCTTTGCAGCAGCAAAGGTAGCTTGCTGTTTTCAACAGTGCATGTTTGCTTCCCTCCTGTGAGAGAGGTAATGATTAATAGTAAGAATGGCTCCGTGTAATTCAGATTACACGATAAAATTGACCTGTTGCTCAAACCATGTGCTTGTTCCTCTCACTCAATTTTCAGTCTTTGTTTTAGCTCCAAGAGCATGTCAGGAATACCAGCCTGGGTTTTTCTTTTGGCTGAGGCCCTGCCTAGCTGCCATTTGTGCGTATTGCTGTTGCAGTTTCTCTTCTCTCACCCCCTTGCCTTGCAACACTACCCTCAGCCAGTCATTTGCCCTTAAAGATCTCTCCTATCTCTTGGGATATAAATTTCAGAAATCTCATTTTCCGACCCTAGTGACATCATTGTAAGGTTGTGTTGAAATGTTGTCTGGGCTGTAGTTAACATGGTGAGAGAGTTTTGGGCCATTGTCACGGGATCACCTCCATCGAGTGTGGCCAGAGAGAACCCATTTGAAATTGTCAGATGGATTCTCAGTTCCGCTTTGATGGAGGCATCAGCCTTTCTGTGTTTGGTTAGTTGGATTAGTTTCCCCCTTTCAAGCCTCATGCTTTCAGGATTTAGGCAACACTTCATAGCCTTAGTAAATTGTGAGAATGGGACCAGGTGCTTCCCTACACTATCTGCACTAGTTTTTTACAAGATCAAGAGGACTATAGAATACAGGGCCACTTGTCATAGCTGTCTGTTAAAAGTAGATCTGCCACTATGGACCTTGAAAAACATTTTCCACTTGATATCTGAGCAGCCCCCCACTCCGTTTGTACCAAGACACCTGAGAAGCATCCCAGGCTAATGCTGCAGCTGACAGATTAGTCATGCTGTCTGTGGTACCCACCACCATACCCAAATATGAACAGGATTTATTACTCTTTAGAGTCACTGCTCATGGCTACTCAAATTAGCAGAATTATTATTTTCCAAAACTTTGTTCTTCAGTGTGTGTCACATGCATTTGCTTCTTTCCTTGTTTATACCCTCTGGAGGTTCTCAGTGTGGGAATTCAGCAGTTCCTAGGGAACTTAAGTAGCACTTTCTGTTCTCAGCACTCAGCTAGGAGGAGGTGAAGTAGATTGGGTCTTGTGCCTGTGGTACTTGTTATGACCCACCCCAGAAGGCGAGGGTAACCTGGGTTCTTGTTAGTAAATCCCTTGGGGTGGGTTAGAGTGAAACATCGGTGTTTGTAAAAATATATATATATATATGTGTGTGTGTGTGGTTTATTTTAGAACAGTTTTGTTTCAAAGGAAAACAGGTGTAGTTGTTTTGGTTGTTATCATCCATAGTAATACAGCAATATTAAAGCATAAAAATAACACTTAAGGAAATGTATAAGGAAAGGAAGAGAAAGAAGGATAAAAGTGGAAAGATATATATAGTCACCACCCGCTGGATCCAGCAATGAAACTTGGCAGTTGCATTTTTCATGTCTGTAGATTAAAGCAATGGTCTTGACCACTGGGGCTCGGGGAAGCCCCCCCAACTTCCATGAGTTATTATACACTTTGAGCTCAGGTGGGAACTGTACCTTCCCTGGGGTAGGGAGTTTTACAATGGATGATGTCCCACAGGATGTGTCAGGAGTCTTAAGTGCTCCCCAGAGGGGTCTTCACAGTAGAGTCATCATGTAAGGAGGACCTTGGCATGCTAAGAAGGATTATCCCATCTCACAGGATTTGCCTCTTCCCTTATCTGGCAATCCAGTTTGTAGCTTTAGGTATGCACACCTTTCTGCACCTGCAATAGCTGGACAATGGCACCCACTTATCTGAAGGTCCTTTCCAAGTAGGCTACTCAGGGAGGGGTGGGCTTTGCTAGGTGAGCAGTCTTTTGGTGATCTTAACAATGTTTAAGCCATTAACCATTTCAATCTCTGACAGTACTGCAGAGGCAAACCCCAGAGGGCATGTATGTGCACTACTGTGAGAATGTGTGTGCAAAATGCATTCCTCTGAGCCTTCACCCAACCCCCGATATTGATGCATGTACCACAGGTAGTATCCAGTGAAAAACTAATCTCTTACTAGCCAAGCTTCACTGCTCTCGAAAGGCCTGATGAGAGTCAGAATTTGTGCGTGTCTTCACCTAAGATGAGGCACTTGCTGGGATAGGATGCAGTTCTTTCTCTGTGGTGGTGTTACTGGTGCAGATAAAGCTTGGGAACACCTCTTGGTTATGCCAAGCACTGTTGCTGCTTGTTCTAAGTATTATTAGTATTCTTTGGCTTCCTCACAAATGTCTTGATTAGAAACACAGTGTTTGAATATATGCTAACAGGACCTTAAATACAGGTTTATGCAACTTGCAAACAGAGTTTATTTTCTAATATATGTAATGGATCTTGACAGTCATTCACAGTGAAGTGGGATGTTTATTTGCTTTCTGTGTGTAGGCTCATATTGTTCTTTAACGTGATTCTGTTACTTAGAAGCATTTGTAAGCAAAACACTGAACGGTATACCTTTTCAACTCTTTCTGAGCATCATTCATCTACAAACTCCACAAAGAAATCTGCAGTTATAAATGACAGAGTTCATTTTAAGTTTATGTTGTTTTTTTTTTAGACAAAATGCCAACAGCTGACCATTAATATCTTAAGCCAAATCTAACATTAACGTCATCAGGTATAAATTGGACGCCTTGTAGAGTTTGCATTGTGAGTACAAACATTCAGTGGATCAAAACATGAGAAAAATGGCTGCTGTTATTTATTCTGATTAATGTTTAAAGTGGATTTGGATATGTTTAGGGCTGAAAGTGTATAAATGTAGCTTCTTAAGTGGTGTCTGGTTGACCATAATTTTGAGAAGCAAAGCCAAAAAGGAGTGCGCTGGGGTTTTACAGAACTAGGATAGTATTTCAGAGGATTTTACTTTGTTTGCTTGTGTTCCTTTTGTTCACGCATTCCCTTGGATTGTGTCACTTCTTTAAGAATTTAGCATAAGATTGAAGCTGATATTAAGAATCCTTAGTTGCAATTTTCCTCCACCTTTGAGGACAAGTGATCTAATTTGAATTCAAAGAGGGAATTTACAAGTGAATAATTTTCATATCTTTTTTTTTTTAAATGTAGAATAGAACACTTCTGATTAGCTGCCAGCTACGGTGTCTTCAGCTTTGTTAGTTGTAACAACAGCTTTCAGCGTTTCCTAAAGCACTTAATGAGCCTGATCATGTAGCAGGGTACTCTTTAGACTCTTTATTACCCTCTGCCTCTGCCTGGCTTAAATATTTTGCTGTGCACCTGAAAATCTGTTTTGGAGAACAGGGCCTAGCATGAGGTACTACAGTTAAAAGACCACCTTAAATTGAATGGAGCATAAACCACGAGATAAAGAAGCTATTTGTTTCAGAGAAAGGATATTCATCTCTTTTATGAGCCTCTTCATTCAAGAGTGGTGGTCATTCCTTGTGTGAGGTTTGAGAGCTTAGTGGAGTGATTAATGAACTAGTGATAGTTATGCATAAGAAATATATAAAGTAAAACTCAGGCAATTAGGCTAGTTAAGGGTGATTTTTCATATCTTGTCCACAGAGAAAGTTTTGTTTGTCTTTACTGAATGTTAGGAGGATGAGTTCTTGGGTCAGTTCATAGGAACTAATGAAAGCAATTTTAAGGGTTTTTTTGTAAAAACAGCAAGTAAATAAAAAACTCAAAGCCAGTTACTGAAAATGTGTCTCTAATTTGAAGAATCTCTAACAGTAGAACTCCATTCTGAATGTTTTTTAAACGTCTTGCTCCAAACAGAATATATTTAGGGAAGCTTCTCTGCTCCTGCCAACCCTGACTGAAGCCTTGAGCACAGGCTGAGCTTGGAATATTTGCCTACCTCTAGCTGTGCAAGATTACAAACTTCTACTTGCCAAGCCCATTTTCCAAGCATCTCTGCCACAGACCTGCATCCTGACCTCTATTGCAGCTGAGTCCCTGCTAACTCTGCATTTATCCAGACTTGAAGCAAGCAAGGCAGAAGTGCTTCCTAGGGCTTTCAGTGCCCTAGGAATTTTGTAGGAATTCATTTGCAGTGTGTTGGGGTGGAACTTATTTGTTCCTCCTGGTCACCTGGAGGAAGAGGATGTGCAGAAATGCTTCCAGCTGCAGCATTTACAGGAAATGTTGTCTGTGTCTTTTATTTCTCTGTTCCAGACAAAACCATGGATCCGGGATTGCTGGATGAGAGCAGCATCCATGCAGAAAATATAAGCAATTATAGGTGGCATTTCAACAGCAGTTTCTGATCCCAGCTTTCAATAGAGAGTTCTTTGTAAAAGGGGCTGCCACCCCTTTTTGATTTTTTAAGGTTGCATGAGATGTAGCCAGTGACAGGTTATGCACATTTGCATGTCTCTACCAAACCAGAGTGTGTAATTACATACTTGGCATTTGCAAGTTGCAGTGGAGCGCACTTTCAGTGGGCTGATGGCAAGGTTATACTGCTTCCTAAAGGGTTTGGATGTCATCATGGCTAATGCTCTCCATTATTATGGCATGGTAAAGCTTAAACTTCTTTTTGAGAACATGAGTAAGAATTTTGCCAAGGGTAGGCCAAGACATGACTCTTGAAAGGACTGAGGAAATGCAGTGTTCATTGCTTACATCAGTAAGGTGATCTTTCCTTTGCAAGGTAGAAGGATGACAATGTGAAAATTAATTACTGTTGTGGTATAGGTGTTGCTTTATATGTGCTACTATTGCAGTTTTCTGTTAATTTAATTAAAATTCAATCTTTTATTAAAATGAGTGGCTCTAATTTCCTGATTCTTCCCTTTTCAAACACCAAATGCCAAAGTTTTGTGTAGCTGAATCAGTTCATCAGGAAAAATGCAAGTAGTGATAAAACTACTAATATATTAAAAGTCATTGCAGGCATTCTGCTGCTAATCCAGATCTGATTAAAAAGGCTGAAAAGTATATCTAAGTCAGGTGTGGGCAAAACTACAGAATTGTCTTTTCTATGGAGCTGTGAAGAACCAGCTTGTATGCTGTTACTTGTATGCTGTGGGCAGAGTAAATATGGTGTGTGTTATTGCTGGCTCGTGGACTTAAGTGGAGAAGTCCAGACTGACCACAGAGTTTCTTTCCAAGAGGCTGTGGGTACTTGCTGTGAGTGCACCACCTGCTCTCTGCTCCTGGTTCTTCAGGATGGCTGCTCCATGAAGACTTCTATGACTGATAAGATATCCTTTGGTTGTACTTAAGAGCTCCATAGGAATTTATTCCTCCCTCACATGTTCTTCTGCATTTCTCCTCTAGCTGTTTTTTGCAACCGGTGTCTCACATTGGCTCATCTCAGCCCCATTTTTCCATAATAATTGTGGAACCGTGCAGGAGTCCTGGATGTCCATGTTAGTACAGTGTAGGTGAATCTTGTGTTTCATAGCACAGCTGCAGGCTATCAAATGCTTAAATCATATCATGCTTTTCTGCATTACTGTGCTCTCTTCCACTAAGAGTGGAATCTTCCTCTAGGAGGTTCCTCGTCTGTCTCCAAGCAGTTTCTGTCTAGGTTTAAGGAATGAAGAGGAAAGGAAAATGATTGGGGTAGGGTTTTGGTTTTGGTAGGTTTTTGTATTGTTTGGCGATTTTTTTGATCAAAAATGAACTTTCTAAATAAGACAAAGGACTTTGTGTCTCCTGGTAGATAAAGGAGAGAAAGAAAAAGCAAAGTTCATTCAGTATGTTAGATTAGAAACTGATACCTCAGAGACTTGGTACAAAATGAAAGTTACTTGGCCAGTAGATTTTACTTAGCAAGGTGAAATTTCAGAGTAGAGGTCAGATCTTTCAGGATTGTGGAGGATGTGCTGGAGAGGTAGGAACTCAAAACATTATTAGGAAAAAATGTGTTATTTCTTTGGAGTGTACCAATGATCTGCCTTCCAGATGCTATTTACTTGTACGTATACTGTCATGCTTTCTAACTACCACTTTTTTTTACATCTTATATATACATTCTTTTGGTAGACAATGGATTTTCAGGATTCTTTATTTAGTCTGTTGTGTGTGAGAGAGAAATTCTAACCAGTAGTCAAGATGACAGTTATGAGGAAACGTGAAAAGGGACCAAAAAATAACAGCAACTCCCAAACCATAACTGCTTTGGGAACAGAACCTTGGGCAAAATTAATTCCCTAGATTCCTCATAATGCTTTTAAGAGAGTGGTTTGGAAGGATAAGGACTTCTAAGATTGGGTATATTCCTTCATACTTCCTTACAGAATCTGTTGGGGAAATCTTTTTTAGTTTTAGAAGATGAAGTGTCGTGAAAGACTGGCTTATATTCTAATTATAAACAGTTAGAAAACAAGGTTGCAGTAAATGGTATTTGTATCTTCAAAAATTGTGGGAGGATGACCTTCTTGAGCTCTGGGTCTCAGTGCCATATGATATCTAATCAGAAGAACTTAGTATGGTTCAAAAATAATTGGGCTGTTGGATGTATAGCATTCATTTACACAAGGAAAATACAAACAGCAAAACATAACCCTGGTTGTTGGATCCACAGCCTTATTTCAGGGGGGATGTATTTCTACTGCTATTGGAAAAATCAGAATGAGGTAGTAATAAGTTTGTGAGGATATGTGTATGTCTTATTTAATAATTAATTATTTACAGGAAGCAAGGTGGGCAGTGTTTATTTTTACCACAAGAACAGACATTTAATTAATGTTCAATACCCTGAACATTAATTAAAGACTGCTTCCTTATTCCTTACATCATGTCTTGCTAACCTGTGAAGCTCAGTGCCGTATGATAGCTAATCTGAAGAGTTTAATAATATTCAAAAATAATTAAACTTTTGGATGGAGACCATCCTCTATTATCTTATACAGGAAAAAGATAAACCTTCCAGCTTCAAAGACGAGTTGGTAATGGCCAACACTGAAAAAACTTGACTGTTGGCCATTGCTCATTAAAAAGCTTGTGGATCAGTTATTGCTGCTGCTGGATTAGAAGATAGAAGGGCAGACAGTCTACTAGGAGGTACTGCTTGCTGAAGAAAACACTTTTACAAATGGTTGTCTTGGCCACCTTGGTTTTGCTTTCAAAGCATAAAACCTCCAGGACCAGGTGTGAAATGGCATAATACCTACTGCTTTTCTTGGATATTTGTTTGTACGTTAACTCAAATACTGCAATGGAGCTGTCATCCAAAAAGCAACTGAAGTTACTATTACAGTTACTGGTAGATTTCTGTCATGGCAGTACTCACTGGGATTTTTCTTTTTTTTTTTTTAATTGGAGGTGTATGTTTACTATGTGTGACTTACGTTGGCATTACATGCCTCCTACAGCAGGGAGAGTGAGTGAGATTGCTTGCTTGTTTGCATATTGTGGTGAGTTAACCCTATCTGGATGCCAGGTGCCCCCCAAAGGTTCTGTATCACTCCCCTCCTCAGCTGGACAGGCAGAAGAATATATAACAGAAGGCTGGCAGGTTGAGATAAGGACAGGAGAGATCACCATCAAGGGCGAACCAGACTCAGCTTGGGGAAGTTAATTGAACTTTATTACAAATTAAGTCAGAGTAGGATAACGAGAAATAAAACCAAATGGTAAAAACACTTTACCTCCACCCCTCCCTTTTTCCCAAACTTAGCTTAACTCAAAAATTCTCTTCCTCTCCCCTCTCAGTGGTACAGAGGGGTGGGGAATGGAGGCTTCGATCAGTTCATCACGTGTTGTCTCTGCTGCTCCTTCCTGCTCAGGGGGAGGATTCCACACTCTTTCCCTGCTCCAGCATGTGGTCCCTCCCACGGGAGACAGTCCTCCATGAACTTATCCAGCAGACTTCCCATGGAGTACAGTTCTTCACAAACTGCTCCAACATGGGTTCTTCCCATGGAGTGCGGTCCTTCAGGAACACACTACTCCAGTGTGGGCTACTCTCTGCATGGGGCCACAGGTCCTACCAGGAGACTGCTCCAGTGTGGGCTTCCCATGAGGTGACAGCTTCCTTTGGGCGTCCACCTGCCCAGGTGTGGGGTTCTCCATGGGCTGCTGGTGGATCTCTGCTCCACCATGGACTTCCATGAGCTGCAGGGTCACAGCTGCCTCACCACAGTCTACATACACCACAGGCTGCAGGGGAATCTCTGCTTCAGAGCCTGGAGCACCTCCTTCCACTCCTTCTTTACTGACCTGGGTGTCTAGAGGGCTGTAACTCACATACTCTCACTCCTCTCTTCTGTGACTGCAATTGCTTCAGCACAGTAACTTTTTCCTCATTTTAAATATGTTATCCCCTGTCACTGACAGGCTCTGCCTTGGCCAGCGGCAGGTCTGTCTTGGAGCCAGCTGGCATTGGCTCTGTCAGACATGGGGGAATCTTCTGGCAGCTTCTCAAGAGAAGCCACCTCTGTGGCCCCCAAACCCAATACAAATCAACTCTGTGGACACTTATACTTGAACCAGGGAGAGAACACTGTGACTGTAAAATTACTATCTGATACAAAAATGTCTTACATTAGTTTGCAGAATATAACAGATTTTTTTCTGTCAGTTTGTAAGAACAACTTATATGGTCAGATTTATTGTATGAATTTGGTTTGGATCTTATGAGATTTAAAGTAGCAAGCATCTTAAAGTTATCTGCATTTTTTGCAGGGTATTATAGAGAAATCGAAAGTGAAAGGAATTCCTATCATTATTGATGCAGTAAGTATTTTCCTGATTTCAGTCAGTGGTGTGACATTTAAGCATCTATTCAGTAAATGTTTTTCTTACTGTGCTTTGCAGGATGGACTGTGGCTCATTTCCCAACAACCTTCTCTTATTCAAGGCTACCAGCGAGCTATTCTTACTCCAAACTATATGGAGTTCAGTAGGCTGTATGAAGCCATGGTGAGCTGTTTTCCTTTTTGATATTTAAGTTTAATCTTTTAATCCTTAAAAATAAATAACTTACTGCTGGCTTAAATATTATGTGCTGTTTCTTATATGTGAGGGAAGCACTCTCTGGGTTTTTATGCCATGGGATAATTGCCACAACAATGCATATTCTTAAACAGAGCTCTTTTTTAAAGAAGACCCATTCTCATGCAACTTTTAGCATTGCAGTGGGTATAAGAAAAAATACCTGGAAAGACTGATGATACTGCCTTTCTTTTCCCCCCCATGCATATGCTGAAGTAGAGTGTGTTAGAATGTGTTGTTTGAGTAGCAAAATATGTACTGTGTATGGAATTCTTGTGTTGTAGCTTAGAGACCCCGTAGACAGTAGTGATCATCATGGATGTGTATTAAGACTCAGCCAAGCCATGGGGAACCTGACAGTTGTTCAAAAGGGAGAAAGAGATCTTATTTCAGATGGAGAGAAAGGTAAGTGAAGCCTTTTGCTTTGAGTAATGTGATTGTTTCATTTTGTTCGCTTTCAGTCGCAGTCCAGTGATTGGACTATATAGCAATTGGTTGTATTCCTCTGAAGATTGAAATGGAGGGATGGCTGCCTTTGCAGATCACCTTTAGATGATTTGTGTAAATTGATATTTTAAGAGTGCAACTTAACTCATTTACGGAAAAAAGTTGCTGATTTTATTCCTCATTTAAATGGTTGTAACTTATGTTTTACATTACACAGGTATTGAGAAATTTGTCACTTACTAATATGGTTAAAGTATACTTAATAAAATTAGCTGCCTGTCTGATGCTTTTTATGCTGATCATTTACTGTTATCAGTATAAAATTAATTCACAAGTGCCTTCATCACATTTTGACTGCATGGTCTTATTTCAAATACATAACAAGCAGCAGCTCTGCTTCTAATTACTTAAATGCTAATCTCTGATAAATGTTTATGCTGCTTCAGAACTGTTTTGTATATACAGTCAATTTTTCATTATTGGGAGCCATGGGAGTATTTTGTAACAGAAAAACAGATGTAATATGACAACTGGTTTGTGCAGAGCCACCTTCCACATACCCCATTAGTGCAGATACTGTAGCAGACTGTGAAACAACTGATACCTGGAAGCAATGTAGTTACACCCATGTGGTAAAGGACTTAGGTCCTTCCAGGTTGCCCCACAGGAAGTCTGCTGTCATATTTGCACCCATGGCAACCTTGATTTGTAGCCTTGGACAGTCTGGCCAGGCTTAAGGGAAGATGAACACTGCCGGAGGATAAATGTCTTGACTCCAGTTTATGCCAGCTAGAGAGCTTTAGAGTGCTGTAGTTGTCTTCTTTTTCTGCTTTTATGTCAACAATGTTCTTTTTATACAGGAATGTTGCTTTCTTATGAATGTTGAGAAAACTGGTGAGCGCTTTAGATTGAACACATTGCCTAGTAAATGTCTGCTCCCCTTTTGAGCTGTTATTCTTGAAATAAGTGTACTCCCCCTGCCCCCCCCCCCCCATTTCTGGAGAGAAAGGTCACTGTCTCTAATGTCTCTTGTCATGCAGGATTCAAAGAAACAGGAAACAACTGAAACTCTTTACAGTTTCAATTTTGAATATTCACATGCGGCACAAGTTTGTGTATGTCTTGTGTGGTTTGGGGGTTTTTCATTGGCTTTATTTTTTTACCCCGCCTTGATTTTTGTCTCTGTTGTGTTCTGATATTTTTTTCTATTAGTGAAGTGGCTTTTGATTTGAAATAAAACCAGTTCTGTGCCTTTATAGCTGTTGATTGATGTCCAGCTATAGGCTGCTTTCTTATTCTTACCTTGTTTCCATCACTGATGCTTTGTCTCCCGAATTATAGACATTACAGGCAGCATTGCTGAGCTGTAAGAAAGCAATTGTCAGGTTTAATGCAGGTTAGAATGTCTGCTACAAAAACTGTTTTTAGAGTTTGCATGACTTGCAAGAAGGTTCCTGAGAATTCTTCAGGAATTATAGACTTCAGCTTCCTTTTAACAAGAATGTTCTTTGGGTCTGGTCTGTCGGTCATTTTTTTTAAAGCTTCTCAAATGCAAAATTACATTAAGAAAGGAGATTCTACTGTGTGCTCTGTGCCACAACACGCAATATGTTGTCATGTCACTGACCTTCAACTCTCTCCCAGGTTTTTTGGTCTTAACTTTTTTCATCTGTCTCTTCTTATGATCTGATGTCATTTTTTTCAGCTAAGACAACATGCATCTTGATTCCTGTGTGAGGGAAATCCAGATCATTGGATCAGGCCAATGTCCTCTGAGCACAAACATTATGAAAAGATCTGTGTACTCCTCTTTATTTATCATGTCATCATCCCTTTGTAGTGCTTAAGGCCTGCCTATTTTCAGGCATTTTCTGCTTGAGCTCCTGTGCTTAGCATACTGACACTTCAGTTTTTATATATTGCTTTTGAACTTTCTCCTTTAGGAATACACTACATGCATGCTTTCTGGGTAAAAAAAAAAAGGGAGTAAGGGGGAAAAAGTAAGTCTCAATGCTCTCCAGGAAAACCAGAATTCGAGAAATTGCAAACTTTACTGTGTAGCTTTAGTGTTTTGTGCTTGGCTGTTGTGGAAGGAAGGCTTTTTGAGGGTGCCAAATTTTGCAGTAGGGAAGATTGGCTTGGTGAATACCTTGGAGGTTGGAGTGATTGTGGTGGTTATTTTCACAGTACTTTTATTCATGAGTCTGTAGGAAATTCAGTAGACAACTTACTTCTGTTAGCTGAAGACAAAAAGGGTTACTAGGTGATTTGGTATAAGCTGGAAGTACAGGTGTTGTTGAAGGATTACTATCAGCAAATAGCTTTGAAATCTAAGCAGAGAGGCTCAATAAATTCTATTTGGGAGACGAGACTTAATAAATTCAAAGTAAGGCAGATTTTATTAGGAGACATAGAAATTAGCTACTACAGTTACATGCCAGGGACTTTGGCAGATTGCCATACTGTGAAGTGTCTGGACACCTTTGAGGTTTGTTTTTGCAGATCAGATTAGCTGGTGCAGGTGGTTCCTTACGACCTCAAAGTCAGTACCAAATCGTATACATGGCCTCTGTGAAAGTAGTAGTAGTCCTCCACTAAAAAGGAGGTTTTTCTATAATTTGTCTTCATTTCAGTCATGAGCTGCCAACTGCCCTGTAAACATAATCAACAAAGATTTTAAATTAAGTTTTATATACTCTTTTTCTCTTTCCTTTTGCAATTTCACATTATAGCTTGGTCTACAGTTGTTGATTCCCTGCTCTACAAAGATGAGCTTCACCATGCTCTTGGTAGGTGATATCAGTGCCATCACTGACCAGGGTAGGAATGAGTACTCAGCCTGTGGGTAAAAGGTAAGTCAGCTTTTATTCGCTATGGCACAGCTCTCTAAGGTTATTATTTTATTATTCTTTGGAGAACTGGTCAATAATAAAGTGTGGTTATACCAGTCTTAGTTCCTAACATGTTTAAAATTTGGTTAGGTCCTTGAAGTAGAGGATTTGGATTTTGATTTTTAAACATTATAATGAGTTCCTCTGTATTTTCCCCAGCACCTTTGTTTAGCCCTCCTTCCTTCCAAGAGGCAGGCCTTATGGGTAACCATCCTGCTACTGCCTGTGACTATTTTTACCTGAAGTCAGTAGCCAGATACAGTTTCTCTCCAGTTGCCCAGCTGTGATTATGGTCAAGAGAAGCAAAGAAGCATGCAAGAGGTTATACTGATTACTGACTGTGGGGTAAAAAGCCAACTCTTGCCCTAACTCCTCAAGCAGTACGTCTAATTTCTGACATTCATCTCCCTGTACAGCTATAAAGGAAGCTAGTCAGTGCTTATCACTCTGGGGCTCACTCACAGCTGCTGAGCAAATCTGCTTGAGAGGCAGCACCTTCATCTCCAGTCCCGCTTCTGCAGAGTGAGCAAAACAGAGAGGTCATGGTTCCTGTCCATTGTGCCACTCTGCACTCTACTGCCCATGCAGCCCAGCCTGCTGTCTCCCTGGCACTGCTCACCTGTCATCATGATTATCCTCTGACTCCTGTGCCTGTCCAAGAAAACTAATATAAAATTTGGGTCATTTTCTTTTAACTTAAATTGCCTGGTATCTCGCATTCAAGGACTTACCTAAGTTTTAAAAGTGTGATTAGGGAATATAAAAGTATAAGCACCCTTTATATAAAAGCCAACTTACATTTTCCACATCAGTTGAGTTATTTTTCCAGCCAAAGTCATTAAACTTGGTTTCCCTGTCTGTATGCACTCTGGGACATGTTTCTGGGACTCCACAATCTCCAGCTATGTGCTTTTGTGAAGTAACTTGCAAAAGGAAAAAGATAAATTTCTTACTAGTGTAAGTATATGTCAGGTCAGAGATGTATATTGGGATTTTACTCAAAATCTCATAAATGGTCTAAATCAGAATCTTGCATTTGATGGAGCAAAATGATCCTTGATAGCTGCATTGTTTTGCATAGAAAATTGAAATCTTAAGCCTTTTAATTAAACTAGAATGCGTTTGTTGTGTAGGGTGGCTCATGTTAGCTGATTAATCCAGTTGGGTCGTAGCAGAAGTCAGAATGGCTGCATGTTTCATACATGGATTCCTGAGCACATTAGGATGAGCATGAAACTCCTTCTCTGTAAGAGGAAAGCAAGTGCAAAGAATTGTTCAGGATGTCTGAGATTCAGGAGGTAAATTTTAATCTCTGGGCTGTCTTTCAGTCTGCAGTCCCAGTAAATGTGATGTTTTACAGGTTCTTTTGCCTTATTTACCATCATCGGTACTACGTGTTTAGCCTTAACTAGCTATCTCATATTTCACATGTTGTGTTCTAAATACAAACATAAAAGAAATTAATCTCTAGGATGGTTTTTTTCACTACTGTGTGAACATGGTGAATCAGGAACAAGCAGACATACATGACTTTTTATACTACTTTTGTTTTCTAAGTGTGATGTATCTAGGAGCTGGGATTGTAAATGGTGCTGCCTGTGTACAGCACAAAATTTGTGTTTCCCAGTTAACTTGCAGTGTTTGAGCTCAGCAAAACTGCTACATTCTGATTTTTTTCCTTCAAAGAGAGGACAGCTATTTTCAGTTACATAACACACTGTTGGTTTTTGGTTTGGTTTGGTTTTTTTTAAGTTAAGCATACAATACCCATAAATAGGTCATTCTTCTGGACTTTGATCTGCCAGCAGATTTTGGGCTGGGAGTTCTTTCAGCTTAAAATTTGGCAGTGGTACAGTTAAGTGTGACATTGTGGTCTGAATGCTTTCCCAAATTCTAACGCGTGTCATATCTTCAAGGAGTGCTGAAAAGGGAGTGATGGTATCTTATTTTATGACCTGAAATACATTAAACATAGAGCTAATAAATAAATAAATAAATAAATAAATAAATAAATAAATAAATAAACCATAGTTGCCCAGGTCTGGGGCAGAGTTTTGAATTGTTTGGAGCCTAAAACTCTTGAATTTCTACTTTCCAATATTCTATCAGTATGACAGCCTACCATTTTTTGTTTCTGTTGCATTCATATTTCATTACAAATTATTTCCATGGAATTAGGTACACAAGAAATCCATGTGACTGTATGTGAGGGATGTGTTGTATTTGCTGCCTAAAGCTCTGGCAGTATTTATGTGCTATTAACTCACTGGGACTGTGTTGAAACTATTGAATAGAACTGTGGTTGTTCTGACTCTAGCAGATCTCCTTGCCATACTTCATGGAGGCGTTTCTTCACTCATGACATTTTTATTTCATCTAGCCTTTTCTTATGATAGTATGTGTGTGTTGCATGGATAAGTGCTGGGGAGCTGGGTATTTTTTTTTCTACAAAGTTACTTAGCATAAAAAAGTTTTCATTAAAAAACTGACTGTTACTTATACTGAGGTGGTTTTTTTTGATTCATCACCCTGTGAAATAATGACATCAGATTTGACTGCCCGGACCTATTAGAAAACAAAACAAGACACCCTGTCCCAACACCCAAGCCACCTTGACCAGCATTAATTTTGTGTTTCTCTCTCTTACGGTCTGTCAGTTGAATTATATCTGAAACTCTCCATTATTTCGATCAGACTGGTGTCTGATCACCTGACCTGAAGTGGCCTTGGTTGTTGCCTTTCAAAATCGACACATTGTGATGATTGTGGTGATTTTAGTCTTTGTAGTTTCCTTTTTGTCCTATGTCTAGTCATCGTGGTCTCCTCAGCTATTCCAAGAACCATGTTTTCTAGGTTTTCTGATGTACATATCCGTCCCTAGTTGAATGTGCTGCAGCCTCACTGAGCAATGGACCAAAAATTGCTTCATCCTCCTGTAAATACATCATTCTGCATATCTCCAGGGAATAGAACTGCCCACCTTCTCAGCATCATCGCTGACTGTTCAGTCATGTCCATCTAATCGAGGTCTTATAACTTTGCCACTGGTTGTCAGTGCTCAGGGCAACATAAGGACATCACCCCCCTGGTCCTTAAAGAACTGCTGGAGATGACTTCACAGCAAGGCACAGACATTTAGTGGGGGATGTTGCACTGGGGGAGTGGGAAGACAGCAGTTTATTTTATTTTTCTAAGAGAAGGCTGGGAAAAGCCATCCAGAAGACCTTGTCCTATGTTGATTTGGCCAATTTGTCTTGATGGTAGTTGGGATTCCTTCTTTTGTTTTAAAAGCTTTTAATAGTGACTGTAATTCAGAGGAATTTTTAAATCCTCTTCCCATTGCCTGTTGTAATGTTCATCATCCTTTTATTTTGTGATGTTCTTTGATCAGCTGAGCTTCTGCACAAAGAATTGCCGAAGCATTATACTTTTCCCTCCTCATTCAAGTGAATTTCCTGTAGTTCTGCTTCTTTGAAGGTATTCCATGGATTTGTTTTCCAGCATCTCTGTGCAAAGTACAAAGGTCTGCTTTTGTTGTTGCCTGTGAGGTAGTCTGCACATATTTGAGACTTACTTTTTTAAAACCACAAACAAAAGACCACTTTTTTTTTTTTAGCAGAGTATTATAATTGGCCTAGTTTGAGGAGAGCTTGCTTTCCTGTACAGCTCAAAAATGACTGGAAGGTTGTGGGGCTACAGAATAGTGGCAGATGGTGACATACAGCTAATAAGCAGGGGCTTGTGCTCAGCTGTCAGTCAGAAGGCCCCAAAGCTTTTGAACGGAGGATTTCCATCCTGCCTCCTGCCAGGAGTTCAAGCCCTCAAAGTGAAAATCCTGTGAGATAGCATCTTCAAAGTAGCAGAATTAGAGGTAATTTCTCCAAAGCACTGTATTTAAAATAAAAATAAGAATAAACCACGCACCTAAAAGGGCATACCTTCTTCAGATAGCTAACTCAGAAGGGCATTTAACTTGTGAAATTTGACATTAGCTACTGCTCACTGAGAAACACATCCAGAATCTTAATTTGAGAGGGGGAGGGGGAAGAGGAGAAGAGTGATTGGGAAAATGAACTGCTGGCAACACTGCAGTGGTGTCTGTTGTGTTCGTGGTGACTAATGAATCTTTGCCCTCTCAGTGGCAGCAAACACACACAACTGCCTGGCCTCACAAGCCCAGCAATTATTGCTGGAAGAATTGGTAGGAAATGGAAGTGAAGTACAATTCTTTGCTGTTCCAGAAATGAACTATGCTAAGGGACTGGAAGGGGTTTATTGGCATTATGTAGTTTTTTACTGCTTGCTATTTAAGAAGATTTATCTACAAGTTCTTCAGTTTTGTTCAGATTTTTCCCATGAGTTTGTAAGAGAAAAATTCCATTTGAAAAATATGGGTACTACTCCCTCTAAACCACCTGGGCTGCTCTCTTTATACACCTTGGAGAAACCCAGCCCAGGTGACTTGGGGTAAGAGCTGTTCTCCAAGCAGTGTCTTGCTTTATACTTTGCTTGTGTATTTGGTGTGCTCAGGAGCACACAAACAGTTGTGCGCACCATCCTGAACCTGAGTAGCTCTGCAGTAGCTGGCTGGAGATGCTAAGGACCACTGTTTGGCCACTGGTGATTCTGCCAGCTCTTCCATTCTCCTAGGAGAGGAAAATAAATTTCTGCTGGGTTTTTTTTTCAGAGCCAAGCAAGAAGAAAAGCTAAGGGTAGGTACACAAGAGAGTTTGGAGAAGGGTAGCAGAATCGATGCTGTTTTCTTTTTGTGTGCCTTAGGTATCCTTTAGGCTTCCTGCCTGGGCTTGTTAAGAGTGGAGAACAAAGGAGTTAAATGTAGTGAAACCACTTGCATCTTCTTCATAGTTAAAGCTCCACAAAGAGATCAGTTTGACCAAGGTCCTTTGTATATTTAAAATAGAAATGTAACATCTGATAACCTGACAGAGCCTATCCACAGTGACACTGCTGACAGAAACATACATGGATGCTGAGGACACTTGATTGGCAGAAAAAACAAATCTGTCTTGCATATGGTTTTTACAAAGCCTGAGGAAAAGGCTGTTTTCAGTAAAATATCTTTGTGATGGGCATGGTAGAAGATTTGAGATTTTAGTTCTGTTTTGCATTTGCTCTTTGTGAAATGCCTTGGTTTGCATTCACAAACTCTGAAGGTCAGAGACTCTGAAGGATTGCATTTACGCAATGGCTTTGTGGAGGGACCTGGTCCAGTTTGGGTAATGGCTCATCATGGCACATGAATCACTAAACTCATCTGTGCAGGCTGAGTGAAGTGGAGAAAGTGTGTATATTGTGTGATGTTATTGGTAAAGTATTAAAAGGTAATCAGAAAAGTATTTTTAAAAATGTTGATGGAATAATTTTTCTTTTTTAAGAATAGTGTACTTCAGTGTGTGCTGCTGTCTCTCATTAGTCTCTCACCTTTTCATTGCTGTGTGCCTCAGAGGTTAATAACCCTTGCAGCTGCAGTGGTGTCATTGTAAATGGAAGGAAAAAAGCACCTGACTTTGTTTTCTGTTTATCTGTTTGTAGTACTCGTATGCAGTCATGAAGGAAGCAGCCGGAGATGTGGTGGACAGGGGGACCTTCTTTCTGGTTCTCTTGGAGTCTTAGCACACTGGGCATTTGTTGCTGGAGCTGAAAAAACAAATGGGTATGAATACTAATAATTAACTTAATTGTTATGAGTTTGTGTTCTACTGTGGCAACTGTTGTAGACCCGCTGTATAAATTTCCAAATGAAATCAGAGTCGTTGGTACAAAGATATCCACGTACTTTTAAAAAATGTATGTTCTAGAGCAGTCTACATAGTAATAATTTAATAAGACAAACCCTTCAGTAATCTAACATCCCCAAGTCTGAGGCAGAAAAAGAGAATGAATCTGGATCTATTCCCAAGGACATTTATGTGTGAGATACACGTTTTCAAAACAATTGAATGTAGGCTGAAAGTACAAAGAATAAGTAAGTGGTAGTCACTGGTAGTAACATCTCTGTAATTCAAAAAACATGTCATTTGGCTTTGTTTTTGTAATTTGGTGAATCCTTCTGCATTGTGCCTAAGTAATTCATTGGGGAGGTAAGTTGAAACTTGCAAATAAAATACTGTTTCAAAGAGTGTAACTCTTTTAAAGGCCAAACGGCAGTCCAGTTTATTTGTGCATAAAGCAGCCATGTAGCTGACTGTTGGCTTTTTGTTAAATTACATCAATTCCTGTCTGACTAGTTGGTCCGTATAGTCATGTACTCCTTCTGTGAAAGCAGCTGCTTTAAATGAAGTTGAAAGGAACTCTGATAAAAGCAGTCAGGGAGTTACAGTCCCTCTTCTCTGTAAGTAATGAGCTATGAAAGTTTGAGGAGTGGAGATCTTCTGTAGTCTTTTTGGATGCTGCATGCAGATGCACACAATTAGATGTTCGTGGGAGTTAACTAGTCTGTGTTTGTTTTACCACAAGGGCACTGCAGTAGGTGCCCCAGGAGGAATGAGGGACCAATTGAACCAGACTTTTAAATTCTGAAATCTAACATAGCAATCCCAAAATGGAAGAGTTGCAGCTGTCAGTAACGGAGGAATTTTGTTTTTATTCGCTCAAAGGGTGACTTCATTTTTGCTTGGGGTACAACAGAGCAGTATTAAATTGTTGGAGAGATTAGCAAAGGCAGCGCACGTTCTCCAGGCTCTCCTGACTTGAACTCCTGTGGCTCTTGCAAACAGCTTCCTCAGAAACTCCTTTATTTTATAGATGAAGGAAAAGTATAATTGGCATCAGCAATACATTGTGTCTCCTGTGGTGGTGTTAAGGTGACCCTTCACAAACACCTGCTGTACCAATCCTACCTTGTGTGTTTCAGGAGAGGAGGAGCTTCTTGGGTTCAGTGAGTCAGGGCACCTGCTTGCAGACTGCACTGCAGGCAGTCCAGCCAGTCTTTCCACGCTTGTGCCTGGTTCTGTCGTTTCAAAACAGGTCTGTGCAGAGTGGAATTTTGAAACAAGTGTTTTAACTGCCTTGAGCCCAGGAGCCTGTGCACAGCTCTTGTTTCAGAGCAGTATTTGGGCATCCAGGATTGACTCTCAGGGTGGCTTAAATACTCCTGCACCTTGATGAGTGATATGGAGTTGCCCCTTAAGTAACACCTAATTGTAAACTCATGTCCTGCTTTGCCTGCGTTTTACATCAGGATCCTTCACAAAACTCTCACTTGGCAGAGGAGTCAGTAGGTCTCTAGTGACTCACAGGCAGTGATGGCTCAGCTGTGGCTGAGCTTTGTGAGAATTTTAATCAGCCAGAACCTGGAGCGCAGCACTGGCTGCTGAACTATTCTGCAGTTGCTTTCTGTTGTAAGGCAGCAAAAGTGACTCCCATGGCCCAGCCTGTGAAAAGGTGCTCTGGAGGTGGCAAGACTGTTCTGGCTTCTCCAGGGGGATGTTCAGCATTTGAGGTCTGGGGCTGGGTACACTGTCTTAGGCCGTTTGTAAGCATGTAAGGAGACATTAAGGCAGTGCCTCATTTCCGTCGTGGGCTATGGCGGTCACTGTACCGCTTTTAAGCTGGTATCATGAGGCCTCTGGAGCAGTCACTGTGGCCCTGTTAAAAATCATCTCTTGTCTGCATCCCCACATCTTTCCCCACCCCCTGCAAGACAAAACTAAACGGAGTTACCCAGCAAATGGAGAGGAAAGGGAGTTAAAACGCTGCCAGGTGATACTTGGTCTTCTTCTGTAGGAAAGGATGAATATCAAATCAGTAAAACTAGACATGGATCACCTTCCCCACTTTTTAAGCCTGTTTTCCTCTTGCGTCCTTTGGCCCTGGTTTCTGAGTCAGTCACATGCTATGCCATGGATAGGGAAGTATTTGTTAAAAAAAATTCAGACAAAGATGTTCTGCAGTGAGTCTGAGAAACAGATGTTTGCTTAAGAGGCTTTCCTGGCATTTAGGGGTACAAAGATGATGTCCACCACCTTATGGATTGCACAAGAGTGTTTGGATTCTCTTGATAATGTTGGGTTTTTTTGGTTTTTTCCTTTTAGTCAAAATCCCTTTCTAGTGGCTGCATTTGGAGCTTGCTCTCTTACGAGGCAGTCTAACCACCAAGCCTTTCAAAAATTCGGACGTTCAATGACAGCCTCTGACATGGTTTCAGAAGTTGGAACAGCTTTCAGCAAACTTTACGAAACCTGAAGCCAAAGCAGCAGAGAAGAAGAAAAGGAAGAACAATGACTGCAAGAGTAATTACATGTACCGTAGAATTTACATAAGTAATGCACCCTTTCAAGTGCTGTAGCAACATTGGTATGTTAGGTAGATCTTTTTTATTTTTAAGAATAGAAAAATATGATTAATGTAGATATTTTTTAAGAGTTTGGAATACAAAAATGTTTTGGCTGAAATAAGCTGTAGTTGCAGATCTGTTATAATATAATAAAACTAAACTGAAAGTATTCCTCTGTTCTTTTTGATAGTTATTGAGCAATAACTAAAGTGTGAACAGCAAAAAAAATGCACTTGATATTTAGATAAAATTCTTCCACCAGCTCAACTGAATTTCTTGGATTGCACCAAGGTTATCATGTTGTCATTCTTAGAACCTCTATCTAGAATTAGCTATTGCACTTCAGTTTTTTGCCATGCTAGTATATTAAGAAGCAAAAAATAAGCCTCTTTGGAAAGGGAGTGCATGAGAGTTGCTGTAGATTCTGAATGTAATTAGTTGCCTTTTCCCAGTCCCGGTCCCAGAGGCAGCATTCATTTGGACAAGGCACCCCTTCCTGCAATGTCTTATTTTGTTGTTTTTTAAAAGGTTCCCCCGTGGCAGAATAGGATATACTGTAGGTATCTCAGCAGCAAAATTCATTAAACAGTAATTAGGCTTACCTGAAAAAAAAATTAAAATTCTGTTTCTTTATGTGGTCTTGACTCATCTGGAACTCAATGTGATAAATTTGTGAAATTATCATTTGGAGAGGTACTAGGTGGGGCAAGAAACTCAGTGATACCCAGCAGAACTGTCAGACTCTCAGTGATCATGGAAGAGTAAAGTGCTTTCAAAACTCCTGTTGCCTGCCGGGTTAGAGCTCTGAGAAGACCAGCATACAGATCCATAGGTGGATAGTAATTAGCCAGCAGGAATACGAGTTGAAGGCAGCCCACAGCATGTACCTGTACTGTCGTAGCAGTGTGCAGGCAGCTGTATGCTGCAGGTTAAAGGCAGGAACAGAAAATGGTGGTTGGTGTCTGAGCTTCAAGTGCAGTACTTAGTACTTTTACTTTTTTAGAGCACAGAGGCTTTTTGTCTGATCTTCACGGGACAGGACACTGTTGGGGCCACGCTGATCAGGCACGTTGGCAGGGCAGGTAAGCGTTAGGTATAAAGAGGAACTTGTGTGGGATTTTTGCACACTACGATTTGTTATATTTTTGGAGATTCAGTCAAAGCTTGTAGGGACTAAACCAGTATGGAGAGGGGGACAAGTTCATGCCAAGAACATTTAAGTGGGTACTGCCCTTGAGGCTCCAATCCAGCTCCAAGTGTTTATGCTCATTAAAGCACAGAACAAGCACATAACGTGTCTGGTTATTGCAATAGATGTTACCTGTTAACCACAACCACTCCTGTGCAGGGCTCCAGCTCTAGGTTGGCATGTGGTGTCCCACAGACCAGTCAGACTGTGTTCTCATACCTTCAATAGCTGCCTGCAGAAAGCACCTGGAATCAGAAAGGCTGCTTCCAAGTATTTCCCTTCAGCCCTTAGAGTTGATATTTCTGGATGCACTGTGACTACTACCTCACCCTGATGCATTTTTGTTTTTCTTTCTAAACCAGTTACCTATTTTTAAGATAGGTTTTTAAATGTTTGCTCATGTTGGTCTATGAGGGTTCACAGACTACTCTTAAGAGATGAGGTTTTAGTGTTTAATTTAAGCAGTTTCGTAAACTGTCTGCATCTTTGGGGAAACTTAAGCTACTGTTATTTTTCCCCCTAAATCTATTTGAGAAGCCTGACTACTTTTAAATTAAATCAGCAATCAGAAAGTTAAAACTGATTTTAAAACAGCTACTGGCTTTTTTTTTTTTTTGTATTTAGAACATGAGTGGTATTATAATCTAAATGGCATTTGTAGGCAAAGTCAATCAATTAACAGAGCTCAGTACAGATTTCAACCTGCCGTGTTGGTTTTAAATCTACACAGAAGTTGTAACTCTGTTATTCACTAATGTATACAAATTGGTACATTTTTTAAACATTCTGGAAATGTAGCAGTTTCTTTTGGTAGGAAATAAAAATAATAGCAAATTGACTGTGTGGACTTTGTTTGGTGTGTGCTGATCACATTTCCCACAGCTGAGCTGCCTGCTCGCCTTTCACTCTAGTTTGCTACAACACTGCCACTAGCAGAGTACAGTACCACCTGTGTCAAATAAGCACCTGCCCCAGTGCTGATGAAGGGACACCTCCATCTTTTCTCTAAGTACCAATAATGGAGAAAGGGAACAGAAAAATAGCTACATGTTTTATTACCAAGAGTAGAAAAGAAAGCCTTTATCCTTTGGAACAGACAATTTGAAAGTACAATGCACAGAAGTGCCCTGTAGATGAAGCCATGTTCTGCTTGGTTTTTATCTTTTCATAAATTGATTTAAAGAAAGTGTGCCCAGAGGTAAGTACCAGCCCCATATCAACTCAGGCCCTAGAACACAGGTCACCTCACAGGTAAGAGAGGCCTCTGCACCTCTGCCTACAGCCACAGCAGCCAGGGACTGTTTTTAATGCAAACAATGGCAAAAGCAAAGGTAACTGAACAGGTAATAGCTAAGCATCCTAATTTTATCTTCCCAATTATGATGGAGAGATCCTGAGTGTGCTGCACTCCCAGTGCTAGAGAAATCTCAGTGTATTCTGTGCAAAAGCAAAGTGTATACCGCCATAGTACAGGTAAAGGTCTCACAGGACCAAACCAGCACCACTGCAATAAGGAAATACTTCAAGGCTAAAAGTGTCCCCCACTTCTCTGTCTGAGAGGAACAGAATTGTTGAACCAACAGGCATAAAACTAAGTGTTTTCACCCTCAAAGACAGGCCTAAGTTCTTGCCTCTTCCTTCGCTATGTTTAATTCTCAGTGTCAGCTCAGCAGAAGAGGCTGCAAAGGCAGATCACGGAGCACTTGGAGCTGGAACATTTCTGCAGCAGAATATGCCAGTGTCGGTGTAAGTCAAGCTGCTTTCTTGCTGCCCTGCTCTCTGGATGCTTCTGCCATGTGTACTTCAAGGCCTGTATTTATTTACCCAATGGCAGTGCCAACAGTTTTGCACAGATTATTGTTGTTAGCCATTCTATTCCACAGACTTTATTTGGAAAGAATTATTATTTACAACAATTGCCAAAGCAGCTGAAATAAAAACAAGTCCAAAGATGAGGGATCAGCTTTGTTTCTCAGTCTGCTGCTCTGTCTGCCCTCCTTCCACAATTTCCCAGGTTGAAACAGCAGCTCTGTCCTGTAAGAAAAAGTATCCAGGTTAGTCCCAGCATGTGGAGGCACAGGTTTTTAAACAAGATTCATACAGCAAAGCTATTAATCCAGTTAGTTAGGCAAAGGAGGTGGCAATACCATCTCAGAGGAATGCCACTGCTACTAATAATGCTCAGAGCTGTAAAACAAACCCAGATAATCCTTTCCAGCTAAGAAGGAAGAAACACACATTAGAAATGTCACCTCTTCAGTGTGGGATGCTGCAGTGGGGTGTAGACTTTCACATGAGTAGCTTCTGCTCAACTCCTGCAATTGCATTTTCATGTTTGAATGGCTCAGGTACATGGAAAACACTTATGGTCAATACATGAGAATATGTATTGATCGCCTTCTGAACTTGGGGATAGTGTAATACTGTCATATTTCTGAAAGACAATAGTACAGCCAAATGGAATATTTCTGACTATTTAGATCCGGCTGTTTGTAATGGTTGAAAAGTTAATCTGCATATTAGCTCTGACATTAAAGTGAAAACTATTTTTGATGCATAAATACACAATTACTACATTTCACTTAGTGGCACAGCCGAGCTTGCGTTTCAAGCATACTATAATGACATGAAAAGACAAATGGGTATTTTTTTTAATCAGTTTGATGCAAGTTAGGTAAGTTCAGCCAACATCATCTACATCAAGCAGCCTGAGAGAAGAAACTACGAACTTAGAATCTGAAGGAGAAATTACCCTTTTTACAAAGCTGATTTTTAAGGAGATTGAGTTGGTTCTCAAGCCACCCCCTCCTTGCCCTCCCTCAAACCAGGGGTCTACTCCTAGTCTACTCTGCATGTAGATGAGGCTTGTCTGCTTCATCTGTTCTGCTGCTTTTCCTCCTGCACAGGGACTTGAGAAGTTGCTGGTTTACTTGAGCTTCATGTGACAGAGTGGAACCCATTAGCAGAGGCATTGCTGCATGCCTATCATCAGGCTCAGAAGTTTTGTGGCCATGAGAGCCTGGGTAGCACTTACTAGGCAAGCAACACCCCCCTGGTGGGCTCTGTGTTACCAGGGCATCTTTCTAACAGCCGACCCCAGACAAGCAGACTCGTGCCAAGTAGGAAGGTGCAGAGAGCCCTGCTTTGGGTAAGGCCATGTCCTGTTGCATGTGTGCTCTGGTGAGCCCGTGTCAGGAACTGCAGAGCTGCATGTTCATAGGAGTCTAGGATTTGCAAAAGCAAGATGTGAGCAACCTTCACAGCACACCTTTGGATACTTCCATGGTATCAACAAAAAAAGCAGGACTTCAGCTTTGGATGTGTGCTGTGTGTGCTCATCTGTGCATGTGTGTTTTGTCTTCTGGCACAATCTCTTCTAGGAGGAGCAGGAGACAGATTATGCTGAGCTTCAGGTTATTAAAAACATTTTTTAAATAAATGGAATGGTCTGAATCCTGGTTCTGACCAATTTCTGTGAAGTTTTCATGTGTAAATCCCTTTAAAAACAAAGCAAAACAAATCTGCACAAGGGTGGAAATGGGGCTGTGCTGTTTTGCCAATAGATCAAAAGGCGAGCTTCTTCTCCAAGACTTTCTCAGCACAGTTGTTTGGATTTTCAAACTTGCTTGACAGATGAGTGGAGCGAGGATTTACAAACAAGTTAAAGGAAGCAGATATTCCAGCTTCTCAGAGTATTCCTTTGCTTTCACAGCTGTAGCTCACCACCACAGTCCTTAGGCGCTCACCCAGTTTGTATCGGCACACTCGCTTTCATCCGAGACCCTTAGACAGTGACCACGCTCCACAGCTGTTTTTAACACGTGTGCTGACAAGTGACAGCTCTCACATTGGGCAACCAAAGCAGATGTATATTGTCCCTCCCTGATGTCATTGTGCTTTATATCCCTACCAGCAAAAAGATGGAAGCAGACTAGGCAGGCTCAGTTCCCAAGTGAGGGAAAAATATGCAGCATAAACTGGAGGGAGGGAAAAAGACACTGGAGAGAATACAAGGATTTGTCTGCATGTGAGGAGCAACACTGACCCACCAATGGGTGGAGCAGAGGTGAGAAGGGCAGTGAACAAGAGGAACTGGAAGAAGCAGGGCCATTACAGAAGCAACACAGCTCCTTGAAACAAGGAGAAGGCAGTAATACAATGGATGGGCTTCTCTTGAGCAGGAGGTGCCACTGAGGTAACGGAAAAGAACAGTGGTATTAGGTGTAGGCTAAAAGTAGAAACCAGGATGGAGAGAGGAGTGGTACAGGAATCAGCAAAGTACTTGTGGCTCAGGAACAGTTGGGAATGGAGCTGCTGAAGATGGAAGAGGCTTTCTCATGAGGACTTATTTTTGGTGGGGAATTTGGAGAGGGCAGAAGGAAGGCGTTATTTTTATAAGTCATCTCAGTTCACTTCCCAGTTCCTTTGCAATCTTTTTTAAGATTGCAAACATTACTCATACCTTTCCTTCTGGATTGAACCTGGGCAACTTAGAGATTTCTGAATATTAGATTTTCAATGGCTAAACAGCATGCCCTTAGTAACTGCAGAAGTAGGTACAGCTTTCATGGAGACACGAGGCTGAGGGGGAGCAGAAGAGAAGGCAGCAATACAGCCAGACAAGGGCTTGACTTCCACCTCCTGCTACTGCAGTCACTCAGGGAGCAGGAAACAACACTGAAAGCTGATGAAGGGGAAAAAAGGGCAAAAATAAGTGTTCTCTCAAAAAGTGATTAACAGTCTCTCAAAGAGGGTTACTGTCTTCTACCTTTAGCTGGATTCCAAAGGCAGCAAGGTCTTCACGAAGACTGTCACAAGCCTCCAGGAGGGGTTTTCTCTCCCGCATTAACTGCTTCCTCTTTTCCTTCTGCTCTTGTTTGGATTCATTAACTCTTGGAGGCCCCTCCATTGGCACAGCATCTGCTGCTTCCGGCAGAGCCAGTGCATAGTGACGGACCCTCGTGCGGAACCTCACAAGCTCGTCAAGGACATTAGAGAGCACTGCAGAATTGTCTCCTCCCACAGCCACCTAGAAATCAAACAGCGTGCTTTACAAACATCTGAGAATGGTATTTAAAAAAAATCAACCCCAACTCAGCAGCACACATTGAGGCCTCATCACCTCTCTTGGTTGTACATCTTCCATATATTGGAATATATGGACTAATATGGACTAATATAGAATATATGGACTAATGCTGGACAAAAAGTTACAGTGGAGTCACATTTGGAAGTAGTTCAGTGTACTCCTACACAGGAAAGCATCTACATTGGAGGTCAGCACAGTGTTCTGACCTGAACATAACACACTGCATAACCTGAGTGTGGAACTCATCACCACAGAAAACCTCCAAGATGCCAAAAGTGTGCATAAGTTAAAACAGGGTTAGACAAATTAATGGAAGAAAGACCTGGCAACAGGAATCCAATACAGCAAGAGAAGTCCAGCCACTAGGCTCAGACAGCTCCTTGGCTGTAATAGTCCGAAGACCTCGCAAATGCATCAGCCTTTTACTCTGCCTTTGAGCTCCAGGCCTTCTTCAGGAAATACAAACCAGAAAAAGTAAGTATTTTCACTTTAAGTCTCTAGTCTATCCTTTCTCCTTGCATCAACAGAAAAATCTCCCCAAATCCACAGAACTTTCACCTGATCCACCTTGCCCAAAGTTACAGCCACTCAACCCAACAGAGCAGCAGCCACTGCACATGGTGAGTGGGTGTTTTCTGGCTGTATCCAAGCCCCCTCCTTCCCTCAGCCAGCTCCGAGCTTCCTCAGCCCCCGCTGGCTTGGTAGAAGTCTTGCTGGTCAAGGCCTCAAGAAGAGAACAGACTTGCTCCTCCTAGAGAGTCCTGGTCCAACAGCTGCCAGGACAGGAGCTTGGGAGTTAGCTGAAGAGAAAGGCCACTCCTCAGCACTGGCACTGCCAGGCTCCTGGTCTCACTCTTGGCAGAGAGACCATCCCTGTTTCTCATTAGAGGCAAACTCCTAAGGGGCAGGAAAAGGATGAACCTCCAATAAACAAGAGAAGGCCACTGCGGTATTTTATCACTAAGACACTAGAGGGGGAGCAGCCAACAGACCAGTGAAACATAAAACACACCAAGGCGGGGGGTGAAGCTGCCGCCAGCAACGCTCATCTGGGAGCAGAAGAGCAGCTGAGTAATTAAAGCCAGAGGGGACTGTAGTCACTGAACAGCAGGATGGAAAGGAGAGGGAGCAGTTTCAGAGGTCACTGACAAACAAAGAGGAGGAGGAGAAGGTGAGGGAGAAGCTATTGAAGATAAAAGCATGAGATGCAGCAAATTCCCCAAGCTTTCAAAACATGTAACCATGCTAAAGAAAAGGTTTATGAGACTGAAGAAGGTAATAAATCTAAGTGCCAGAAATGCTCCATAGTAACCTGGGGCAGGTAAAAGAGCAGGATAAATGCTTAAACACAGAAGGGAGAGGAAAGACAAATGATGATGGGAGTAGCAAACATGCCTCTACAAACACTACTGATGGAGTTCAAACCAGGCACATACTGGAGTGAGATCCTGCAAAAGGAGGGGCAGCTTTAGGAGATGAACTGATCCAATTTCCATATAATACACTGTGTAGCCCCTCAGGACTGATCTCCAGTTTCTTCTCCTGCAGTACTAACCAATCCAAAGAGCTTGCAAGAAGTTTTAAATGGAAATTTGGCCCTTGCTTTCCCCACAGATGATCACCAGTTTGCCCCAGCTGCACCTGCAATACTCTCAGCACTCTTTGGCAGAGCAAAAGCCCTCACCCGTGCTTCCTAGCTCTAAAACAGGCATGCCAGTTTCCACTCATCATCTCTTGATGGATTCATCTTAACTCCCTGTGGGCTAAGATCCTTCTCTTGCCAATGCAGAGAGAGACAGGCAGTCTTATTTTATACAACCACCAGATTAAGATGAACTACTCCTTAGCATCCCCACTGACAACTTCAGAAGCACAAGCAGTTACATTAGACCGTACAGCTGATTAGCTGAGATGAGTGCCAGCCCAAGAGCAAGACAGACCCACAGGCTATAGGCAAACATCCAAATGAAGAGGGCCCAAACACTGCTCCCTGTATCTTCTACACTAAGCTGTTGGCACAGCAGTGGCCAGGCCAGCCAGCTCTCTCCCAGACAGCCCACATGCTGGGACTCACAGCTGCATGCCTGGGGCTACCTGGCTAAGGGGCAAGAAAGGTGGGATGCTGAGCTGTTGTGGCTGGTCTCAAGGTCAGAGAACAATGCTTGCACCATTTTATTTACTAACGTGTAATGGGAACCTTTCTGATGAAGATTTTGATGGATTAATTTATTGGAATCTGAAAGAACAGAGGGACGGAAAAGAGTCTGATGTGCTTGCTTTCTTCCTTCCTTCCTCCTTTCCTCAGACCACCATCTTCTGCTGATCCTGTTGCCACAGAGAAACTAGCACAGCTTACAACAAAGAAAAGCATTCAGATACTTGTTTCAGGAAAAATGTGTAGGTGCATCAGACACCTGCATACAGGCAGCCCCGAATCTGGAGGAATGACTTTACCACCCAACTTAGAGAAAAATTTAAGTGTTTCTTATGCCACTAAAAATTAAGATGCAAACTTAAAGAACTGGAGTAAATAAACACATTTATCGCTATAGTGCCTGACTTTCAAAGGATGAATAATGTTATTTACATTTTCTTATCCTCTTCTCTCCCTCCCCAAAATAAATTTTTGCAGAACAGTTTCTCTAAAGAAACCTGTCCACTTCTTGGTATTCAACTCCATATTTGAGCAGGAGTGGAGCACAGAACAACCTGCTATTCTCCAACATCTTGTGTCATTTTAAATGCTCCCCTTCCGTACATCAGGATATCACCTCCATATTTATAACTCTCTTTCCTGTTCAGTACTTTGCTTTGAACTTTTTCTCCTTTTTTTCTCTCCCCACTCCTGTCTTTCCATGAATTAGACATGTAAGGGGGCCCCCCTCGCTCCTCAGTGCACTCCCCTCCCCACACCCCACCATGGCTCAAGGTAGAGCAGCCCCTTTCCCCCACCCCTGCTTTCTGTAGAGGAGTGGGACCTCAGCTTCTGCTCTGTGCAAGGGGGTCACAACTGCAAATATTCACACAGCTACTGAAGCCAACCTGGGTGCCACCATCGGAAAGAAAAGGAAAAGCTGGGGGAAAGCCAGACACATAACAGGACCAAATTAAAGGCCTCTAATGCCAACTTTTTCTCATTTCATTCCTCAGACTGATTTCAACAGCACCCTTGGTGCAGAAGCTGCACAAGAGTACCTCTGAGAAGAAAAAAGCCCACACTTTGTTCCACCTGCTCACACACTCTCCTAAGACATCACAGAAGAAACTGGAAGCAGAAAGGTTTACTAAAACCATCAATTACTTTGTCACATCTGATGCTTTTGGAAAGCATTCTATAAAATGTAACACTGGAGTTGCTCCCATATACTAGAACACATAGAAGAGATGTTTCATACCTGTCTTTCTCCAAAGGACATCCCAAGGGCATTGAAAAAACCTTCTACATAGGAAATAATGCTTCCATACACAACAGAGCTTCTAGGAGATCCAGCATCCTGTTTAAAAAACACTCAAAAGAGATTGCCCAGTCAATACATATTACAGAACCCAGCATCTCTCTGTAGCCTAGTCCACAGGGGAAAACTATTACTAATTATATAGATCTACCTCCACCAGGAACACCTGCCCAGACGGCTAATCTTACAGAGATATAAAAGCACCTCACAGCACAAAGGGAAAAGATTTAAATAAATGAGGGAAGGGAAGAGCTTATCACCAGCCTGCGCAGTGAGGACAAGAGATGCTTGAGAAGCTGCCATGCATTACATGTCTGCAGTGAATTAGACATAAAAATAGCACTTCTGGGCATGAAAGGGCTATGTGTATGGCAACAAAATAAAAAGAAAAAATCCCAGATTCATGGGCACCTATAGTATAAAGGATAAAAAAAAAAATCATTCTTTGAGTGTCTTACTGATGTGATCAATGTGGAGACCTCTTAGAGATAGTGTATGGTATTTTGTCATGCCCTGGTAGCACCAGAAACCAGCAGCAGCAGCAATAAAATCAAGATTAAATGATAGACTGAGGAGCAATTTAAGGGACTAAGCCTTGCCTAAAAAATAAGAGTGATGACACACACAAGTAAATTAACAGCTGGTACTGGATTTTATCCGACATCTTCATTAGGGCCTGACATAAACCATAGCCTAAAATCTGTAGAAGATCTGAACTGGGATGAGCTGGAGCAGGCCACTGAGACAAAGAAACAGGAAAATGCTCACTAAGGTAAGAACGGCAAGAAGGTTAAAGAGAGGAATAAGTAATTATGTGGATTTGCTCACAGCTCTTAAGGAGAAAAACTACAGACAGAGCCAGTAACAGGGACACTCCAACATCTGCGCTGTACCCAGGAAAGCTCCACCACCCTGACCAGAAATCCAAGGCAGCTGCCCCACAAATACCCCATCCCATTCTCAACAAAAGAACTGGCAGGAGGAATTCAGGGGAGAACGAGAAATGACTGACAAAATGAGGTTACTTGTATTTAGGAGTGAATTTGCTCAGAGTTATTTTGTAAAGGTAAGGGTAAGGGCAGAATTTAAAGCCAATGCCGAAAGAGGACCAGCAGCAGGCAGGATTTCTAAACAAACAGGCTAATTCTCTCTTAAAATCAGTTATTACCATGTACTCAATGTTTCTTTTACAGCACAAACAGGGTGAACAGATGACACCAGCAATCAAGGAACACAGCAACAAGGCTGAGGTGCTTGCCTTGAGTGACAAAGGGAGTTGTTGGTAAATAGAGACCCATAAGTGCTTCAGATTGTGTTTATCACTCAGGTCTTGCCCTTTCCAGCTACCTTGTTTGTGTCAGCATCAAGAGATCTTAACAGGGTCTCAATTTGCCAAAAGTCATCTGAAGACAGACTCATGCAGGAATGCTGATGCCACAGTTACCATGTGCCAACAGCATAAGCCACTCAGTCCCCAAAGCTGAGCTCATCCCCAGGACTGCCCCGTGTACCTGGGGTTGCCTGCCAAAGCCCCTGCAGCAAGCCCCCATCCCCATTTCCCAGGTTAATATCCATGCACAGGTTAATTTCTGTGCATGGATATTAAGCAAAGAAGCAGGGTAAGAACACCAAAATTAGCAGCATGCCACAATGGCTTCAGGCCTTTCAAAAACCTTAGGTATAAATAACATAGGGCAGCAGGAAAGAAACATTGTCTGGACACAACGAAGCACAAAACAATACCCGTGCGCAATTCCTGTGATAGGGTCAGGACAAATAGGCTCCATTACGGTCAACAATTTATGGAGCTTTGTTTCTGCTGGTTTCTTATGTGAACAATAAACTAATCTGTCTGCATTAAACAGTAGGACAGTGGACAGCTGTCATTTTCTGATCTCTGTATCCTAATGGGTTACCTTAGTAACAGCCTTAAGCTGTCTGTTGCCATGGTGAATGAGGTCCATAATTGCTGCAACAGCCCTGGAGGTGTCAAAGTCATCTGCAAACGCAGCCTTCACGGTTACTTTTGTGTTGGCTAGCCTTCAAGAAAAAAAGGTAACATTTAAGATAAGACAAACAAGATGCCAGCAGAACTCTGAATTCATCAGCTATTCAGCTAGAGGGAGTCATTGAAAGGACACTGTCACCTCCTTCCTAGCTGTCCTGTGATGGGCAACGCTACACTGATCAGGGAGAATATATCTTTCAGCTGAGAGGGGAAAAACTTGATGCATGTCAAAATCCAAAGTGTTACATCCATTCAATAAATATACATGGTTAATCACAGGAACCAAAAACAATAGAGCAAGTTTGCTGTAATAATTTCAAAACGGATGGAAAATGAGGTTGATATTAAGCACATCAAAAATCTTGCTAAGTTCTGGGTTTTTTTCCAGCAGCCCATTTATCATGCTAACAGCATGCTTCTCTTCCAAAGCCATATCACAGGCATCACTCCAGTGCCTGGCAAGAGAGCTGTCTTGGGGTTGGCTAGGAATCCTATTGTCAGGATCCATCTCAGAATCAGGTGCTGCTTCCTTGTTTTCCAGGTGAGCCCAATCCCAGCCCTGGGACTCCACCTGCCTTAGGCCAGATGGAAAGATCTGGTGGGACCATTTGTGTACACAGCCCCAAAAGCCAGCAGGCAACCAGCACTCATCACTGCAAAACCAGTGCCACCAGCTGCAGCCACTCTCAGCAGGAGGGTGAGGAGAGCAGCAGGAATAAATGGGGAGCTGCAAACAGCTGCTGGTAGCTTGTTCTCATACACAGTCAGGCGAACCAGAGCTCAACAGCACTGACCCAACGATGCTGTTTCCCAATAAAGCACAAGGAGCAAGGTTAGCTGGAGAACCTCAAGCTATCCTAGTGTCTCTCAAGGGCTCTCCTGAGCCTTATTTTGCTGTTTCTGAATTGGTTTTGCGTAGAATGCCTGCCTCCCCTCAGGTATCAGATGGCTACTGTCCTAATTCATTCCTCCCAACACTCTTTCCTGCAAGCTTCCTCCTCTCCACTGAGTATCTAACACTTGTCTAATTAAGAGCTCTGTTACATATTGGTTGTTTTTACACCTACAAATATACAAGTTGTGCCCTCCCACACATCCCCTACTGACAATCCATTCCAACTTCTTCAGGTCTCTCAGCCTTATCTCTCACCAAACGATCGCCTGCAGCCTCCTGCTGAAGGATTTGCTTTTGTCAAATACCACAGCTAGTTAATTCAACTCCACTTCCCTGTAACATGCTCCTAGCCCTTTGCAAGCCCCAGTCAGTGCAGCCACAAGCTTCCCCAACAGTGAGGTGCTCAATGCACACGGAAGCTGCCTTTCACTTCTACAGCACAGACCATTTCCCCTCTGATCCTATGTCCCACAGCTGCCTACACTTAACTTGTTTCAGGGCACTCAGCGCCTCTCTCACCCAGACTCCAGAGCACTGTGCTCCTCCTCTCAGCTTTGCACTCACCACAGAGCACATCTCAATCCTGGAAGACGATCTGGTTTTCATAAGGGACTCCAAAGAAGATTCTCCTCACCCCTGTCAGAGTCACAGTTTCTTCCTTCCCTGTGACATCCCTGCCCCCAGACACTTGGTTAGTAACCCCTTCTCTCCTCCTCTGCACACCACAGTGCCAGCCAGCTTGATTTTGAGTTCACGTGCCCAAGGTCTGTTACTCTTCCGTCGTTCTCTTTCTTCTCCAGTCGCTAATGCACTAAGCTCTCCTTATGAACTGGGTACCCTCACAACTGCCATAGCTTTGCCTTCTACATCACTCAAGAGGGGTAAAGATGCCTGTATTAGGACAGGAACACTAGACAAATAACACAGATTTTAAAAACACAATGAACTAAGTGTGGTAGACTATAATGAAAAGCAGCTGGCTAGAAAGAGAAGAAAAAAAAAAGCTGCCCTTGGTGAGGGCTGGGAAGGAAGACTGCTGCAGTCCTTCTTGTCCTGCTTCTTAAACAGAAATCAGAACACTGGTCAGCCTTCTGAACCTGTCAGCAAAGTACTGCTCAAACAATCACAGTCTTTAGGAAACAGGAGGTGTGCTTACCTTTCCCACAGTATGTCTTCTCTAACAGGGTCACACACCAGCTGTCCTTTTATATATGCATTTGCATCTGTAATAAATGAGGAGGTTGCCTGAAGAAGGTTCTTTGCATCATCCATGCTCTTGTCACTGAATTCTACTGCTAAGAAAAAAAGAAATTAAGGCATTATGATGAAGAGTATGTTGTCTATCATACAGAAGAACTGTATTTTGAGATGAAGGAAAAGTTTGTTATTATTTGTACAGCAAACTTTTCTTACCATTAATTGCACATTCTTCATGGACACTAGGTGAATTCAATCAATATAAAAACAATCACTACCTATGACAAAGTATTACCTATGGGAAAGGTATTAGACTCAAAAAAATGAATCTGGAAGTTGACTGAAGCAACTACTATTTGACTTTAATTTTTTTTTCCCATTATCGAATCTCTCTGCAAAGTTATTAATCCAAAGCTTTAGGATTTAGTATATTTCTAAGCATTTCCCTAGATTTAAGATGGAAATACATACCTCTAATTTTGTTCCTGTTCTAATTTAGGTAGACATAATCTGTATTTGGAGACCTCCAAAGAGGCCTAACCCTCACTACTTACTCTGTGAGGAATCCAGGCTTAACCTTTAAGAGTTAAAGGGCTTCTTCACCAATATCTAAAATCTAGATGAACGTTAAATTTTGTGGCCTAGCTTCTTCACTAGATATACAATTCCCTCAGAATATCAAAGCTAAACTGATCATACCAGTTTGCAGAAGCAATTACTAGAGAAAATACAAATTGCTGAAACTCATAAGGGCATATCTGGGATGGGATTCATCACACCCAACTTACACACACTGAAGCCTCTTAAAGTCACTGGAAGGAAAGATAAAACCATAAAGTAAATGATTCATTGCCTCCAAAGCAAAGCTCTGCTTTATGATGAGATCTGCTGCACCCTAACCTTACAGTGCTTCTCTTCCTCCAGCTGGAAAAACAACATTAGCCACACCACTAACCAGGCATCCACGCACACGGACAACCCCTACACTGCATTCAGCAGGACTCTAGCTTCAGCAGGCAATTCCACTTTGGGAATAACCAGCATCCACTCCTGCTGGCTAAGAGTTCAGCAGGCTCCTCTCACCTGCCTGCGCCCTCAGAAGTGCAGGTGCTAGACTGGCTCCCTCTCATTTCTACTGTGAGTTGCTATTAGCAGGAGGCTTTTTTCTTAATTTGTACAGTAATGTGCAATTTTCTATAGAAGAGGTCTTGGACAACACACAAGAGAGCTCACATGACTTTGGTGGAAGCTGTGTCCACCTAGGACAAGCCTAAATTTAAATTAATTCCTTTCCACAGTATCACACCAGAGCCATACATCGCCAGTGCTGTATTGCTTCAACATTTTATAGCGGACCTCTGCAATAAGGTATATCCAAATTACTGCTTGCAGCATATTCCTATTCTCATCAGTACTGAGCATCACCCACAGTAACCTCACCTCTGCTCACCTTACAGCCAACTGCTTTGTGCAGTGACCCAACACTGCCCAGACTCTTTAGGGCAGACAGTCTTAGCAAGGGCACAGATCTAAGAGGACAGAAGTAGCTGGATGTGAGACCTGATCTCAGTTCAGTTAGCCCAAATTCCAAGGAAGCTCAACTGTTAACACAACTCTCCCTCCGATTTACCCCAGTATAACTAAGGCATAAGCCTGGACCTGAATTTGTCAGATTTTTCACTTGTGTGTAATTAAAAATCTGCATTACTGCCTCATTAACACTGATTTTAAAATGAAGCTTTGCTCAGTTTTTAAAATGACCAACGTACAGGCTTCTACAAAACAGTGAGATATTGAGAGAGATCATCTATATACATTAGGATTGCTCAAGTGATTACCCTGGTTACAGGAACTCTGCAAGGAATACCTGATGAAAGTTTATCCTCATGAAGCCTGCTTTCATTAAAGCCATTCTTCATCCCCAATTCAGGGCATTCTCCTAAACCACTGCCTGCAGGCACTGCAAACCCACAGCACAGCAGGGGCAGGCCCAGCTCTATAAACCTTCACCATAGTCCCTACTCCTTCCCTCCTTTGCCACCAAGGGCATCATCACTGCATCATCAAAGTACAAAACCTATGTTTATTAGCATCAACGAGTAACTACAGACCAGAGGGGTCAAAACATTGCAGTTCACTCAGGTTCACAAAATCACCACAGATTTCTGGTGACCAGGAGAGCATTCTGGAGCTAGAACCCCCACTGCCCACAGCAGGCTCACAGCCCCTCCACATCACTGCATAGAGCAAAGCTGCTGCTGCTGAGATGCAAGAGGAAAAGCACTGCCTCACAATGGGGTCCCATAGGGCTTCAGAGATGGCACCTCCCCTTTTAAGCTGCACCCAGAAGCACCTGGCAGGCACACTGGTGGAGGGTCACTTTGCTGCTGCCTATGGTACCTAGGAACGACCTTTTCCCAACAGTCTCAGGTGTGCCAAAGGGTGGTGATTCAGGCCTAGAAGGGAATAGCCAGGGGCATCAGCCAAAGCAAAAGGCCCAGATAATCACCAACACCCCCAGAACTCAGCTTCATGCCAAGCAGCTCTGCCCCACCAGCCTGAAAAAGGTTGAAGGAGCATGGGGGACCTCCAGCAGAAACACACTATGGAAGGGTGATGTCCTGCATCAAAGCCTCTTCTCTTTGACTTTTCTCCTCTTCCCCACAAGCCTACAAAAATCTTTTACATGCTCAATCCAACAAGTGTGGCAACATCACCTGACCCGCCAAACCTGCATTTTACAAAACACTTTCCTTAACAGGCAGGGGTGGCGGGAACCATCGCTGACGAGTTTAGGCTATAAAAACCTTTTAAGAAACAAACAGAAGGTGCTTGGGATCTCTGTTCTAACAAAAACACTTAGGAGCAGACAGCAAGATGAGAAGGAGAGCAGTAAACTTATCTTTAGGCCAAAGCGAAATGGTAGCAGGGACACAAACTGACAGGCAGGACAGTAAATACTGGCTCAGCAGGGACTGACTTGCTCTTTACTGGGCAGTAATAACACCCACAGCCTTGTAAGGTGGAGGTGCAAGTGCATCAGACTTCCAAGTAACCCTCATCTGCCAATAGACTTACTGGCACTACACTCTGATAAAACACCACCGTATCCTTTCATCAAAGATGCCTATTTCTGCACAGGTAGCCCTCCTTTATTATCACAGAAAGGTGCTTAACCTAGAGTTAATGCAAAAAAAAAAAGGGTCACGTCCTTCTGGAAGAGGTTCAAATGCAGCCAGCTGACATGCAGTGAAGAAGGCCTGCAGGCAGCTCTCCCTGTAGGGCTCCAGTGACATTCCTTGCCCTGAGACAAGCTTAGGAATTAACAGCCATTTAACTCTCCCTTGTTTACATGACATACATATATCTGATGGTGTAGTAGATGTTAGCCTTTTCTCCTTCTTTTGTTTTAAACACACATTTGTTCAGGACTCCCAAGTACCCCCAGCTACAGCCAGGGAGCTATTGTTATGTGTCCATGGCATATTTCATCTGCTGACAGAGACCCAGAGGAAACAGCCAGGGGTTGCCACTGCCCTGCAGCATCATCCCGAAACAGCCAGGCACACCACCAACCCACTGCCTCCCCCAAACGGGATGTTGTTTTGCAGCAGACCTCCCAGCTGGATGCACTCCTCCCTTCCTACCACAGTGGAAATCAGAAGTTAATGACCACCTCTCTCTTTACTATCCCATGCTTTGATATATTTCAGGGACACATGGCACTCCTCATGCCTTCGGCTGTCCTAGGAGAGGGAGGCTCCACCAGGAATATCAGACGGATGCCTCCTGCAAGCAGCTGGAGTTATTAACAAGCAAAAAGACTTCTCAGTCCAACGACTCCACATCTGTAAAGGCTTGCAGCACACTGATGGACACTAGCAAAGCCCCAGAGCCTTATCCACACCCATGCTCCACCATTCCCTTGCCATGCTGGGGGTGAGGGCACTACCATCTGCTTTCGGCAGGCCCCAATAAACTGGTAAAACCACTACTCATGTGAAAACCTCTTCCAGTTCAAAGTATCATCTACCTATTGGAAACACCAAAGGGTAAACAAGGAAGCTGACAAAATCTCCCACACTTCTCCCCACCAGCAGGGTCTGCCAGGTTAAGCTGATCATTAGGTTACCAAGTGCTAGTGTAAGCGAGCTGCATTGCACCAGAGAACTGCCTGAACACTCAGTAACTCCACAGGACAAAAAATGAGAACACAGCAGGGAGATAAAAAGTTATTAGCAAGCCCTTGTCATACCCTACGGGAATGTAAGGCAAAGCTCCACCTAGATATGTCTCCAAAACCAGCTGATCATGACTGAAATACAAGTAACTGCAGCAGAAGCAAATCAGAGACTGAGGTAATTCATTAACTGAAAGTGCAATTAACTGAGAGTCACAATTAAGTGCAGCTCAGGAAGGTATTTAGATGAATGGTTACGTACTGTGCTCAGGAAAGATGCTTTTCTAAATGTGAGCCAAAGAGCAGCCCCACAGAGCACCACCAAAACCTTTCCACCCACTGAAAGGGAACTGCAAGGCCCCACAGGGAGAGTTCACTCCACCTCCGCATCACCAGCTTGGAAAGCCTGTGTGGAAAGCCAGGAACAAATAGGGGGCTTTGTCCTTACCTGAGCTGTATCTGCCGCGCAAACAAAACATCCTGAATTGATCTGACGAAAATTTCTTCAGGAAATCCTAAACTCCATGAACAAAAAGATAGCCTTAGCATTATTCAATTTCTTCAGGAGTCATTAGTTTCACAGCATATTTCAGACAAACTAACATGAACAGTAACATAACTTTGCAGTTTAAGATAGGCAAAAATCTTTAAATTCTAACACTGGTTTAAAGCCTAAACTAAATAAAATCTAATTCCATTTAAGACAGCTATGCATACATATACATGCTATAAATACACACACAATGTCCAATGTAAGACAGTGAAAACTAGTTTGCAATTACGATCAAACATACAACTGTATAAAGACCTTTGCAAAAAATCCCGAAGCGAAATTATCAGACTAAAATTGGAATACAATCTTACAGGAAATGAAAGCTCCTGAGTTTTGCAAACTTTATGAAAAAAGAAGATTTCTTGAAAAAGAAAATAAGTGTGCTTTTTCTGCAGGACTAGAATATGAAGGAAAACAGGGAATGAGCAAATATAAATCTTAGCAATATAAAAAAAAATCTGTATTAATTATGAAGTCTAATTAATTTCACTCTAATATTTATCTAGCTTCACAAATAATTTACTCCAGTAAATAGGAAATTATTACTATTACTACTAGTATAATTAATTTACATTAAGAGTATAAAGAACTATTTAAATGTTTGGAAGGTACACTGACAAAACATTCAATCACTTCCAACCCTGCTCTCAGCAAGGCTGGACACTGTGGCAGATTGACTGTGAATACTGCATTCCCACTTTTTTTTTTTTTTTTTCTAATTTGCAAACTGGTTGTGATCACTGAAGTGCCATGAAAATCAAAAATCGTAAGAAGTCAGTACAAGTGAGAAAATATGGAAAGTGTCATTTGCTTACATTTCATATTTTGAAATACAGCTTCTGCTACCAGACTAAACCAGCCTGAACACTAAAGGTAGCACAGCGTCAGCAATGTGATGCCTCTCAAACGCAAACAGAAATAACTGAGGCAGTGAAAATCAAGAAATATACAGTGATTCTGATGGTTTTGGGGTGTTAGTTTGTTTGTTTGCTGTGGGTTTTTTAAAAATAAACTCTGTATAAATGAGTGTATCCAATGTGCCCAGAAGCTTTACACTAATATAAAGAGGTAGAGTGTGAGTAAAGTATGGAAATGAATTCAAATTTGGTAAAGGACCATCCAAACTGGAAAAAACAATTCTAGATTTCATTAAAACCAGAAAAAGTATCACAGCTCTTTGCAAGCAGGTTGCTTGGCCCTGTGTTATCACAATCTGTTTGATTTTGGGGGTCAGAATTAAGTTATTAAAAAAAGGGTAAGAAAAAATTGGAGTAGGGTACAAGGAGGGGAGGGAAAACAGGGTAGCTGGATCTAAAGAATCCCAGGTGACAGCCTGAAATGCAGGTGGGCCAAAGGTTTGTCCTGGACAGACTTCCTCTCTTTTGGAACAGGTATAAAAACTTCCTGAAGGGCTTAACTTTCAAAGTGCAAGCCAGCTATAAAGGAAAAAAATGTTTCACTGGACTGAAAATCACTTACTGGGAAGGATTAATACTTGTCAGCCATGTGTAAGGGCAGACATGAAAAGCAGAGACCCACAAGGAAAAAAGAGACAGGCCTGAAGTCTTAAGTTTTCTCAGCACAAGTCCCACCATGGAGGACATGTAAGGGAACATTTTTGTATGTCAATTTTAACTTCATTCACTGCATTTGTGGTTATTTCTCCACTCTGTCCACAACACCTGCTGAGACTCATGAGATTTCTATGAAAACTGTGAGCTATGGGGAAACAGGGCTTAACTGTACCCAGACAGCATCAGAAGACTTAAAAATAAAGCAGCTCATATTGAACTTCTTTTTAAAGGGATTTTAATTAAGTCTTCTGAGAGGGCAAAGGGGAACATATGTGCTGAAGCAGCTTCCCCAAGCTTTGTCTAAAGGAAGGAAATTACTCTGTTCTAGCAATAGGCATCAGCCATCACGGGAGCCACCGCAGTGCCAAGCACAGCTGTATCATACAAACCTGGTAAAGCATCCCTGCTACAGACTCCCTACACCAGACTATGGGACACAGTAAAACAGTAGCTTGTTTTAAGGTATCAAAAGGCAAAGCTTGGGATATAAAAATAAAGGCTAATACAAGAGACTGCTGGCATAGTGTGGCCTAACAGCTTCCTGACAAAACACTGACATTATGTCTCATTTCACCTAAAGCAGGACAAGGAAAAATGTCTGCTCTTTTCTAAGTCCCAAAAGCACAAGCACTAATAAGAGCAGAGAGGTGAGAACCCATCACTACGGAACAGAATCGCTCAGGTAGGAAAAGACCCTTGTGACCACAAACCTATAATACAGGACTCTGGTATTGGGCACAAATGCTCTCAGTTCAGTGAGATCCATCCTCCCAAGCAAACCCCGAGTGCCAGGAGGTATCATACATCCAGATCCACAATAACAGATAGATCAGTGCTGGAGAAACACTTCAGGTCTTTTGCTGAAGAATAAGCACACAATCCGAAGTTTTCTCAAAAGAGGGCTGTGATGAATATTTACATATTACAAATATACTTTGCTTCAATTAATAGGAAGAGATTACCTTAATTGTTATGTAGTTTTTTAATGACTTGGACATTTTTTCTTGGCTTCCTTTAACATGCAAATGCCCTAGAACAAAAAAAAAAAAAAGGAATGAATCAGGATAAGTAAGCATGCTTCTGAATGGGGAACGAAATGAGAAAGACTGTACTGAGACCCTGGAAACGCTGGAGGCAGCATATGCTGTGATGGAAATGCGCCAACCATTTCAGTGCAATGTGTCACATTTTTCAACAGCTTTGTCTGCAGTCCGGCACACCTCTCCATCCTCAACTTCCACTGGGTCGCTTTTAAAACAGAATTTTAAAACACTAAAAAAACCCACCACTGCCATGAGTCTCCCTGCTCAGAATTATAGCAAACTGATAAAAACCAGCAAACAAATACTTTCAATCTTCACAGAACAAGTACCTTACCTGTTACTCTTGACTTCTCAGAAATATTTTAAGACCTTTAAAGATTTTCCAGTGATTTCATATTAAAAACATCCCTGAAACTCAAAAAATTTTCTGTATTTATTACTTGCTAGTGGCTGTTAACATTAATTTTTTTAATCCTAAGTTTTATAGTGCTGGTTCAAAATATCTTACATGCAAAATGAATTTTCTGCACGTTCTCTACTTCTCCAGTCTTGGGAGACTGAGAAAAAGCAGTGGGAGGGAGGGATGCAGCTACAATGCCTAATTTGATTTTGAATGCCTAACTGAGTTTATCTTAAAATGTGATCTCTGAGCATCCTAGAACTTGAAATAGTCACACAGACTATGGCTTTGCAGGGGCTGTAGGACAGGAAAAAGGTAGTAACACTGCATTTAAGAGAGTATGTAGAGCTTGGCATTCAGACTGAAGGTTCGAAGCAAGACAGGAGAAGTGTAGCCTGAGGTTGCCCATTTGAGGTCTCATCCCTGCTTACCACGGCACCACCACCGATGGAAAGCATGAATTATTCACAGCACTGGAGAGATGCTAAACGTGCTGCCATTGAAAGACTACTCAGAAATGTTGTTAAAAGCCTTAATTAGTCTCTCCTAATAAAACAGTAATTCTGTAAGAACCCACAACTAGCATGCAGTTTTTAGGCACATCCATGATCTGCAGAATCCAGCACTTAGTCAGACATAGAGGCAGACTTTTAAGCATGAACTTTCCTTGCTCTGTTCATACCCCACACCACCACTCTGCATTCTTTCGGATTTGGCAGCCCAGTGTTACCAGTGCCTGAGTGCTCCACAAGGACAATGTATAATCATGCTCCTGCTTTTACACGTGGTGGCAGAAGTGGCATTCCTTGCTCAGCAGCTCGTGCAGCTGTCTGAATTTTGTGCTACTCGCCACACAGAGATGCTTTAGCAGCCTTGTCTGGAATGCCCTCACTTCCACGAGCGGATAAAGACCTCATTGCACTCATCTGGATATGAAAGCAACACACTCAGGCCTGGTAAATGGATGTGAAAGCACCTGGTTTCACTTCTTAGACATTTCTAAAAATGATTCAAAGCAGCAGGGACTCACCATGAAACAGCTACCTCCAGTCCTACTCCAACTACCTGGAATTTTAAGCTTGCACAACACACTATGGAAAGCAGAAAAGAATCAAAAGAGTGTGGAACCAGCTACAGCAGAAATTCATAATTTCCATGGATCCATGAATCCAATCTCCATGAATCCAACCAAAAATCTTGCTTTCTCTGTATTTGTCCTGTCTGCTACCAGGTGAGACCACTTTCACCATTGCATTGTTAAACTTGGGACGCTGCTCAATAAGAACATTTAGGCTGTCAGAGAGGCTAGACATCTGCAGCTCTTGCAATTCAAGTAAAACCCACAGCCAAAATTCTCCTGGGAGAAAGGGAAGAGCCTGGGTATGATTACTTTTTTCCTTTTGCACAGGTGCCTAAATATTGACTTACTTAACTTTGGGCAACCAAGCTTAAAATAGTTTGACTATGCTTTCCTAAAAAGGTACAGGTAACATCTGATTTTGAATTAATATTCCTCTTCCAAGAGTTTCAGTATCTAGAATGACTTCATTCAGGAATCACAAAATACAGGGATTTTCATAACTTCAGTCTGGCAGTCTTCCCAGAGTACAAGTAGTCTAAAAATAAACTCCTTATAAGAAGATTTATCCACAGTGCAGGGATTTTCTTCCTCTAATGGGGATTGCTCCTCCAATTCTGAGCCTGCAAAATTCTGAGGTCTGTTAGTAGAATAAATTGTTCCTGAGGCTGATTCATTTGCCCTAAATAATTTACGCTGTCATCCTCCAGCAAAATTTTTTGATTTAATGAATGTAATCTGTCAGCTCCTAGAGAACCTCAGTGTACAAACTGCCCTTGGAATTAAGTTCTCCCTCTTTTTTTTTTTTAATTGACTCCTCTTTATTTAGCTAGTAGTAAAGAATATTTCCATATGGTTTCAATTCCAAGCTTGAAAAGTCAGATTCACTGTTTTTCAACGGAAGGCTCCCCTTGGAAGCAACCAATGTATCTCAGTGGAAGTGCAGAGGATTCCACAGTGCCTCAGGAACAAAGCACACCCTGGAGGACTCACCAGCCTCTGGACAATTGCTATTGATTTACAACAGGCTCTACACTGGGAACTGAAACTAGAATTCAATATTCATCCCATACACTACAAATTTATAAAAATGAAAGCTCATGTAATTCCCGCAGCATGCCACAGGCTTAACTCTGCAGCTCTTCTATTCAGAGAAGCAGCTCCAAGGGTTCACAGAAACATCCTGCCCAAAGTACTGTTCAGTAAAAAGAGAGACTGCAGACTTGAACCTGACCTTCTACTGACTTCAGCTGTCCATGCAGAACCACGATTGCAATAGAAAGAACAAATTTCCAGGTTTCCATCAATGGGGACAGCACTAGTACCATCAGATTACAATGTAGTTCAAAGCACTGTACAGCACAAACTTCACTGAATGAGGCACTGTTGTGCAAAGGCAGCAAGGAGCAATTCTACACAATGCCAGGCAGTAAAACATGCTGAACACCAAAAGACAGTTTTGTACAGTTTAGTCAGGCATAGCCAGCAAGGTCACCTTGGGGGAAAAGGTAAGGTCAGTGACATCTGAGGGCTACACCAATACCAAGTCACCCACACTCCACAGGAAAGCACAGAGACGCTGCAGCTGGTCAGGGCACTACAGAGTGATGATAAAGTGATGAGGCTCTGTGTCTCCACTTTTCTATAGAGCCCAGGAGTGAGCAGCTTGGTCTTTATGCAGACCTCCTTGTCTCCACCCATCAGCAGCCTCACTGGCCATTCCTGACCAGCACAGATCAAAGCATCCGACTCACTTGGTCTTCAGCACGAATCTTGTTTCTAATACCCATCACTAGGTGTAATGCTACTGGTGGATAAAATAAAGCTTCCCAGGAGAATGTAAACAGTTACAGGTACATGAATTGCACACCCAGAACAGTGGTTGCTTGCTGCAGCAGAACATCTGCCTGTAAGGCTTCATCCACATTTCAGACCATACAAAACAGCCCAGCTCAGACACTCCTCTGCAGGATCACAACTTTGTGAGCTTTGTTGCTTCATCAGTTGATGTATCTTAGCATTCTCCCCTTTCTTGTTTTCCAGTAATACAGATATTTTCTCTTATCATCATTAAAAGCCCTTCACCGTATTTACAAACTCAAGCTATTTTATTCTGCATGCTACTGAAAACTTACTTTTAAGCCCACAATCAACTGAGAGACATTGTGAGAACAAGACTAGTTTATTCTATTCTCAATGCTTTTAAAATGTTACATTCAGCTACCTGCTCACTTGCCACCTCCACTCCCTGCCTTCAGATACTGCAGGTTCTGGTTCTAAGACAGAAGGAATTTCTGAGTTTAGCAGGACTACATAAATACATATAGAAAATATAAACTAATTTCACCCTCTTCCTGCAGAACTGTTACAAAACAGTTAAAGCCAAAATACAATTAAAAAAGAAAGCCTATGAAAGGATGCTCTCAAATTTTGAGGAAACTCAAATGAAAGGGAATGAAACTCTACAGGTAAAACTCTTTTAATTAGGAGTAAACACTGTACATGGGTAACACATACACTGTTACTTTTTAGAGACTTCACCAGATGAAAATTAGGTATATTTCACTGTAACTCTTTTATTAAGTTTCAAGATTCACTGTCATTTATGTTTCTTTACTTACTGAGGTCACAGCAGTAGAGCATCTGTTTTCATACCATAAGATGCCAAACCTAAAAAACCAAACCATTATATTTGTACAGCCCTTTCAGGTGATTAATATTTCACTTACCAGAATGCAAAAAGTAATTCCCCCATTGCTCACATTGATGATACACCTCACACTGTGCAATTTCATTTTCATGATGAGGAAATGCAAGATCTATTCCACCAGTATGGATGTCCAGGTGCTTTCCAAACACTGCACTGTAACAACATTTTCCTGATCGGTAAGTAGAACACTACAAAATCTTTTTGTAAAAACAAATGCAGAAAAGAATAAGATGAAACAACATAAATAGATTTTAAGTGTACAATTTAATAGCTTCAGTTTTAAAACAAGACTTTACATATATCTCGGATACCAATACTGCAGCCGAACTTGTATGGACAGGACCCATATCTGTCTGCAATTACTCCTCCTCAGCGGAAGCAATTATTATTCTACCTTAGTTTAAAGGACAGCAAGCACTATGTCTCCCTTCCTTGTTCTGCTACAGGTTCAGTATCAGACAGTTGCCTTCATGTGCAAACCTAAGAGCTTTGAAGCAGTGAACACTTCTGTAAATTTGGTATTACTATTCCTTATCTTGCACCTTTTCTGTTAGAATTCAGACAGTACTATGTGCAGTCACAATGAAAATGCTTAGCCCTATATTGTTCTAATGTCAAAACAAAGTGTCAGTGCCTCTCATCTCCCAGGGCTATTTCTCAAATCCCAACAGTGCTGCTGGATCGGTGTGGGGCACCCATGGGCTTGCCATGGAACAGGCCTCTCTGCAAACACTGGTGGCTGGCAGTAAGGTGTTTGTGTGGCTAAAACAGGATAGCCTTAGACACTTGCACGTTAAACACCAGGAGTGTCAAGGCTGCTACACTCTGTCCACTGCTCCAGGCAGTCCCTCCCAGCTCATGCTGGACAAGTTAGCAACTTTATTTTGCCCATCTGTTGAATGAAGACAACACTCACCTACTCACAGGGATGTAAGTCAACCCTAACTGCCCAGAAACCAGAGGAGTTTGAGCAGGGGAAGATGTAAAGCCTACACAAAGAGAAAATAAAGGCAAGGTCCCCCTCCATGTGCACGTGTGTGCACACAGACACACAAGGCCTTCACCTTAACAAGTTGCTCCTGGTCGCTGGCTAAACATTGGTTTGTCCCTTTTTGAGACAAAACACCCTGCTAATCCCCTGGCTCCTGATGGCTCTGCAGAAGCTGTTGGGGGAAAAGAGAAGGAGAAGAGGGGAAGGCAGGCAGGTATAAAGGCAGGCAGGAAGATGGGCTGACACCATCTCCCAAGTTCATCCTCTTCTGCTTCCTGCCTGCTTCAAAACTGGCTAAAGCACAAATCCCTCTAGAACTGGCCCTTGCCTTCCCTTGTGCCATCTACAGAGGAGCACTTGCTGTTTCCTCCAACAAAACTATGAAGAGCTGGAGAGGGAGAGATGGATCTGCCAAATGCTCAGAAGCAGGAGGAGCAGCCCACCTCACAAGAGAAACTGCATAGAGGAGATCAGTCCTGAGAGGGTCACAGCACTGGGTTCCCTCCTCCAGGGCTGCACTAGAGCCCAGAGACCTCCTCATTCACCTTCACAGACTTTTCAAAATTAATTCACCTAGCTTAGTTGAAGTGCTTTGAGATATCTGGTAAAACACACGGCTAAGTAAGTATTGCTTAAAATGGCCCTTGGACAGCTGACTGGAACGGCAAAATATTTTTGGTGACTTAGCAAAATAAGCTCCCCATTTTTCACAGTCCAAGATTACTACACTTATGCTCTGCATGGGTCAGCTTTTATTTACAAGGCAGGAGCCTCATACAGCTGCAGTAAAATACATTTTTACAGAAAGAAAGGCAGACTATAAACAGCACTGCATTAGTGGACAGGCCATTTTGCAACTGGCATTTCTTATCTATGCACTTCTGTCACAGGTTGTACTTCAAACAAAAGATGATTTTCTGCACTTCAGCTGCTTTAAGAACTGCTTCTTTATGCTGAAACTATTTACAGACAGGAGGTTACCCTTATAAATGCTTTTTGTAAGCAGGCAGTAATGACTAACAATCCCAGGTGCACCAGCAAAGCATATGAAAGAGAAACCTAAAGCAGCTGGTTCCATGTCCTTTCAGCTTTGGTCAAAAACTTAAAACTAAACAGGGTCAGAACTAAACAATTTGTTATTAGCTTCCAAAAAAATCTAAGACTAATGCAAAACTAAGTACCACTATCAATCTTCCAAGAGAGAACATTTTTTTTTCCTCCTGTGGCGAAAATAAAACTCTAAATTAACAGCTAATTACATTAAACCAGCTACAAGCAAAACACTACTAAGTACAATTCACACTGTGCCAACAAGAATATACTGTCACAGAGTATTTAATACTGTGGCTGACTTTTAAAGGAAGATGAAAAATACTTAAGATTATTAGCATGAACATCCACAACTGCTGTTAAGATAAGGGCAGCAGGATCTCATATGCTCGCTGGAGCTAGGGTGGAATCCCATGCCCTGTCCTCCTGACACAGCACTACATGCTGAATTAGGTCTGATGGGGACTGCTAGAAGGGGAAGGAAAGCAAATCAAAGAGGTACCATAACTTTCACAAAATCTTTGGTTATTCAGTTCAAGTTAAAAGACTTGCTAATCAACTGTGTGATCCTGCATGCCATATTTTAAGTACCAAGTCTGACTCAAGAGAAAGTGCCCAAACGTATCAAGACAGCTGTGATAAGGTTGAAACACAGTTTATTTGGGCCACATGTGACATCCCGAATTGCATAAAATGGTCACATTAAAACCAGTGCTATCTACTGACCAGAAAACCCTTTCAGTACTGCTGCTACCATTGTACTGTGACTGAAAACAAAAATAGCACTTGATTTAAAATCCAAGAAATCTGACCTTGATATTGTGGAACACTCAATGTGCCATCCAGGTCTTCCTCTTCCCCAGGGAGAATCCCAAGATAGCTCTTGAGGCTTGGCAGCTTTCCACAGGGCAAAATCTTTACTGTGTTGTTTATCAGAATCAACTGCCAAGAATAAGTGATTTGTTAATGGGATATGTCTCAAAGAAAAAAAATGACCAAATGAAATCAAGAGGAAATCTGTGTTTAGTGAACTACTCAGATTTTAATACCCTTCAATCAACTTCTGTCTTTTCACTGCAACTTCCCTCCCTTCCAGTTGACCAATCAAGTATTTGAAAAAAACAGTATACTGAAATAGATTTTTACAAGCTAAAAAGATGGATTCAAGATTCCTTAATACATCATATCCTTGCAGTGCTTTTGGCCTTCCCTGGCTTTGTATGATTCATTTAGTTACTTATTAGCCAGCTTCCCCAGACAAACTGACTGCACCGCAGCAGAAAAGATAATAAAACCAAACCAAAACACACAAGTTAACAAAAAAACACCCCCTTTCTTTTTTTTTTCTGGGACACAAGTACTTCCTGTTTCAGATTCTATAAAACCAAGTGCACAGAGATGAGAATCAAAACTATTCTCGGACAGTAGTAACTTTTCACTACTGTTTTCACCAATGAGTTCTCTACAAAGGCCTCCTCCCCAGCTATATTTGTTGCTTCTCTCACTACACAGCCAAGGAAAGGATACAGTTCCTTTTTGCCAGAGTACTGCAGGATTGTTCAGCTCTGCTGGCTCCTAATCCCCCATTGATTACACACCACTCCCTGGCAGGAGCTAAAGAATAGGGTTCTGGTCTCTGCATCTTTTTTCTAACATGACCTCACATTTAGAATCACAGAATTCAAAATTCATAAGAACAAAAGAGATGGAAATATAACCCTAGTTTTATCAACTGAATCTTTATCTTGGCTCTTCCACTAGTTTGCCACTATCTGTTGACTCCATCCCTCTTTCACCTTTTTTTGAGTGCACTGCTACAAAAGAGCACTCTTCAACTTCTCCGTTGTAAGCAAAACAACCATCAAAATTTTTAGAGATATCAGTACATTTAGTTGTGACTTTGGAGTAAAAAACATAATCAGTCACATTTGAGGCTGGAAGGCACATCTGGAGACAGACTAATCCAAACCCCTGCTCAGAGCAGGATCAGCTACAGCAGGCTGACCAAGATGGTGTCCAGTTGGGTTTTGATTACCACCAAGAATGGAGACTCCATAGCCTCTCTGAGCAGCATGGTTTATATTAACCATCCTCAGAGTAACAAGGACTTTTCTTAGCTTTAAATGGAATTTCCTGTGTTTCAGGTTGTGCCTACTACCTTGTGTCCCATCACCAAGCACCACTGAGAAAAGCCTGGCTCCATCTGCTTTACTCCCTCCATCAGGTATGTATACACATGGGTAAGATTCCCCTGAGCATCCTCTTCTCCAGCTTGAGCAGTCCAAGCTCTCTCCACTCTTCCTCTTACGAAAGATACTCCATTACTTTCATCATATTCATGGCCCTTTGCTGGCCTTTCTCCAATATGTCCATGTCACTCTTGTACTGGGGAGCCCAGCACCAGACCTGCACTCCAGGCATGTCCCACCAGTGCTGAGCAGACAAGGATCACCTACACTGACCTGCTGGCACTCTTCCCTGTACAGCCCAGGAGGCTGCTGGCTGCCTCTGCAGTCAGTAATTGCCTCTAAATAACTGTTGACAAAACACATTCCCTCTGTAAGCTGTAATGCTGAAACAACTCCAGAGCAGAACTGTGAGAAGTTCTGGCTGCAATTCACCTGAGCATCAGTCTGCCAGGCATTTTCAGTAATTGCAAAGAGAGTTTTTTCAATGATGAAATATTGAACTTCAGTGTGCAAAAGGAAGCAGGAGGCCTGCATCAAATTCCCCGATGCAGAGACCTGATGAGATCCAACTTACAGAAACTACAAGGGGGCACAGCAATCATGCAAAGCAGGACCTGCAGCAAAAACCCCACAGCCCATGGTATAGGCCTGCTCTAGCACAGCCTATCAAGAGATTGCTCACCCTCACACAAAGGGGCTGCTTAGCAGTAGTCCAGTGGCAAGTAATGAAGGGAACAATTCATACAGTTAGCATTCACCAGAGTGCAACTGCCTCAACAATAACACAGTAGATGAGGTTTCCCTCTGTTTACCCTGGACTGGCTACCGCACCAGGGAGAACACCACCTCACTGTGAAGTTTCTATGTACCACTGCCAAGTATTTAATTAAAATTGATTAAGAATACTAACTGTTCTAAGGTACCAGAGCAAAGGTACAGAGGGAACCAAGGATGAAAAGAGACCAAGTTTCCTCTTGCACTGGCAACAGTGAGTGAGTCAAAAAATAATTACAAAAGCAGTGTAGTCTTAATTAACTAGAAAGTTAGCTATACACAACAGGTTAGAAAACTGTTTCAGCCTGTTGAATGAAAGTTTATCATAGATGCATCACATGTTCAAACAATGCAGTAACACAAACAAATTGGTGCCGTGAACTTACCTGCTTCATCTTGGGTATCAGGATTAATTGCAGTTAACACTCCATATCTTTTTCCCCAGGACTTAACATCAAAATAAACATTGCCTAGTAGAAAAGAAGTGTTTAATTGTATAGCAAAGATGGGGTACGTTGATGAGAAGGAGATAACATTTCCCTGAAATCAAAACAAAACGCCCTTCAACTCCCATTTTAAATTCTGATTTAGAAATTCAGAAATAATGCAAAAGCAGCATCAGATGTTTCCATGTTACCCATCTTTTCAGTAATCTGTGCACATGCACATCCTACACATAGAATAACTTTGAATTCTGGAGATCTCCCCAGGTTCTTCCCTGCCCGTCCACAACTAGCAACTCCCTCCTTGGCTGCAGCACAAGCTACTGCTACTGCTGTTACAATGCTCTCAAATCCCTCTCCAACCACCAGCTCGGCTAAAGAAAAATCTACTCATTGTGCTTTACAAACACATCTTTCACTACACATAGGAGATACAAAGCTCCTGTTTAGAGCTAAGAGGTTTCCCCAGCTCACTTGTAGAAACCAGGCCAGGACTTCCCCACAGGAGCACAGACAACAGTTTGTTACTGTAAAGAATTCTATTAAGTAATGAGCTACATTTAACTTAGAAATTGAATAACAGTTGTTCTGCCCACTCCTGTCATCACAAACAAGTTGCTCACACCCTGTCTGTTAATCAAAGGAAGGCTTGGCATAAGTTACCTCATCTGATTCCAAAACAGGATTACTAAAAGTAATGACTTCCTGTACATGTGCTGAACAAGGAGTTACCTTTCTTGAAGTCTTACCTTGAGAGGTTGTGTAAGCTTGTCCATTAGCAATTATTGTTTTTATAAAGGAAATTATCTGAGGAATATTGTCAGTCACCCTCATGTATACTGTAGGAGGGAGGACCTTAAAGAAAGAGTAACATCTGGTTAATCTGTATGAAGCACAATGCTGATGAGTCCCTTTACTCTAAGCAACAAACTTCAAAGAACATTCTCCTCAATTTTATCTTTAAAAAAAAAAGCTGCAAGTATCATAAAAAGATCATAAGCACCATTTAAAACAATACACATAAACAAAAAAAATATTTGAGGGGTGGCAAAAAACCCCCCAGTTTTTCCCAGTGGCTTACTCCCTGCCTCTGGAAAGCATTTTGGAAAAGAAGCAAAGTTACCTGAAGTCAATGAAAGAAGAGTTCAATATTTCCTATGCTTTCAATCAGGCTATTCCTGCATTATAGTAAATTTGTAACATCTGTGAACCAAGGCTCTACTGCATGTGAGAAAAAAATTGTTCCTAAAGAAATTTAACTTGTTCATTCCAAAACTCAGGATTGCTCCTCCCCCACTTCCTTAGTCAAAAGGTATACAGTGTCTTTCCAGAAAAATAAAAAAGTAAATCAGTACTCAGTTTCCAAGCAACAAATTTATTTTCCAGGTCAGACTCTCAGCATCAGAATCCTTACCAAAATAATTGCTTAGAAATACTCCTCAATTTAGATTCTTGAGTATTTGTACCTTTAAGGCAGCCATATCTTGTTTAAAGTCTTCTTCATAAAAACGAGCAAGAGCTATGGGCGATACATTCATCTCAAAAAGACAGAAATAAATTAGTTAGTCATAAATCAGAGTAATAATATAAAATATGGCAATCTTTTATCAGTAGCTAATTGGAAGACTTAGAGAGCCCCCAAGGTAAAGTCAGAAAGGCTTATTAATCTAACATTCACAGGGAAAAGATGTAAGTTATAAATAGCTTAAAAGTAGTATTTCATTTACACTTCTCAACTTCCAAAATATTAATATATATCTTTTAAGAGAAAAGCAAGCAAAGACTAAAATAATAAACTCCTTCCCTCTCTCATTATTTTCCTCTTGAGAGGATCTTCCATTCCCAGTGACAAAATATACTACACTACACAGGACATGGAAATCACTCAACTTACTGGCAGGAAACACGGATACCACCTATGTGTCAGAAAGATAGATCAGAGACTTGCAGAATGAGACAAGATATTAATTTTCAGCGATTAAGAAAAACAAGCTATTTCAGCAGATCGTGGCTACTCATAGAACTCAATACTGAAAGTCAATCCCACGCTTTGCCAAGTCCGACGTTTCTCAAGCACCTTCTCTGCATTTCTCATTCATGGGACAGAAACAGGATCCTCTTGCAGAGGTAGCGAGAAAGTGCAACCCAAAAGGAAAGGAAACTTGTACATGATAAGGTACTGTTCTCAAATATTCAGAAAAGACCAGGGATTGAAAGACGCATAACAGCAAAGCCTGCCCTAGCAAGCAAAGCATGGTATCAAGGTGTTTCAAATGCATGCTTTTACATCTTCTCTGAGAATAAACTGCTGGGAAGAAGACAACATACTGAGCCTCTCCAGCTGAACTGGATCATTAACAACATAAATCCCCTTTCATCACTTCCAATTCATTACTGGAGCATCCTTATGGGTTCTGATTTTCAGAGTGCAGGTGGCTACCACCATTTGGACAAGCTCCTGGACAAGGCAGGAGTTCTGGTGAAGACAGTCCAGATGCTTATCCAGCAATGTAATAAGGAAGATGCTCGGCACTGGAAAACAAAGATATGCTTACAGACCAGCACCCTTGTGCTCTTCCAGACCCCAGTGACTGGACTCATCTCCCTAGACATCTCAGTTGCTTCTTTGATCAACAGAGAAAAAAAGGTGCCTATAGAAAGAAGATGGGGAAATTCCTCCCATCCAGACAGATGTTCAACACACAAAGAGGGTCATCTCTCTCTCAAAGGACCACTGAGGGCATGCAGCACACTCATCATAGACTAGATACCCAACTTTCATGTTTCCTCCAGATGAACCCCACTAGAGGATGAAGAACAAGCTTAGGCATGTTGATTCTACCGATGTAATGCTTAAGGTACATAGGTTCCAACAAAAGCAGGCTAGTGAGATAGAGGCCTTGGCCATCCAAACAAAATGGATGGGCAGGCATTTCAAAAAGTCACCAAAAAAGCCACAAAATGATTACTTCATAGAACCAAAGAATGCAGTAAATGAACACAACTTCTTTTAAGAACAACATGTCACTTCCCCCTCCTCAAACATGAAATCTCCAAGATGTTCTGACAATAAGGAAAAAATTAAAATATACACATATAGATTTAAAATGCCTGAATTTGGGGGGGGGGAGGGTGTTTGTTTGTGTTTAAATTGCTTACTGCCTTAGAAAACTGCAAATAAATAGACTAAGGGAACACACATGTACTTCTATATGAGTGGTGTGCTAGTATTTATTTGAATGCAGTGTCTTATACTTAACTGTAAAAGTAACTGTTAAAGATTAAATAAAAATGACAGCTGTCAAATTCTCTGGCACTAAGAAACTATCTAAAAGTTGCAAGTGCAATTTGATCCAACACATTCACTTATGATCCTGACAACATGAGTTCTGGATTCTAAAAACAAAGAAAACAAAATATTCAAAACACAGAATAAAACACAGAATACATTCTTAGCGCTTCAGGATTCAAAAAGTGTTTTTAAAAGAATCAAAAAAAAAATCCTGGAACAATCATTCACCAGACTCAGCTGGCAAAAAAGGTCAGATTAAAATCCAACTCAGAACTACTTACAGCCCCAGTCTTACCAAGACTTACCCCTACACTCAGTTAACTTTCCTGTAAGTGTCAAACACGGACAAGTCTGATAAAGATCTCCAAGGTGCTGACATGGCAGCTAGATGGTGCTCAGCACCTTTCAGGAACTGCCCTCAGCCGCAGGCAGTGGCTTTATATACTTCCTTTAATGACCGACAGCACACAATGCTTCTCCAGAACTCAGCCAGAAGCCTCCTGAGTGCTAAGTTTTGGGATAAGATAACTTTCACTGTGCTGAGGATTCACCCAGGATTTCTGTTCCCTGCCAGCCTCCCAAGCAGGGGGAGGCAGGAGGATCCCAGCCACAGGTGCTAAGGCAGCCCTCCTGCCTTGCCTCTCTCCTCACACAACTCTGCCCCCATTAACCTACACACAGCTCTCAACGCCCAGCCCTCTGCACTCCCAGCTCTATTACAGCCATGCCAGGGGACCAGAAATCTCAACATCTATTATCTATTAATTAAAACAAACATGACTCAACAAAAGAACCCCAAACCCAAGTTAATTTTCCTATGTACATAGCTTAGAAAATACCAAAAGTTAGAGTCAAACACTGTAACAAACACCTACCTCACTGGATCTTTTTATTATCTTGTCATCTATGTCTGTGATCCCCATCACCATGATAACTTCAATTCCAAAAAACTTAGTCATTATCCTTCGAATTATATCAAACCTAACATAGGAGCTGGAAGAAAAAAAAAAAGACCTTTTAAACATGCACTAGTAAGAATAAACCTAAACAAAAATAACCAATAGAACTAACAGCCACTGGGACAATTTAAATACCCCAACACTTGCAATAAAAAGATCTTCAGCATATAAAGTATTTTCCCAAAACCAGTTGCCACCTGCACAAGTGTCAAGGAAATTTCCCTTGAACTGGCCTACCCTCTTCTGGCATTAGTGACACATTACATCAAATTTTCTGAGTGTCTTCTTTTGTTGCATCTCTTTATTCAAGCACTGAAGAGCATCACAAGCCACATGTGAGCCAAGAGATTCTAAGTGAATAGTATGAACTAAGACACAATGATCAGGTATTCTTGAAATACATCCCTCGGGCTTTGTGTATTTTAACAGGTTTTGAAAAGTCATGTGGCAGAAGAACAGAGAGAAATAAGGTAGGATTCAAATGAACTTTGCCTAGGGTTGAGTAAAAACAACAGCTACCAGCCACCAATAAACTATTTAATTCACACACCGCCACAGATCTTTCCTGATAGCAAAGACCAAAAGCTCTGTGGGTTGTTTTACTTACACTTGAGAATAAAAGTTATTCTCAAAATTATTCATGTTCTTTGTCACAAAACAGAGTATTTAATGCTGATAGATCAATGTATGTACAAGCTTTACAGGGCTGTTGCAGCTCCTTCTGCTCACAGACTCTCCACCTGTAATTTGACTGAGTAAAACTGAGTTATTAGGTGAGATACTAGAAGGCGCCTCGAAACTCTGGCTCTGCCCTGCAAGGCAATGAGAACCCTCAACCTTTTTGGGCTCTGTTTTCTCCAAAGCCAGCAAGGAGACTCACAGACCCACAGGTTCCCATTTCACCCGCAGCACCACACGAACTGCCAATGCCGTGGCTGTCAGAGCAAAGAAGTGTAACCAAATACTGGAAACAGATTTGCACCCTTTCCCTTAGCTGCACGTGCTAGGTAGCACCAAGGTACTGATTTATGAATGTAATATATCATTGAAGAAAAGTATTTTCTGTTGTTGTTGTTTGTGCCACACCCACGTTGAAAAAAGACCTTTTGAAAGGCTTGCTGCCAGGGAGATAGTTTTCAATGAATAGCAACTCAGTGGGAATAAGGTTCATCTAATGTGGTGACACAATTCCATAAGAATATTAAACTGGTCTTTGGATCCTGTTCAGAGGAACAATGTCAGCATGAAAAGCTTGATATTAGATTTAACAGCGCTGCAGTCACTGTTCCCAGAGCAGATACAAATGATCTGCTCCTCTGATCTTCCAACTGAATTGATGGAAGAAATACTGCAAGAGCCATAGTGGATCTCCTGACACCTCAGAAACCAGAGTCCTTACCACTTTGGGACTGAAAAGACAAAAAAAAATGAACAAAACCAGACAATCGAAATCAGGAGGTGGCAGAGCAGATACAAAGGACTGAATGAAACGTCCTCTCATGCTTGATTTTACTCTTATTTTCAAGCATCAAGCCAGGAACCTGGATGCCAACCAGGCTACAGCTCAAACCAGTACAATCAAGGTCAGGCCTAGAACTGAGGGGAAAAAATAATATTATTTTCCTGTCTTACTTTTTCTTTATATAGAATGGGGTGTTGGATGTCATATGGAGGCATACAGAGCACCTGCTTTTAAGACTGGAAGTACGACACACTAGAAAAAGTTGGATTATTTAGAAAGATAAGAACTCTTTGTGGAAGGGAATGAGGAGTTGAAAAAATAATAACGCCATTATTTTCAAATTCTTCTCAAGGATCTCAAGCTCTTTTCCATTATTCATTTCTGCATTATTACCTATTGCATTTGTTGTGCTTGCCACAAGCCAAATATAAGAAGGGGGGAAAAGGGAATTCTAGTGAGAAGACAACATGTTGCAAGAGTACAACAAAACAATGGTATTTGACAAGAGTGGCACAGCACCAACGGTCACCACTGCATTTGACTGCACACTATTTCCCAGGGCATCTCCTGCCTGTAGAGCCCCCATCAGCAGCATGCATTTCAATAATACATGGTGTATCTGCATGATACACCAAAGGCAATATTCAGCACTAGCTCTTTTTTCTTAAATCAGCAAGTGAAAACCCAGGTCAAACCCAGGTGACACAGATGTATGGCAAACCTTCACGTAAGGAAAGCTTAAAACTGATGTTTGGACACAAGATAAGAAAAAATGGGTAAGAGAAGAGGCAGAGTGAGCAAGGCCTCTGTACTCCCTCCTTTAACCAAATGAGTCTGAAGGCAGGAGAACCACTGACAAAAACAGACATTTAAAAGCCACAGAGAGCTGCGAGACCAAAGGGTAAAATTCTCTACCCCTATGAACACTGTGCTCTAGATCCAGCAGCAGAAACAACTTGTGATGAACTGAGCATAACGCCCATTCCCTGTCTCCCTGAGCCACTGGGGGAGAGGAGGTAGAACTTGGGAAAGAGGGAGGAGTGAGGAGAAGGTGTTTTTAAGATGTATTTTACTTCTCATTATCCTCTGATTCAGTTACTAATAAATTTAATTAGCATCCCCACTTCAAGTCTGTTTTGCCTGTGACGGTAGTTGTTGAGTGATCTCTCCCAGTCCTTATCTTAACTCATGAACCCTATGTTATATTTTGTCCCCTGTCCAGCAGCAGAGGGGAGTGACAGAGCGGCTTTGGTGGGTACCTTGGCATCCAGCCAGGGTCAACCCACCACAGACTGGAATTTTAAGTCTTCCCTTTCAGAGAATGAAGCAGCAGTCGCGCAGTACTGCGATGGCTCAACACTGAGCAAAATTCAACATGAGTTTCTGAATGAAGTTGAGATAGGACCAGAAGCTGTGAAATTCCCTACATTAAAAGGAATTATTCAATTACTGGAATGCACAATATCTGATCTTCATACAGATGGCAATTATCTGAGAAACCCCTGCTCTTCCAAGGAGCCCAACACATCTTGGTTTTTAAGAATGAGGAGACAGAAGTTCAAGAGCATCTTGAGCTGCTGCAGCTCCCCTCAGCTTCACAGGAACAGCAGAAACCCTGCATGTCTATTCATCAGGCATGTTCTTTCCAAACAACCAGTAGCAACCTGCTCTGGTGCATTTAAAGCACCTTTTGATAGCTACTTACAATGAAGCTGGTTTACTATTGTAATGATTCTAATGAACTACAGAGAAAATGTGTGTTCTGGATCTTTTTTATTTTTAAACATAGTAAGCAACAGAACTGCTACTGTGCAAAAAGGCCTTTAAGCTACCTGGGCTTTCTGAGATTTAAGAATTGATGCTAACGTCAAAAGTACCTTTTTAATACTCAGCTCTGCACAGCTTTTCCTTAGTGCCCACAGAGTGCCCAAACCAAATTTGAGGTGAAATTATTTTACGTTGCTGAGAGACTCTGCTCCAGGATCACAACCCCCCCGCATGAGAGGACATGTTATGCTGATATGATTTGAAACAACTCACCCTACCCAGACAAACTGCGCACATTTCTAACACTTCTTCCCAACACACACACTTTTGTCTCTGCCTGGGCCAGGTGGGACCAACAGACCCTTTACAGGCTCCCCCAGCCCAAGAAGAAAAAATACGTAACAGACTTTTGCCCTCTGCAAGGCACAGGAGGTGAAGGGTCGGGCCTGGTGTCCCAGTCCTGGCTCTGTCACCCGGACACACTCCGGGGACTGGGGGTGCCCCGAACTCCCGTTGCCTGGCTCCCGCCTGGAGCCCCTCGCGCCGCACTCACCAGGCGTGCCCGAGGTGTGCCTGGTCATACACCGTCGGCCCGCAGCTGTACCTGCGGAGAGGGGGCAAACAATCACAGAATCGTTAGGGTTGGAAAGGGACCCCTGGAGATCATCTG
>NW_020884872.1:24552779-24647396 GCF_003945725.1 Corapipo altera
CAGATGATCTCCAGGGGTCCCTTTCCAACCCTAACGATTCTGTGATTACGTGAATCTATTTTGCGCTGCCTTTCAGGTCAGGGAATGGCTTGCAGCCAGTTAGCTCCTGAAAGAAAAACATGGTGTGACATTCCCAAACTGGACTTTATTAAATCAGTCTCAGAAAACACTTCTGCACCCCCCTGACTCCCACGTATCTGTATAAAGTCCTACCTCACCTGAACGTTTTCAAAAATTACATGAAGTACTGCTGGGTACTTGGTGAGGTACCCTGGGCTTTAGCCAGCTGACTGTTAAGGTCAGCTTTCATTTCTGGTGTCACAACAAGCTAAGGGTGAATGTTTTCTGATGATACTTCTCTCATCTCATTGGGGATTTTTTTTTCTTTCTTTCAGAGCATACCAAGAAAACAGAGCTTAACTGGCTGCAGAACCTTGATCCACTTTGGACACTGTAAGCTACTTAACTAGAGTGAATAACAGAGTAATGGAACACACTTAAGGGTACTGAAAATCTTTTTTCAACTAACACCTTGTTTTCAGAAGAAACTATGAGCAGGTACCAAGGAAACAGGTCAGAACTCTACAAACATATATAATATGGTCACAAAGATGATCCCACAGATGGAGCACCTTTCCTTAAAGACAGGCTGAAAGCCTGTTCAGCCTGCAGAAGAGAAGGCTCCAGGGAGACCTTACAGCAGCCTTCCAGTACCTAATGAGGGTTTATAAAAAAGGGGGAGAGCGACTTTTTATATGAGCACATAGTGATAGGACAAGGGAAGAGCAGTTTTGAAGTAAGAGACATTTAGATTAGATGTTAGGAAGAAACTCTTTACTCATAGGGTAGGGAAGTAATGGAACAGGTTGCTCAGAGAAGCTGTGGATGTTCCACCCCTTGAAGTATTCGAGGCCAGGTTGTATGGAGCTCTGAGCAACCTGGTCTGGTGGAAGGTGTTCCTGTCCATGTCAGACAGGTTGGAACTGGATGATCTTTAAGGTCCCTTCCAATCCAAACCATTCTATGATTCTGTGAATATTTTCCTGGATATTTTTCCAGCTTCTGACCAGATGATATTCTCAGCTGAATGCCTTAGGCGTTTTTTGGCCCCCCTTCCCCTTAGTTTTTGTACCCTCCCTCGATAGATTGCCGTACTATTAATTTCCCTGGTCTCTGTGAACCCACATCAACTCCAGCCTTTGACAAGGGGTACTGCAAGTCTACTGCCATTTTTAGGAAGCATCCACTTGGCACGTGCTGAAGTTGGGGCCTGTGAGCTCCAGTTGCAGCCACCCTTGCTCTTGTATGAGGAGAGTGAACTGTCAGTGCCAGCACGTGTTGTCTATCCCACTCCAAACTGTCATTTCCCACACAAGCCTCTAAGCAGGCTGTTCACAGCAGAGCTTTTCAGGTCTCCCAGACCACTGTGTTACCTTGTTGACCTTTGGGAGGAAGGTAATACTGAACAATCACAGCCTTTCTTGACTGGATGCTGCAGGTCTGCCTGTGGTGAGCTGCCTCACAGAAGTCCTTGTATTGTTTCCTCTTCTATCTACCAGGGACAGATCTGATACATTTTTCTCATATGTAATAGGATCATTTAAAATTTGTCATTTAACAATCTTAATTTTTTTGGATCAAATAGGAAACCTAATTTATGGGCTTGCTAATTTGAGACTATCTAGGATGAAACTGAAGACACCATCCAATAACCTTTGTAAATGTTTGCTTTATATATTTCTCAGGAAACTTCACAAGCCAATTATTTGAGTTTCCATAGTGAGCTGGTTTTGATGTCTTTGCTGTTCCACACACATCTAGTTAAGAGTTGTCATTAGTTCTGTTCTCTTCTTTGTTCTGTATGGTTCCAAGCACTTTGACAGAGTCCAAGTCAATGCTAAGTAACAATGGACATTTTTTAGCCTTAATTCCAGGTTTAGCTGTCTTAGATGAAACTGCCAACAGATCAGAAGAATGCAGGAGCTTTTCCTTTCCCAGCGCTTTCAGAAGGCTTAGTGTCTGCGCAACCCAGACTGGCTTTTAGCTTTTAGTCCAGAAACCACTATGTTGTGCTATAAAACATTCTTTTCTGATGGTGGGAAAGACCACAATAATTAAATGCCTGAAATAAATAGCTAACATCATTCACACTTGAGATTTGTTTTAATGTAGTAGAATATATTCAGTGGAACAGTGGAGAGTATTCTTCAAGCACTGAAGTACCAAAAGAAAGTAATTTCAAATAAAAGCAAAACTAATCCTGGTAGATTGGAACCATAAATTATTCATTTTAAAAATACCAGCATTCTCAGAAAAAATTGGTCTGTGGCTGTAAGCACACCTCCACTTATGCCAGCTATACCAATGCCCTTATTCCTGGCCTAGGACACGAGCAATGAGACAACAGTCACCTACCAGAGAGGCAAAATAGCAGCAAAGGATTTTCTGCCTCCCACAGGAGACCTCTGCTTCCACCTGGAGTAGAAGATGCCTTTAGAGGTTTGCCAGCAGTTGGAGCCAGGATGCACCCAGTCAATGCCAGGTCTGGGCCTGCTGTACTCCTGTTACTTCTGTATTTTCTGAACAGCCAGTAGGAAATGGGATCTGCAGAGTGTACATCTCTAGGTCACAATCCCACTGGGGCACATCTGTCTGAGCTTCGGGTAAACTGTTGTTCCAAGGGGACGCACATGTATGTAATACTGTCAAGTCGTCTCATGGTTTTCTTAGGAGCCGTTAAGGCTAAAACTTCCTTTTAAATAAAAACTGAAACTCTAAGGTAAAGGGGTGACTCCTGAACACCTTAGAATGGGTCTGTACGTTTTCTGCCCCTTTATCTGCATGTGCAAAAAGGCAATGTTTCCCTTTCATCCTTATCAAAAGGGAAAAAAATCTGTTAGCAGCACAGCTGTGTGTGCTGTCCACCAGCAGCATACATGGCAACACATCTGTGGCCAGCAGGGAGGATCTTGGGGAATTTTGGCTCACCTGGCCCCTCTATTTTCCAGTTCACAGTTGCAGGACTACCTACAAGATTTGTCCCCAGAGGTAAGATCAGTGGGCAAATCCCAGAGCATGTTTTGTATCATACATGAATAAAGCTAAAAAATTATTCTTCCTTTCCATTTATTATTAGGATACACGTGCTTTGTAAGGTTTTACAGTTTTCCCTCTATTGCTAAACATGCTCTATTTTTCTTCTAAAAAATTAAACCATACTGGCTTAGAATTGTCGACAGAGGAAAAAGGCTGCATTTGCTGTGTTATTAAAGAGCATGTTACCAGTATCTGTGGCCCTTCTTGTCAGGTGCTACTTCAGGAACCTGGCAAAGAGGCTGACCCTGAGAAAATAAGGTAGGGAAAGATTATAAAGACAAAATACAAACCAAAAGCAAAGATGATCTAAATCCACTGCAATGGACTGAATTTCTCTTGGGGCTCTGTAGCAGTCTATAATAATACACACATTTTGACTTACCTTTTGCAGTCCTTTTAGTCCTACAAAATCTAGGCACATATTGGTTTGCTTCAGAATCTTGATTTTTAAAAGCAGAATAAAAATTGTCTCAAGCTTATTACCAAAAGCTTGGCTCAGAAATATTGTAAATGTTGAGTGGCCATTTCACCAAATATTCACAAAGTAAAGAGCATGTTGTATATACGAGAAATTATTTTGAGAGACCTATTTCAAAAGGGTGATTCTGGGGAAATGGAATAAGACTGCAAAAGAAATTTCACTAGTGGACATAAAGAACCAAATAAACTTTCCTGTTCTTACCAAAAGCATAATAGTTTTTAGCACCATCTACTACTGTTCAGACAACTTACTCATCAACTGCTCTGACAAACATTGCCTGTTTTTCATCACCCAGAAAGTGTTTGGGTCCTGCACCACAGCTGACAGAAACAAGCCTGAGGATTGGTATGAATTCAGTCAGGGTTCAGATTGGTGTCTTTGTCAGTGGTTTCCAACTTCTGAGGTGTAGATCTCTTGAACTCTCTAGAGAATGTGGAGCCCATGGAATATGCTGCCCTTGATCTGTGTTGACTCTGCTGACACTCTGGGAACACTCAGATGTACTTCTGTCTTGGCCTTCTACTGCAACGCACACTTACTAGTTCCAGTCGGAATTTTTTGCTCACCTTTAATGCCAGATTAATGCTGTTTAAGCTCACTAGAGCTTTGGAGATGCACCAGTGCAGCAGGTGCAAGAAAGAGATGGCAGTAAGCAGAATACAGGTGTGAAAAGAGGCAGTGAGTGCAACTGTCTTGGGGAAAGCAGAGGAGGAGATGTGCTATAGCCAGTGAAATCCTTAAGTGGGACTTGGCTGATTAAAAAAAAGAAGTTTAGAATGGCAGGCCTACGATAGGTAGGCGTTTGGGAAGTTCACAAAGTTCTTGAGCCTTTACTGGGAAGCAGAAAAAGGAGAAACTCAACCAGATTCGTTTTCTATATTTTTTAATACATTAATTTCAGATCATTTGCTGACACGAACAGGTATTTCTGGCCCAGCTATCCACTGCACAGCCAATGCACATTGCATGAAAGTGTGAACCATGACTTCTCTGCTGGTCTCATACTTGCAAACCTCAGCTCTGCTCACCTTGCATGTTAACTGTTTGCAGTTTGTTTAAAAACCTTCAACCACAAGCAAAATGAATAGACTTGTAAAATTCTATAAGGTAAGCATTATATCCAGGTAAGCATGAATTTAGCCTCAAAGAATAAACAGACAAACAAAAAACCTCCAACCATATGTAACTACAGAAGAGGGATTAAGCCATTAAATGGTGTGGAAATTAATTAGCTAGAGTAACACATCTGATTCATCTGTACCCATAAAGTATAATGACAAACGCTCAGAAGGTGCTATCTTTTTTACTAAGCAGAGACACATCCATAATGATTACATAGTATTTTCATATAGCAATATTCAGCTAAGGCAGAGAAAGAGAAAGGAGGCAGACAAAATTCCTTGTACCAGCTATCCTGTTATATGCAGTATTTGCATATTTGTGGAACATGTTCAGAGGTTTGGGATCCTCATATGAAGTATTCTGAACTTCACTCTGATGAGCTGGAATAACAACTGGAACAACTGTAATTACTAAAATATATGCTATATGAAGTATATAATGTTTTATATATACACACATATAGCATGTATATTACACAGTAGTTGCATGAGTTGTTGATCTGGTTATAGGTTCCCTTGATTGCACTTGCTGTGAGTTTAGATATCTAGTAAGGTAACAGCTTCAAGAAACTTTTGAAAACCCTAGAGATTCAGGTTCCTAAATAGGATTTTTTATAAACAGAGCAAAGGGACTTGGGAGCAAGAGGAGGAGAATTAGATACTTTTATCCTCTAGTGAAGTATAGGAAACAGGAAGAAAATGAAGCCCATGAGTCTCTTCCTTCTTTGACACATGACAGTGACTTCTACTTGTGAGTTCTTCACCAGGGTAAGAAGTGGGCTCCTGATGTGAAAAAAAAAAAGTTCTGAAACTCCATTCAAAATCTCCCATCTCTCACTGTAGTTCAGAGGCAAGAGGCCAATATAAAAAGAAAGCAGAGGAAGAGGAAGAAAAGTGGAGATGAGCAATGGGCATCAACTCCACACCTTCCTATACCAACTGTACAAAGCACTGAGCATCTTCAAAAGGGGACCTTCAAAACAGATACCAAATGCATTTACAGGTGAGCTCAGGCCCATGCTTTCCTGAGGACTTGTGCAAAGTCTGATGGTGGTTTTCTCTGTCACTCTTCTACTGACATATGAGAAGCTAATAGAGGATGATCTAGTAGATGGGACTTTCAAGAGGCAGATGATACCAAGCTCTGTTTTCTCAGTGCATCCAATTTATCAACACCTTTGAGAAGATTACTGAAGCTTAGCAGGCTGCAGCCACACTTCAAAGTTTCCCTTCCTAATTTTGTCTATAAGGAGGAGGGACAGAAGTTCCTGTTTACTAAATTAGCAGGTACTTCTACAAACTGATTTCTTATTTGTATGTGTAATTATTACTGTGTGTCTTGAATGATGATTACCTTTTTTTTTGCAAAAATTACTCTTTTTAAGAGTCATCTGAATTCTTTTCAGATGTCTTGCCTCTACTGAGTCATAATTATTGGCTTGGGTTCTCACACAAGCCAGGGGACTGTTACCTACCTTTACTTGCTGACAGTGGCTCAGCTTCTTCAAGGCACTGGGGAAACAGGCTCTAACTACCAAGGTGGTGCCAACAACCAGGAACAGGTGTTCCCAGGCCAGTGTTGCCATCAGACAATTCCCTTTCTATGCCACCACACGCAGGTCCAAAGGACTGGCTTGGAGTGCTGCCTAGATGCTGTAGTGCTCACTATAAGTTAAAAAACTAAGATCTTGTGTATGTGAGGTTTACATCAGCAACTCATTTTTTTACAGCAACTCATGATAACAAAAAAGGAGAGGAAGAAAAACTGGGAGAACTTACAAGTATCTTCAGAAAACAAGCGACTGCCCTCTGACACCTGCCCGAAGAAGTAGGTCGGGGTCGGTTCAAAACGGGCTTAGTCTGTGGTACGGTCTACACTCCTCAGAATTATTTCGGTCCCCGGCTCCCCCTGGAGAGTGGGAGGTATCAGTAAAGGGCTGCCTGTTCTTCCCTGAAAACCCAACTTTGCGCTTTCAGGCACCGATTTGATGACGGCGGCAAAAACACTTCAATGGGGCTGAGGCGGGGGGTCCCCACAGACAGGCCGTCGCTCCCTTCACTCCCTGCAACAAGCAGAGGAACGTCGGTGCCTCACCGAACAGCGACTGCACCAGCAAGTCTGGGCGCTCAGAAATGATGAGTCAGTCTCCCCTAAATTAGGGGATTGCCGGTGACGTCTGCTAAAAACAACAAGAGCCAGAAAGCGCGCGTTACTTTGCTCCGACGGAGCCGGGGTAAGGCTTTTCAGCCCCGCCTTCCCCAGTCCCGGCGGAACTGGGTGCCTGCGGGCCCCGGGACATGGCAGCGACTGCAGGACACAAAGGCACTGCTGACCGACAGCGGGGTCCCTCCACACGACCGGCTCGCCCTGGCGCGGAAAACGCGGGCGGTACGAGTCTGTTCCCGGTGCCCTTTCTCCTCCTCCTCCTCCTTCCCCCTCTCCTCGGCGGGGCTCGCAGCCCTCTGCGCCGGGCAGCCATGTGGGGCGGGGGCGCTCTGCCCCGAAGCTCGTCCACAGCGCACCCCCGCCGTGTCCCGCCCCTCTCCGCCCGCTGCTGCGCGGGACAAGGGGCGGTGGGACGAGCTCTCCCGCTCTCCAGCCCGCCCTCTCTCGCGCAAGCGCAGCCGCTCGGGGGCCGCTGGGAAATGTGGTCCCGCCGGCCCCTAACGGCTCCATTTTCTCCCCGCCACTGCGGAAGCGCGCGTGCGCGGCCCCGCCCCTCCCCGCGGGCGTCACCGCCCCCTCGGCCGCGGCCGCGGTATCCCGGGCAGCGCTGTCACAGCTGCGCGCGCCCGCCCGCCCGGCCGCGATTGGTCGAGGGGGCCGCGGGGCGGGACGCGAGGGGCGCGGTGATTGGCTGCGGCGGCTGTCAGGGTGAAGGCTGCGGGTGCCCGCTGAGCAGGGAGGGAGGGAGCGCTCCCCGTCTCCCCTCCGCGTCCGGCGCCGCGCCGGGCACAGCCCTGCCCGCAGCGCGGGGGGGGGCGTCGCAGCGGTCTCAGTGTCCCTCTCTCCTAGGAAAGCCCTTGGAGCCGCTCCTTCCCGGGGCGAGCTGGCAGAAGGCAGGAGAGACTCCTCCAAAGTCCCGGTGCCCTACCGCAAAAGCATCCACCTGCCCCCGCTACCCGCCCCAGCCTCCCCGCGGGCCGCTCTTCCCGCAGCCTCCGCACAACTTCACCAGAGCCTCCGCCTTCCCCGGGGCTTCCTCCTCCTCACGCCCACGCCGGCCCTGAGCCGCCCGCCCCCTGGCTCAGACCGCATCCCCGCCGCCTTCCCTCCCTTCCTCCCCAAACGTGAGTAAGGGGAGGCGGGCCGATGGATATGCGGAGGTTCCGGGCGGGGGAAGGGAGCGGGTGTGCGCGGTGAGTGTGTGTGTCTGAGTGTGTGTGTACACAGCGCTGGGAGGGCAGCGCATGCGCCCTGCCTGGCGGGGCCGAATGTTTCCCAAGTGTTTGAAACTGGTATTTGGATTTTCCACGTTGGATCTAGCGCGGCGTATGGGAGCGAGGAGGCTGCGTTGATATCGGCGGGGAGCGGCGGCGGCGGCGGCGGCGGTGAGGAGAGAGCGGGGAAGGGGGGAGCGGAGGAGAAGCGGAGCAGAGCGGCGCTGGCGCAGGCAGAGGGGCTGCCGCTGCCTCTGACAGACACTTTGCAGAGCACATTTTGTTTCCAGATTGTTTCGGAGGAGCTGGTTTAAGCCCCCCTCCTTTCTCCTCCTCCTCCTCCCCCCCTCCCCTCCCCACACACACACACACAAATCCCTCTGATTGTTCCTACCACCTCCTTCGTGAATTACCCACAACGACAGCCATTCAATCAGCTGCTGCTGGCTGTAGGGGACTAGCGGAGGGTGTGTGTGTGTATCTCTCCCCCTCTGTTTCACACAAGAGGAGTCAGATGTAGCTTCCCTCGGTTTTTTTGGGGGGAGCTACCGAGAGAGGTGGGCAGGGAGTGAGCCCTTCATCGGGGTTACCGTCTTTGAAGGGAGCAGCACTTGCTCTCAAACAGAGAGAGGTGTGGGGAGGGATTTTTTTTTTTTCTTTGCCGGATGAAAATGTTGAGTCCTGCAAACGGAGACCAGCTTCACCTAGTGAACTATGTGGAGGATTATCTGGACTCCATCGAGTCTATGCCCTTCGATCTGCAGAGAAATGTCTCCTTGATGAGGGAAATTGACGCCAAATATCAAGGTAAGTGCTTTCTATATGTATGTGTGTGTGTGTGTTCGTGTGTGTGGTATGGGGCTCGGGGGGGGGAGGGTGTCTTTGCCTTTCTTTTCTTCAGAGCTGAGCCTCGGCTCCTTTTGCCCCTCTGCACCCCACAGGGATGGTAGTTTTATTTTTGGGAGGTGAAAGGAGGGAGAAAGCCGGGAGGAAAGATCCGAGGAGAGAGAGGGGCTGATCTGCAGCGTTAGCTCTTGTCATGGGGCGGAACAAAAGGTCTCCGGCTTCTCTTATTAAGCAAGGACTCTGCTTTTCTGTGTAAATTGCTGGCCAAGAAGGCGGGGGCAGGGAAGTGGGGTGTGCGGTGCACAAAGGGGGGCCGTCCTTGGCCATGGGGCTGAGGTGGAAGGATTTCGGGGTACGGAAGAAAGTGCTGGGTGGACAGAGAGGGAGAGATTACAGCACAACATTTAGGAATGTACAGTATTCATTATGGCTGTAGTAGGGGAGAGAGGCAGCTAGTGAGGGAGGGAGGGAAGGAGGGAGGGAGAAGAGGAGAGGAGGGTTAGGCGAGAGTGGGGGGCAGGGTGTGCTTTCTTCGCTCCCTCCTCGGTGGGTTTCGTTTCACCCGGTGAAACAGCCCCGCTCCGGGGGGCGGGGGGCCGGGGGGCAGGACCGGCGTGTGCGGTGTGAGTGTATGGGGGGGTACGGTCGCGTTTACGGCTGGGCTGAAGCGCCCCCTCCCCTGCCCGTGCTCGGGGCACGCCGTCCCCGTCCCCACGGGCGGAGGAAAGGAAGGGGAGGCCGGTCTGCGGGACTCGGGGCAGCTTTGTCACTTGCTCGCTGGCGTCCGCTCGGGAAGGGGGGAAGGGAGGGGGGCTTTATTCGGTGCCGCCGGCAGCGCTGACAGCCGGGGTGCCGGGCGGGGGGACCCCTTTTCCCTCCCCGCGTCCCCGTGCATGTGGCCTTAGGGGGCGGCGGGCAGCGAGCCCTGCATGCTGGTCCCCCAGCAGCTCCTCGGGCAGCCCGCCAGGGGAGCCCGGCGGAAGGGTCCGAGGGAAACTTCCTCGGGAGCCCACGGAGGCCTGGCGGGGAGGAGAGGATAGGATAAGAAAGGGCAGGGCAGGCATTATGTCCCCAGCCGCCACGTCCAGCGGGCACCTCCGCGCTGTGCTGGGGAAGCGGCTGCCTCGCGCCTTTTATAGACGCCCCTCGTTAGCATATCGCGTTTCATCCCGCCCCCCAGCGGCGCTCATAGGGCGGGGCCCTCCCCATGGGCCGGCCGCGCGCCGCCTCCCCCCGCCTGTTGGCTCCCGGGCCGCCCCGCCCCGCCCCTCGCCCCGCCCTCTCGTGACGTTTCGAGAAGCAACTTTTCGGTGGGGTTGATTTGAATATCTCGGCCCGCCCCGGCCCGCGCGCTCTGATTGGCTGGGGCCGCAGCGGGGGGCGGGCCCGCCGTGGCCACCCGGGCTGTGACTGACGTGTCCCCGGGAGAGCGGGGGAGGGCCGCTCCTCGCGACTCTCCTCGCTCCTCAGTGGCCGGCGGGGGCCGGCGCGAGTGCGCTCCGCTCGCCGCGATTGGCCGCCTCTCCGTGTCAATCGTTGTTGCTCCCGTTGGTTTCTTTGGGCTCCGGGGGGGGGCCTGTGCCGAAGGGGGCGGGGCCGCCCCGCCTCCCCCCCTCAGCCCCTCCCGGTTCCGCCGCGGCCGCGGGGCCGCTACCGATTTCCTGCCGGAGAACAATGGCGGCTCCGTCACCTCCGGGGCGGCCCCGGGGCGCCGGGCGGCGCCGCAGAGGGGCGGTCAGGGGGCCGGGCCCTCGCCCGTGTCCCACTCGCCATCGTCCCGCGGTGTCTCGGCCCCCGGGAAGCTGCGGAGCTGCTCTGGGAATAAAGCTCTGGCAGCGGTCCCCCCCCCCCGTTTTAATGGCGTTTGTGGTGTCGGGCAGGTGCGTTCGCAATCGCACGGAACGCAGCGTTCTGCTCCCGCTGCTACAGCAGGGCACGGGAACGCGCTTCCCTGGAGTTCCCGTGAACTCAGCCTGCCGTGAGCGGGCAGCCCCAGCCCCCCGAGCTGCACCACACAGCTGCACAGATGTGTCTTTCAGTGCTGCGCTGCTCGAGCAGCGCATTCTGGCGCCGGTGCTGAGCATCTCTTTGGCCCCGCGCACCCCGTCTCCACACCAAGCGTGTCCTTGCCGGGGCCGCCCCGCAGGATCCCGGATCGCCGCATCCCACCGCCGCTCCTGCAGGACAGCGCTGCGCCGGGAGAGGGTGCGGTGCTGTAGTGTCTGTGCCGTACCAGAGATGAAGTTTTCCTAATGCCCAACTCCAAGCGTAAATTACGTTATGCTATCGAGGGAGACTGTTCTCCGTGGAAAATACCCACCCACCAAATTCAGATGGGTTAAGCTGATGGCATCGGTCAAGTGACAGCGCTTGAAGCATTAAACTTGTGCATTGCAGCCACTGAAAATAACTAACACTGGTTTTTTAGTCTTCCTGAGTGCTTAATCTGTTGTATTCAGCCACTGTTTCAGTCGCATCTTGGGTTTGACTTTTTTTTTGTAGGTTTTTGTTGTTGTTTTGTTTTGGAATCTTTTTTTTGTAGTTAAGCGGGCAAAAAAGCAAATGCTTAAGATGGTTAATAATATATCAAAATACTGGTTTGGTCATATAGACTATATTGCAGTACCAGCTGACAGGTCGTGCTTGACCAATGTGTGAAGCACAGGCTGCAGCTCTAAAATCCAAAGTAAAGTTTATATAATATTTCCATATCTTCACTGGAAATTAGGATCACATGGGTTCAAAAACTCTGCCCAGGCAAGGCAAAACCTAAATCACAGGGTAACTGTTGGTTGCATATGTATCACATTCTCCTATTAAAAATAAATAAATAGAAAGTTTCAAAGAGTTTTGATAATGCTGTTTGCATGTATGAGAAATCCTTGTTTCTGTTAGAGGAATTGAGATCAGATTTTATATCTCAATATATTTTGCTTCTCTAAGGCAGAACGTTCTGACCTGTGAGGAAGGGAAAATTCAGAAAAGGAATGAGGTGCAGGAAAAACATTCTACATGTTTTTGAGGACTTAATATGGAAATGCCAAATGTCCTGTGTGCTTTAGTTGATTTGAGTATCATAACAATTCAAAAACATCTGCCTAAAAATAGATTTCCTGAACCATTCTTGAAACTTTAAACACTTTTTGTGCATTGTTGTTTCTTATAGACTTTTGGAACAATCCTTGAGGTGCAATTCAGAATCTAACCTATTTTCAGTGCTGGCATTTTAAAACGGAGGCTCTAGCTGCTCCAGTTGTTGCCTATCATCTTTAATGTTATCTCCTAGCTTTTTTTTATCTCCTTCACTGCAGTAAATATTTGATGAAGGTAATATTTCTCTGTTTTAAAAAATAAGCAACATGTATGTTACAGAAGGTATAGGTAGGAAATAATCTAAACATCTTGGATATTGTAATCATAATTCTGTAATCCAGGGATTTACATGGCCTCACATTTTCAGCAGAAGTAGCTCAGCAGTATTGGATGAAACTTGCCATAGCTTGGGGTGCTTCTGCATCAGCTGTCAAGTAAACCAGAATCCGGCTTCTCCACTGATCTGTGCTTTCTTTCTCTCCCACTCTCTTTCTCCCACTCTGTCATTCACTAAAAATGTTAACGTTGTTATATACAAAATATCCATTAATTTCCTCTCTAATTTTGCAGTCAGTTTTGGAACTTTCAATGGTATGTGTATTTGTTTCGTTAGTTCTTTTTAATTACTGAAAATTTTAAAGGGAAGAATTATCAACATATAAAAATATATTTAGTCCCTTTTTTTGGCTAAATCAGCATTTACATTCTATTCCTGTGGGACCAACTAGAACAAAAGTAATCCACTGGAGTCATGAGCCACTTGTCAGATATCAGCTTCGGGGAATCTGTCTTTGATCAGCTTTGCACCTTACAAAAATGTGGTGTTGTATGGAAGGAAAAATATGGAAAGGTTTTGTTTAGCTATTCTCCCTGTCAAAAATATTTATAGTTTTTATTTCTTCTTTTCAGAGATTCTGAAGGACCTGGACGACTACTATGAAAAATTTAAACGAGAGACAGATGCGGTGCAGAAGAGAAGAATGTTGCACTGCATACAGAGAGCCTTGATTCGGAGTCAGGAACTGGGGGACGAGAAGATCCAAATCGTCAGTCAGATGGTGGAGCTCGTTGAGAACAGAACGAGGCAAGTGGACAGCCACGTGGAACTGTTTGAGACTTGTCAAGAGACTAATGACACCACTGGAAACAGTGGGAAGGCCAGCCAAGATAAGTCAAAGAATGAGACAATCGCACAGGCTGAGAAGCCCAACAACAAGAGATCGAGGAGGCAAAGGAATAATGAGAATCGAGAAAATGCCTCAAACAATCATGATCATGATGACATCACCTCAGGAACACCAAAGGAGAAGAAAGCAAAAACGTCCAAGAAGAAGAAACGATCCAAGGCTAAAGCGGAGCGGGAAGCTTCTCCCCCTGACCTTCCTATTGACCCTAACGAGCCAACATACTGCTTGTGCAACCAAGTCTCCTATGGAGAAATGATAGGATGTGATAATGATGAGTGCCCCATTGAGTGGTTTCACTTTTCGTGCGTGGGACTCAATCATAAACCAAAGGGCAAATGGTACTGCCCCAAATGTAGAGGAGAAAACGAGAAAACTATGGACAAGGCATTGGAAAAGTCTAAAAAAGAAAGGGCATACAATAGGTAGTTTGTAGACTTTTCATAGTGAAGAAGAAAATCACCAAACCAGTGTATTTATTGTCAGTGTCACCTTTGTTGAGGTGAAAGGATTGTAAAATGTATATTTCTAAAGGAAGTTTAAAACTAAGGCATTCCTGTTACAGGGACGGCAATAAGCAATTTTGGTTTTCATTTGGTAAGCTGTAACAAGAATGTGGTCTGTGGACCAATGTATTCCAAAAGTAAAGTTATAAGAATATTTGGGTGTTTCTTAAAAGCTAAATTAATAATTTTCTGTATTTTTTTTTTTTTTTAGTGCTTGTAGCACTCTGCCCATTAAAATTTTGATGACAAATATCTCTGAAATGTAATTTTGTTTTCTTTAATAAAAAATGTTATTTACCTTTTGAGCAAAATTGTTAAATAGTTTAACCACCTGGTTGTATCTGAATAAAACTACAGTACATTACAAATGTTACTTCTTTTGGTGATAAGCAGTGCAAGAGCGAACAAAAGGAGGGTAAAATTTGGTTCCTGCTACAAAGTGTCAGTATAACAGTTCAACAGCAAATGTTTAAATAGGCTTAGAGGATTATTTTTTAAAACAAAAAGTTAATGGTTAAATTTTACACAACAAATATTTTATATGCTGGCCAGGTACCACAAAGGCCATTTTAAAATGATTGAATATGTTTTATATTTAACCGGGAAGTGGTTTAGTAATGAGACATAACATAAATGAAGCTTTATACTGTCACACATAGTGGTGTAGCAATCCTTAATTTGTTTAAGTTGTATAAATGTACATTTTAAGTGGAGTTGCACTTACTGTATTATATTTGGAAATGCAGCCAAATGCCATTGTGTAACCAATGTGCATTTTCCGCTGTATGTATGAAAATTGTACAGATGTGATATTATGAAATAAATGAAACAACTTTGACAGTTTGCTTCTTTAGCAATCATGTTTAATGATCATTCATATAGCTTGAAAAAAAAAATTGTCTTTAGCCTTAGCAGCTCCAGCAAGCTGCTGCTGGAAAGCCTGAAACTGTTGTAGTGGTAACCAAATTACAGTTCTGATAATGAATCTTCACAGAGCAAGGTTGTAGGAGAGCCAAAATAGCATTTAACTTTCCATCTGAATCTTCTCATTTTGTGCTTGCAGTCACTCCCAGACTCAGACATTTATCTGAAAATCAGTATTATAGAGCTGGTCTTGTTCAGTTGTTCTTATGCTTTTTCACTATGGATATAAATTACTCCATTTTTGTTATCAGCTGAAGGATCTTCTGTGTTTCAGCATTTTCAAAGTATTGTTGCAGCCATTCCAGGCCAGGCATTTTTATTCTTCATGGTTACCTCATACAAAAACATACTTGCTATGACCAAGGTGCAATGCCAGGTATCCAGGTCCTCTGCCACTTAGATGGATAGTGAAGCTTGGCCAGGTCTTTTCCTTCACCTCTGTGGCTTGGAGGGCTCGACATTGTGGCTAAGCAGATTTTATCTCCTTGTCCACCTGCAGGCCTTCGCTCCAGGTGAGAAGTTAATGAGACCAGCAGTAAGAAGGCCATGGAAGCGAAGGTTGTGAAATCCTTTGGGTCAGACAAAAGTCTTGTGTAAGAATACGGGAGGCTGGAGTTGGATTTTTTTGGAACACAGCCTTTTGTTTATAATTGTTTTGTTATTTGAACAGTGAAACCTTGAAATGAGTCCACTTTTCCCCCCAGTGTATTCCACCAGATCTTTCTGTTGGAAGTAGGGGTTTGGATCCAGTTGAAAACAAGACAGCTGGAGGGGCTCAGTGTTTTCTAATGATGTACTGAAAGGCCCCAAAATGCACTGCGTCACCTTGCATGGATATTGCCTACCAAACAGATATGCTCACAGTGACAAATAGAAATCCTGTTTTCCTTCTAAATAGGTGCACTAAGTGCCTGTGCATCTGCATTCATGTTTCCAGTCACTACAGACTGTGTCATTACACTGAGCCATCAGACTGTGTTGTTACACTGAGCCGTCTGTGCTCAGGGCGAGTGACCACTCCAGATCAGTCTCCTGCTCCTGAGGTGGTGTGTAATTTTTCTGCTCTCTTACCCTTCTATTTTCCTCTTCTGGAAAAGCCATTTTCCCTACACATGTACTGATCTTTCCTGCTCCTCCCTCCCTCCCCTTGCCGTTGTGGGTGATGCCGACGTTTCTGGTCTTTTCTACCTCAGCTGTTCTGTCGTCCTCCCACCAGCCTACATTGAGAACATTGATACTGAGCAGCAGGACTGTACTAGTGAAACCCCAGTGAAAGTTTGTGTAGGAACTAGTGCAGACACGGTTGCAAACCAAGCCTTTTTCACAAAATGGCTGCATTGGTTCTGCAGGTTGTTTTCAGTGTGAAAAACCAGAGGGAAACAACAAAGGTGCAAAGGAGGATGGTAAGAAAGTTCAGCTGAAGATGGATCAGTAGATCCATATTTATACTGCCCCTAAATGAATATTTTTTCAGCTGCTGAAGGCTGGCTGTGGTCTCCCATATTTCAGCCTTTTGCTGAAGACCACTTGCTGGTCTGCAAAGCAGCTTGGACTTATGTCCCTTTCCACATTTTTTCCCAGACTTGTGTTACCTTCACAGCTCACCCTGTTACAGCCTGCAGTGCTGTTTTGCTCCCTTGATCCTGAGGGCTCACTGGGCTGGCATGGAACCATTTGACAGGTCTGGTTTCAGTCGATGGGCACAATTAGCTACTTTAGTTGGATTTGAGGGACTCTGCTGTAGCACTAAGCTCTTTGTTGCTGGAAGTGGAGCCATCTCATGTTATACTGGCATACTGCCAAGTGATGTGGACTGTGCAAACTTTGTCCTGGCTTTGGTATCTTGTCTAAAATGCTACCTTTACAAAATATCTTGACAGATCCTCCTTTCTTGGTTATTTGCAGTGAATTTAATGGTCACAAGAAACTGTCATCCTTTGAGCCAATTTTCATTATTTTTGCATGATGGATCAGCTACTTTGCAAGTTTTCTTATATTGCCCAGCAGAGTGATGGTGCTGTGATTTGGAGAGATCATCTGCAGGTTTGAGAAAACATTTTACTCTCTTGATGAGCCTTTCCCACTGAGGCTACTAACAAAAGGCTTGAGTGAGAGGGAGACTCTTCTAGGAGCTGAGCTAAGGCTTCTGACCTATTTCTCACAGGCTAGTAAGTGGCTATCAGGTGTGGTAGCATTAATGCAAGGTATAAAAGTCATTGGGTGTTTGCTGAGGAGGAAGTCACAGCAGCAGGAATCACAAACTTCTTAAACTTCTCAGTGAAGTCATTTAGGCAGCTGTAATCACTGCTGTTCTGTGTGGTAGGTGTCACAGGCATGTCCATGTTGTGTTGCTGAACCCTTTTGCTGAAAGTCCTTCCAACTACTGAAAGGCACCATTTCAACACTCAAATCAAGGGAGCTGACAGCAGACCTCACCCCTGAGTCCTCAGCAGCAGATTTGTTCTGCAGGGGGCAACTGACAGTGCAGAGCTGGTGCTGGAGACACAAGCTGGGCAGTAAAAGGCATCAGCGAGGGAGCCCTGTGGGTGCTATGGAGCTCCACTTGCAAAATGTTCCCAACAGGATGGGGAGAGAGACCTACCAGAAGCCTGAACCAGCAGAGCAGAGCATCAGTTTCAACAATTATACCATCTGAAAGCATCCCAATTAAGCAGAACTACTGTCTCCATTGAGCAGCAGCAACCCTGGCCATGTGTATCATTAGGTTTAAATAGGTTTCTTACTAATTATGCACAGTTGCTGATAAACTGTGTCCTAATTTCTTGGAGCATGTAGAATAAGTACAATTGAATTGGACTGCTCCACTGGTTTAATTTTTTGGTAGGGTATTTTTAGTTAATCTTTTAAACTGTAATAACAATGAAAGAGAGAGAGAAAAGTGTTGTAAATTGTTTCACAGAATATAATAAAAAAAATTTCTGTAATAGAAATGCTTCAAAAGAAGTTTGAATATCTTTGGAGTGCATTCTGTTACTTTAGTTAGATTTATCATTCTCATGGCCTATTTGCTCTATGTCCATTAAAAAAAACCAACCCACCCTTTTGCAGGAACAGTTCAAAACAACTAATAATTTCTGAGTAGCAAAAGTAGTGTGAGCAAAAGCAGTGTGTGTATCAAAAGAGTAGTGCAAGTAGTGTAATGCCAAAAAATGATCAAGCTAATAATGCTCTGTGCAGTTTCCCATCTTCCCAGGTGTTACTGAAGTCCCAAATACAACAAGCAGGAGGAATGATGCAGTAAGGAAGAGCACTGGAGCAAATGCAGTATGTATAGGAAATGCTGTAAACAGTATTAAGGTTTTCTCCTGAGTTTAGGATTACATTTCCAAGATTACTTTTCCCAGTAAGCGTTTGTTGTTGGTAGTCAAAAAAGCTGAGGTATCCCTGTCCCATCTCACAGCGGGAGAGCTGTGTTAGTGGCCAGGGCAGCTGTGGGGGGGGCTGGTGATGTTCCTCAGTTGCAGGCTTCTTGTGGTCTCTATGTAGAGCCTTATTACCAGGTTGAACTAATCCTTCAGTTCATTTTATAAACATCTTTGCCAAGGGTGGAAGAAGGTGGTTGATACCAAACTTTTAAAAACAGATACCAGCATTTAAATTTCCAGCTCATACTCGAAAAGTGTAGGGAAACATTGTGGCTTAACGTCCTGTATTGGATCTGGTTCGAGATGGAGTTCAGCCCTCACAGTGCTGTGCTTTGCATTGTTAGCTAAAAAGGAGCTGATAACACGCCAGTGTTTTGGCTACTGCTGAGCAGTGCTGGCACAGCATCAGCACTGTCTCTCCAATGTTCTGCCCCCCATCAGTAGGCTGGGGGTGTGCAAGATCTTGGGAGGGGACACAACTAGGACAGCTGACCCAAACTGACCAAAGGGCTATTCCATAGCATATGACGTCTGCTCGGATATAAAAGATAAGAAAAGGAGGAGGAAGGAGGGGACGTTCATTATTTACTGCACTTGCCTTCCAGAGCAAACACTACCCATGCTGAAGCCCTGTCCTGGGAAGTGGCCGGACATCACTTGTTGATGGGAAGTAGAGAATAAAGTCTTTGGTGTTCTTCTTTTTGCTTGTGTATGCACAACCTTTCGCTTTTGCTTTGCTAAACTGCCTTATCTCAACCTACAAGTTGCTTTCCATCTTTTTTTTCTCTCCCCTGTCTGGCTGAGAAGGGGGGTGATAGAGTGGCTTGGTGGGCACTTGGCATCCAGCCAGGGTCAAGCCACCACAATCCTTTTTGGTACCTAATGTGGGGTGAGACAACGGCATTATATATATGTATTGCATGCTTTAGTAATAGTAGTCATTGAGTAGCAAGCTACTGTGCAGGGCACAGAGTTTGTTAGCTGCACTGCTTATCGCTTTATTTTGCTGAGCTTGGGAACATGTTAATACAAACAATGGCTCTGTGCTTTTCCCTGGCATTGATGGCCTTGCTGTGCTGGGGGACCTATCTTGTGGAGACAATGAGGGAATACATCTCCCTACCCGGAACTGATGTGGATACTCTTATTATGCAGGCTCCCGCAGTCCTTGTTCATCCTTACATGATCTGTTTAATACTAATTAGTACTGTAAGCATATTATGGTGTTTGTGGAATCTGGTGTCATCCTGGTATAAGAGAAAACAAATTTTGAATGAGGTGATGTCAAAATGTGCCCTGAAGAGACCAGTGCCTGGGTGGCAGGGGGTGTGGAAGGATTTGGGCAGGTTCCTAGGGCGGTTATCACCTCCCATTGCCTGGGACTTTACACCTGAACAGGTGTTCAACCCTGGCAAGCTAACACATCACCTGATAGAAGGGTGCCTTGCCCAACCCAATGAAAACCAGAGGCTTTTTGCTCTATACTGGGGCCTGGCCTGTGCCTATCGAGCCACAGTTCAGTACTCTCAGAGGACTGTAGTGGAGGCAGGGACCCAAACTGCATTTGAGGACACCATGGTTGAGAAAGGGACTCAAACCACAACTACTGTAATTGTCCCTGTAGTGGAAAAGAAAAGGGGGACAAGGAGAACTACAGGTCCATATTGTCAGTTAGAAAGGGAGGAAGAAGAAGCCAAAGAAAAAGAACAAGAAGAAGAAGCAGGAGAGGAAGAAGAAGACGAAAAAGAAGAAAATGAATCATCGGGAAAGGAACGGTCTGATCAAGAAGCCAGTCCTTCAACAAATAAATCAGAGAAAGGAGTGAGAGAATTCAAACAGGAAATGGAAGTCAACCGGTCCCCGACCTCATCAGAACTTCGAGACTTGCGGGAAGATTACAGCCGCCAGCCAGGTGAGCGGATTTCTGCCTGGCTGCTTCGATGCTGGGATTATGGGGCCGACAGTCAGCTACTGGAAGGTAGAGAAGCCCAACAGCTGGGATCCCTTGCTAGAGATCGGGGAATTGAAAAAGGAATTGGAAAAGAGGCAGCAATTCACAGTCTCTGGAGACGGCTCCTCTCAAGTGTGAGGGCAAGATATCCATTTAAGGAAGATCTTGTGAACTCCCCAGGAAAGTGGACCACTGCAGATGAGGGTATCCAGTACTTGAGAGAATTAGCAGTGGTGGAAGTCATCTATAGTGATTTAAATAATGATAGTGTCTCTAAAGATCCAGAGGATGTCCCCTGCACAATGGCCATGTGGAGGAAGGTGATTCAAAGTGCCCCTGCTTCTTATTCTAACAGCTTGGCAGCACTGTATTACCCAGAAATGGATACACCAACTGTAGAGAGAGCATCTTTCTGGCTCAAAAACTTAGAAGAAACCCTCTGTACCTCCTCATCCCTACAGGCCAGCACCTCAGCTGTCAAGGGCAGCCCAAGAAATCAGTCTTCTCCTGCCCTGATCAGAGGGAAAGAGAGTCTCAGACAGATGACACGTGGTGCACTCTGGTTCTTTCTGTGTGACCAGGGGGAAGATATGAGGAAGTGGGACGGTGAACCCACCTTTAAGCTGGAAGCCCGTGTACGTGAACTGAAAGAGAAGAGAACTGTTAAGAAGGGACCACCCAAGAAGGCTGTCAGCATAGTTTCTGTAGACACACAAAGGCAATCAGCAATCTCCCAGACATAGAAGAACTGAAATTACCTCTCTTGATCCTGGTGGGGGGACTTCTGGTCTGGCACTGCAAGGGTCAGACAGCGAATACTCTGACCAGGAGCAGGAATAGAGGCTCCCTGCCTTTGGCCAGGAGGAGGAAAGGGATGACTGGGTATATTGGATTTTATGGCCTGGCACATCAGACCCACAGAAATATATAAGGCTTTGGTAGATACTGGTACATAGTGTACACTGGTGCCGTTGGGGTACAGGGGCACAGAACCCATCTTGATCTCTGGAGTGACGAGGGGATGCCAAAAATTGTCTGTGTTGGAGGCTGAAGAGAGCTTAACAAGGGACGAGTGGGAAAAGTACCCTTTTATGACTGGCCCAGAGGCCCTTTGTATCCTTGGAATTGAGTACCTCAAGAGAGGTACTTCAAGGACCCAAAGGGGTACCAATGGGTTTTTGGTGTAGCCACTGTGAATACAGAGAAGACCCAGCAGTTGTTTCCTCTCCTGGCCTCTCAGAAGATCCCTGCGTATTGGGGTTGCTGCAAGCTGAAGAACAGCAGGTGCAAATTGCTACCAGAACAGTGCACTGGCGGCAATACCACACAGAGACTTCCTGGCTCCCATACCTGAGCTGATTCATAAACTGGAGTCATCAGCAAGACTCATTCACCTTTAAATAGTCCCACATGGTCAGTGAAAAAGTCTGATGGAGGGTGAAGACTGTCATGGCCTGAATGAAGTTGAGTGAACTGAACCCTGAACCACTGAGTGTTGCCACATCAGATATGTCAGAGCTCCAATATGAGTCCAAGGCAGCCAAGTAGTATTCTACAGGTGACACCGCCAATGCGTTTTTCTCAATTCCTTTGGCAGCAGATTGCAGATCACAGTGTGCTTTTCACATGAGGGGGTTAAACCTGGAATCAACTGCCCTCGTAGTGGAAACAGAGCCCTACGATATGTCATGGGCTAATCCAAACTGTACTGGAAATGGGTGATGCTCCTGAGCATCTGCATTGACAACATCATGGTGTGGGACAACAAGGCAGAAGCGTTTGAGAAGAGAAAAAGAGTAATTCAGATTCTTCTGAAAGCTGGGTTTGCCGTAAAGAAAAGCAAGGCCAAGGGACCTGCACAGGATATTCATTCCTTGGGAATAAAATGGCAGGACGGACGCCATCATGTGCCCATGGATGCAGTAAACAAGATAACAGCTATGTCTCCACCAGCTAACAAGCAGGAAATACAAGCTTTCCTAGGCCTTGTGGGGTTCTGGAGAATGTGTGTTTCAGGTTACAGTCAGCTTGTGAGTCCCCTCTACTGAGTGACCCAAAAGAACTATCTTGAATGGGGCCCTGAGCAACAGCAAGTCATTCATGTGCTGCAATCAAGTGAACCACGTGAGTAAAATCTCCCTGCAAGAGAGGGCAGTGGCTAGGTTTTCTTTATGGTGAGGCCTGGCAAACTGACTGTATTGGACCACTGCCACAAACATGCCAAGGCAACTGCTACATACCAACCATAGTGGAGGCAACTACTGGTTGTCTAGAAGCATACCCTGTAAACCATGCCACTGCTCAAAAGAAAATCTTGGTCAAGAAAAGGCACATTTTGTGGCAACGTGGTACCCTGGAAAGAATTGAATTAGACAATGAGACTTATTTTCAGAATAACTTCAAAAACTCTTGAGCAAAGAAACATGGCATTGAGTGGGTGTATGACATCCCCTATCCCTCACAAGCCTCTGGAAAGATTGAGAGGGTATAATGGGTTGCTGAGGACTGTGTTAAGAGCATTAGGCAATGTGTCATGGAAGCATTGGGATGGAAATTTAGCAGAAGCCATTTGGCTGGTTAACACCAGAGAATCTGCTAACCGCCCTAGTCCTGCCCAAACAAAATCCCTGCATACTGCGGGAGGAGGCAAGGTACCCATATTATGCATGGGGAAGTGGCTGGGGAAGTTGGTGTGGATTTCTCCTCACATGGGAAAAGGCAAACCCATCCGTGGGATTGTCTTTTCTCGAGGACCTGGGTATATTTGGTGGGTAATGCAGAAGGATGGGGAGACACGGTGTGTGCCTCAAGGAGATTTAACCTTGGGGGGAAAATAATCTGTGGTGTAAGTTGTATGTTGCAGGAAGTAAAGTAGCAGGAAGAACATGAACTGACGAAGAGTGAATTTTGCAAGGAGCAAGGCGAGTGCAATGGCAACCCAGGCTGAGCCGCTGTTGGTGCCCAACAATCGAGTGTGCTGCTTCTCCTGCCCTGAGCACCCATCTTAGTGGGATGGAGTCCAAGTCATGGCCTGTTTCTCTACATCTGGAGAGTTGGAGGAAGCCCATGGAATGGAAAAATAATGTCTATCTATGAAAGGACTGGGGATAATAGTTAATGAAAAAGTATCAATCTGTATGCTGGGTATAAATATGGTTTAAGGATGTGGTTAAAAGTGTAAGTGTTGGTAAGAGATTTCAATAATGAGAAGTAAATACAGTGGAATAGTTAGAAGATTAAATTTTGTGGGTTCTGAGTATGACACAAATGGTATGGAATAAGCAGTGCAGATTGTATTTGGTCTAGCTGAGAGGGAGTTCATTTTCTCCATTGCATTGTTAGCTAGAAAGGAGCTGATAACACACCAGTGTTTTGGCTACTGCTGAGCAGTGCTGGCACAGCATCAGCACTGTCTCTCCAACGTTCTGCCCCCCATCAGCAGTCTGGGGGCGTGCAAGATCTTGGGAGAGGACACAACTAGGACAGCTGCCCCAAACTGACCAAAGGGCTATTCCATAGCATATGACGTCTGCTCGGATATAAAAGACAAGAAAAGGTGGAGGAAGCAGGGGGCATTCGTTATTTACAATGTTTGCCTTCCGGAAAAACCGCTACCTGTGCTGAAGCCCTGTCCCAGGAAGTGGCTGGACATCACTTGTTGGTGGGAAGTAGAGAATAAAATCTGTGGTGTTTGTTTCCTTTGCTTGTGCACACACAACCTTTCATTTTGCTTTAGTAAACTGCCTTATCCTAACCTATGAGTTGTTTTCTGTCTTATTTTCTCTCTCCTGTCCAGCTGAGTAGGGGGTTGATAGAGTGGCTTGGTGGGCACTTGACATCCAGCCAGGGTAACCCACCACACATTCTTGAGAGGGACTAGTTTCTTTGCTGTTCTCTTCAATACCTTAGTAGTTCAGCTAACAATTTTTAAAGACTTTGCATATTGTGCATCTAGTCATAGTAGATGACTACTACAGATGCTGCAGGAACAAAGAGTGTGAAATTAATCCCGTTTTGGTGGATGGACAAGTTGTAGAAGTCAAAATTCCTTTCAATTGTTGGGGTGCAAATCTAACCTCTATCCAAATTTCAGGAAACTAGTGAAGCAGGGAGAAAAAGAAAGGTGTCTGAAATGGAAGAATTCCTTGCAGTGCAGTAATTTGAGTTTATATGTGACTGTGCTGTAAGCACTATGTGCCTGTGCACTGAGTCTGTCCCCCTCAAAAAAAGTTTCAAGACAATTCTTACGATTACTTATCAAATGTAGTCCTGTGCATAGTGACAGGAATGTTAATTTTTTAATCTGGTCTAAGTAGTTGTTTTTATTTTCAATAGCTTACCTTAATAAGTCAGCCTTCCTCTACAGCTGTCAGCTGAGACTGAGGGCTGGAAAAGGCTCCATGGGATCTGCAGAAGGTGTAGGCAGTGGGTGAGTTCATGCTGGTAGTACATCGGTTGTCCACACAGACACTGGTTGAACTGGGTCTGAACTTCTGCTTGTGCTTCTTGCTTTGGGGAAAGGATCCTGATGCAATGACAATGGAGTTGTCTCTTGTATTTGGCTTGCTGACAAGTAAAGTAAGGCCCTAAAAGATTAACATATCCTGGGCTCATAGCTCAGCAATATAAAATAAAACCAAACAAACAAAACCCCAAAAAGACAAAAAAAAAAAAAAAAAAGAAACACACCCAAAAAAAACACCTCAAAAAACCTGCCTTAAAATAAACTTGGATACATTAAGTGAATATTATAAAACTTGGGTAAGACAGATAGAGTCACCTTTATGCTCTCACTTTGTGGAAGAATTAATGCAATTTAAATGACTGTTGTCCCCTCAGTGCTTTAATTCCTGAACTCTCTCATCGTACAATACAACTTGCTAGTTCAATTTTTTTTTTCAAAATAAATCAAACTTGGGGAAAAAATAGGGGTTTAGTGATAAGGATTAGAAATACGAGTGAACTGTGCATAAATGATTTACCTGCATACAGAAAGGGATGTTTTGTAATGTTAATTAAAAGATATACATCAGGGGACTTTTCTTTCTGCCAACCTCCTCTCTCCTTGAGATTTGGGTGGTTGCATCTGAAATAAAATGCCCTGTTCTCATAATAGCTTCTCCAGTCTTATAACTTGAGGAACAGACAATTTACCAAGAGTCCTATCAGTAAAAGATGAATTGTTAGATTCATGTTCCACACAGTGATTTTATTCAACAACTAAAATATTAAGGGCAATTCTTTCAGGAAAGTCCCCTGAGTTTGAATGCTTTAGTTTGTACATGTCTCTGGAGGACATTGGAAGTAGAAAGAAATGAATGTAACATGTCTAAAACTTTAATCAAGTCTAATATATGGTCACAGTTACTTTAAAACTTTGATCATGATCATATCATTTTGGTAGTGTCACCGCAGAAGAGAAATATGATTGTTGGGATGCCCTGATTTTGCACTTCCATGCTTTATCGGGAAGTTATTTATTTTATGGTTTTTTTCAGTTTTTTATCTGCTGACCCTATTCTGCTTGGATTGGAGACAGCTTCAAGAAGACAAAAGTAATATTTTTAAATTAAAATTACCGATAGTGCTCTCAACCTTTGTTATCCACACTAATATTTTTTTTTCTGGGAATGTAGAAGGTGTTGTGAGAGCTCCTTTATGCTGAGCCCTTAGAATCAACACAAAGGAACCCTTACAAAAGGGAGAGAGAGACTTGTAAAGAGTGGAAATAAGGTTACAATATCAAGGTAAACAGCTGGATTTTGATATCACAAGTAACCCTTCTTGGGCCATAATAGATTTAAAGGAATTCTGACTAAATAACTTCAAGGGAAATAGAGCATCAGATTTCCCTAAAAGTTAAACACAAGTTATGTGACACTGCTGCTAGCTTTGACGAAAGGACCCGAGACTTATGTGCTGGGGCAACAGTGACATTTTGCAAAGCAAGAATTGTGTCATGCTGCACGAGAGAATACTGAAGAATTGTTAGAAGTGCATTTCCAAGGTGTCCTGTCATCTGTAGTTGTTATTTTATGGAAGGTACCACTGGCAAGAATGTAGCACTCATGTCCATGGAGAATTCAAGGGAAACCAAAGAATCTTCCCTGTGCCAGTCAGAGGCCAAGAGTTGTTTTGTTGTGACTGAAAGAACAGAAATGGGCAAAATCATATTTGACCTCAACTCACTGTCAACCCATAGCTAAGCAAGGTTCTCAAAAAGCACAAATATTAACTTGAGTAAATTGTTAGTATTTTCCCTGGGTGACTGAGGCAAATGTCAGATGCTTGTATTTTAGGAAATATTTCAGGCATTCAGTGAAGAGATCTGTTATCTAGTGCTATTAATGTAGAGAAGGTGAAAATAAAGGAACTTCTGGAGGACTAGTTGAAAAGGTCTGGACCAAAGCTCAGAAAAAACAAGTGTATTTTTATTTGTAAAACTGATGCAAATCTTATTTTAATAGTTTCATTTAACTTAAGGAGCATTCATTGCCTCATCCTCATCCATCATGGACTTTTTAGATCAATTTCCTGCTTGAAGTAAAAACTAGAGCCAAAGACTCAGATATGCCATCAGTACGAGTGGTTCCTCTGTATGCTGGACCTTCACCTGTGTCTTCCTGGACAACAGAGATTCCCTCCAGTGAAAACACAAGTAAGGCATCTCTACTCTGTATCAAGCAGCTTCTGGAGTCTGTTTTATTAGCAACCTGAAAACACTGGTCAACAAAACTTTCTGTCTCTGGGGTCTCTGTACTTTTGTGGAAACCACTTAGGACACATCCTCCTGGTAGGTAGACAAGGATCTCACACACACTCTTTTTCTTTTCACTCTTAGTTTTTTTTTTTTGGGGGTAGAGTGCTTCAGAGGGGCGTAGTAGACATGATGAGTGTATGTGCTTCATTTTCTGCAGTATACTGACAGAACCTTTGAAAGCTTATTTATCTCCTTAACTGTCAGTTGCTTCTGGTGGACAGTCTGTGGCAGTGTACGCATACTGTGGATTGGCAAATTCTGTACATGTTTGCGGGGCGAGGTGACAGTAGTATCAACAGAGCCACTTCTCTATCCAGCACTGCTGGAACTTGGACAGACTTTAGGGGACAGGATTGAGTCTCTCATTCCAATCCCCCTCCCCCCTCCCCATCCGGGCTCCACGGATCATGGTTAGCGGGTCATGTACCTTCTTCCTGAGAGCTGGTAACGAGTGGAATACTGCAGGTCTGTCCCGTGACCTGTCCTGTATGACACCATTAGCAGTGACTTGGAGGAAGTGATGAAGAGCCCTTCACCTTGTCACAGTTGCCAGTGACACGGAGCTGGGATGGTAGTACCAGTCCATAGGCTCGATGCTGCCATCCAGAGGGACCTGGACAGGCTGGCATGGGCATCTGGCAGGAACCTTGTGCAATTCAGCAAGAGCTGAATTCATGCGACTCTCCTGAAGTTCAGAGGGAAACACCCGCTAACTCGTATTTCAGAGATAAGAGTTGTAGACAAGCTTGTTGTTTGATCCATAGAGATCACCACCATAAAGAAAAAGCTAATAAGCAGAGTAACCCTATTAGCCCCCTCTTAACTGATCCTGACACGAGTTTACAGCTCTGCAAGGTGTTTTATTGGTGTTTTTTCTTGAAAAAAGGTATTCCGTGGTGACTTCTGTCAAATACAAATGGATGAAAATATATCATCAGCTTTTCTAAACCTTTTCTTAATTGGGGTGCAGGAGAAGGGAATCCCTGGATTACATAATTTATCTCAAGATTCATGTTTTGGTTTTGCAGTGCTTCAGGTAAGTTCCCAGCTCCCCACATCTTATTTCTGATAAATTTTAGGCAAATTCAAAACCTGACAACTATTTTTGGCTGCAGTTTTTTTATTACTATTTTAGCACCTGGATATGAACAGAGCTGTTTGAAACTCACAGTGGTAGGAAGGAGTTTAATGTTGAAACACTCCTGAGTTTCTTAAATAAACTTCTGGAGCAATGGGATTTTCTGAGCTTAGCCATCCATGCAACTGGAGCAATGTGGAACTTCTCTGGTTTTGGAGTGGTGTTTTCATTATTGAAGTTTGCTTTGTATAAATCCTGTAACTCAGGAAACAGGAGATTTGCAGTGAAGATACCATATTTATCAAAAAGAAGGTGAAATTTCTGATGAAAAGGATGAGAGAAAACAGAATTGCGCCACCTTATCCTCTGTGCAAGGTGTGGACTCCCAAACTGGAATGGCTGTGTTTGCAGCTGATGTGATGATGCCTGGAGGTGTGTAGCTGGGCACAACAGCAGTACCACACCTACCCAAACTACAGTGATGTTATAGGCTCTGGGGAGAAATTAAATTCTTCTAACAGAGCTGAACCTGGTCGTCTATGGGATGTCATCTGACTTCATGTCCTGGGACCTGGACATGAAAGACTCGAGCACTGGCCATGTATGCCCACTTTTGTTTGCCAAGGTGTATCTGAGAAGTTGGGGAGGGAGTCCAAAAACACAGTCAAGTTTGGGACTTTTTCAGGAAATTTTCCTCTGCAGCAGGCTGTTGCTGGACATTGTGTCTCACTTTTGCTTCGGGATGCCAGAGGAGAGGTACAAGTGGCTGGCAAAGTCATGGAGCAGGAGAAGGGCACTTTCATCACGTTGCAAAAATAGCAGCTGTGAGCCTTGTGGAGGGTTGGCATGAGCCAAGGATGGAATGAGCAAGTCCCTGTCCCTGTGTGTGCCCTGAAAGGTCGTGGGGCAGAGTGCTCCAGAGGGCCATGGAGGCACATCCAGCCCCAGAGAACATGCAGACCATCAGTGGGTGTTTTTCTTGGTTGTGGTAGTGTTCCTTTGAAGCCACAGTTTATTAGTTTGCTGCAAATTGTCTGCTTCATGCTAATAGAGAATTGTTTCTGCAACTTTGAATTTATTTAGCCCAAAGCAAGACCAACCAGTTCTCTGGAAGCCCACTGTAAGAATTAAGAGTGAAGATGAACATAAATGAACCCAAGGTACTGCCATGAAAGACTGGGAATTGGGATTAAACTATCGTTCATGTGCATAAGCACAATTTCTACTCATTTCATATCTCACATCTCTGACTATCTATATGCACAGTGTCTTATCACCACGTCCTTGCTGTCTTTCTCATCTTCTGTGCCCAATTCTGCTGTCAAATGAACTACTAAAGCTTTTACCAAAGCAAATTGGAATTTCAAATATGTTTTACAACATATTTAAAGTAGTAACTCATGTTTTCACAAGCTTCAGTACAACTGGGGGTTCATTTTACTGTATTAGCAGGTCTTGATTTTTTGCATGATACAAATGTTACCAGGCTTTTATGAGACTGGACACATTAAATTGCTCCTTATATTTCTCTCTGTCACCATGAAATATCTTGCTCACAGTACCTGGGTAAGTGAAGATTTGCTGATCATACAGTGGAGAAAGTATAAGAAATTTGCTAAATATACCAACAAGGAAAACAAATTGGTGTCTTTACGTTGGAATCGCTAGTTAAACTTTTGAAAATATTAGTATAACAGGAGGTAACACTTTTAAACTGTGAGTATTTACAAGAGGACAGAAGCAAAGACTGAAGGCAAGGCAGAGAGATACCTTGAGATATTCATATCAAAAAACTTATCTTTGCTCCTGTGTCCCGCTACCCATGAAAGCAAAGATCTGTTTGTGTTCACCTGCCTTACATCAGATTAACTTCCAGTATCAGCATCAACATCTCTCCACCTCTGTGTTGCAATCCAAGACCTAAAATTCCACCATGAAAGACCAGACACTGTGCTCAGGCAATCTCACTCTTTTTCCCATGGTGCTGTCCAAGGGACGACAGCCACCCCTCTGCTGAGTTCTTACTCTGTAGTTTGCAGCTCGAGAATAGATCTCTGCTCAAAACAGACTTGCTTCCAGTCTGTACTGGGCCCATGGAAGTCTCTATTCACACACAAAGTTGGGAGAGAGTCTGGAGACACACGAAAGGAAAAGCTTTTGGCTACCCCCACTCCTTTCCCATGGGGCCACCCACACTCTCCTTTGCAGGAGCCAGATGAGTAAGCGTAGATGAGGTGCAGTGAGTACAAGTCCTATTACACATTTGCTTGTTAGTTCCCCAGCAGACCTTGTGCTTCTTTTGCAGATGATGAGCTGATCCTTTTAGCAGGAGAGAAAATGAATGGCATTAGCAGCTAGGGTAGCAGCACCAGGATTGTGTTGCTTCCCCATTGTGCAGGAGTGAGATCTACAAGGGTTATGTCTTGCTCAGCCCTAGGGAAGATATGAAATAAAAGAGGTAGCTTGCAGCTAGTGGCAGAGAAAGAAAAGGAAAGAAAGGGAAATTAAAGAAAAAAGACCTCTACGAGTGGAAAGTTGTAGGAGGATGCTGCAGCAGGGCTGTCAGAGCAAACCCTCTTAGTTTCAGCCTTTATCCAAAACCCCGTGGTATCCAAAACATCTCTGCTGCACAACAGAAGCTCCTTCATATCAGCTAATGAGCAGTCCTTATATTCTTTAATTGCAACAGAGAAGCACCCTCAGAATGGTGAGAGGCTCCAGCTATGCTACAGTCCACGCAGCCCCGAGGATTATCCTTCCCCAAGGATTATCCTTCCCTTTTTTCTTGGAGTTTGCCTCTATCCTGATTTCAAAAGGCACTGTAGAGCTCCAGAGAATATACTGTCTGTTTCTGGGAGCTCACTTGGCTCTTCTCCAGGCTCACAAGCTCCAGAGACTGTTACCTGCTGCTACTACCATCATTCCCTGCAGTTCAGTTGCCCTAGTGAACCACGTTTTGTCCGCACTGTCTTCATATGGATGCAGAAGCTGCGGAGTGAGGCATCAGCAGGAAAAAAAAAATCATTTAAACAGCCTGCTGGAGCAGATTCCTGGCCTCTTTTCTGTGCTCAATGCCAGGCACTCTGCAGGCAAAGCACAAGACCTACTGGCCTTCACCTGAGCTGTGATACATGAGGCACAAAATAAGGTGGGGAAGGCCAATAGCTATAGCACCACTGAGATGCTGGTGTCACATGGGATCTCTGCAACATGGGATAACCACTAATCCAGATGAGTAAACGTGTTCTCAGTTTGTTCAGCTGGGTACTGCAACTGGTAAGATGTTTAATTGCAAATCAGCTTTCCATGGTGTAGTTTTGGCTACTGTTGTAGACCCTTAAATTGTTCGTAAAGGTTTTTTTTTGTCTGAACTAGGTATTATGTAAGTTTTGCCTCTCTTAGAAACAAGTAAATCAGCAAACATGCAGTATTAGAAGGGGTGCTTTAATGGAATGTGGGCAGGTTGACATTTGAACAGCCAGGTCCCCCTTTGGATATTGATGTTCTTGGTCCAGCTCTGCTCAAGTAGCTTCTTACACACGTCTAGCTCTTCCTCTGCAAAGTGCTAGGAAAATAAAATTTAGGAAGGAGCAGCAGTGTTACAACAAATGAAATCCACTATTTTTAGAAGAGTTGAAAAATATCAATACTTATTTTTAAAGATTAACAATTTGTTACTGGGGAATTTCTATGTGGTCTGCAAAAATATGTTTATCACCCCACCCCTATGTAAAAGTGATAGCTGAAGGGCACAGGAGATATCCGTATGTTCAGGGTGGTGTAACAAACTGAATGGAAGCTGTGGATGGGTAAGCTGGGAACTTGTAGCACATTCAGAGAAGGGAAGAGCAGAAGGTGACACATTTTGGCAGACATATGTATTTTTAAATTGGGCAGTTGTTACTTTTCCCCTTTATCTTAAGGTTTGGCTAAACATTTTATTTTTTATTTTTATTTACGCTGTTTAGCAAACAGGGTGCTTATGGAAAGGGTTGGCCGGCACCCCCAGGGAGTGATGCCCTGTCCCTCAGTCTGGGGACAGTTTCTCCATGAACACTGTCCAGCCTTCCCTGTACAGGCAGCCATCACCTGTCCTCCTCGTGTGGCACTGGCCAGGTTCTCCTGTAAGGAATGATGCTGCAGCATGAGGCACCTGGGAGAAACCACACGCTGTTGGGCTCCAGTCTTTGGTTATTTGTCATCTTGCCTGAAGCCTGAGCTTCCAGTCTCTACCTGGAAACCTCCGTAGCTGTACCATTGTTTCTGCTCCCATGAAGCTTTTTATTTGCCTCGTTCATATTCTTGGGGAAGTGGATAAATTAAAATAGATTCCGCAAATTCCATGGATAATATACAGCTTCAGTGACACAGCCTGAAGCTTTTATTGGCAACTGTTATATCTAACTGCAGATTCTTTTTTTGTACACAGTGCCTTCCCACTAGGTTATGGAGAGGTTATTGCTGAGGCAACAATTTTCTCATGTATTTGTTTATGTTTTTGTTCTTTCAGCTCACAGGAGAGGAATAATCATTGTCCAAAAAGGGTGTTCAAAGCCAGGTGCCTAGCTTGAAAGTGAGATGCAATTTTGGTATAGGGAGAGTGTGAAGCAAGAATTGCTGGATGAAATTTGCCCACTTGTGCTGTGCAGAATTTATAGCCTGAGGGATTTCCCCGACATTACTTTTAATCAGTGGCATTTTTTTCAATACCTTACTTTCTGCATTAGCAGCACAAGGACAGGTGTTTGGTGTTTGACCGTGACTGCAAACACTGACTACTAGGTACAGTCTTGCTGTTCGCTCATGCTTAGAAGGGAAGAAAAAGAGCCTGACTCCTGCTTCTCTGGCAGCTTGCTTCATGTCTCTGACTACAATGGGGGCCCTGCCAACAGTAGGCAAGAAAAAGGTACTGTCAGTTCATAGAATCATAGAATCAACTGGGTTGGAAAAGACCTCTGAGATCATCAAGTACAACCCTTGATCCAACACTGCTGTGGTTACTAGACCATGGCACTGAGTGCCACATCCAGTCTCATCTTAAAAACCTCCAGGGACGGAGAATCCACCACTTCCCTGGGCAGCCCATTCCAATGCCTGATTACCCTTCCTGTAAAGAATTTCTTCCTAATATCCAACCTAAACCTCCCCTGGCACAACTTGAGACCATGCCCTCTTGTCTTACTGAGAGCTGCCTGAGAGAAGAGACCAACCCCCACCTGGCTACAACCTCCTTTCAGGTAGTTGTAGAGAGTGATGAGGTCTCCCCTGAGCTTCCTCTTTTCCAGACTAAACAACCCCAGCTCCCTCAGCCTCTCCTCATAGGACTTGTGCTCGAGTCCCTTCACCCTTGTTGCTCTTCTCTGGACCTGCTCCAGTCCCTCCTGAACTGAGGGGCCCAGAACTGGACACAGCACTCCAGGTGTGGCCTCACCAGTGTTGAGTACAGGGGAAGAATCACTTCCTTGGGCCCGTTGGCCACACTGTTCCTGATCCAGGCCAGGATGCCATTGGCCTTCTTGGCCACCTGGGCACACTGCTGGCTCGTGTTCAGCTTCCTGTCAATCAGCACTCCCAGGTCCCTTTCCGCCTGGCTGCTCTCCAGCCACTCTGTCCCCAGCCTGTAGCACTGCAGGGGGTTGTTGTGGCCCAAGTGCAGGACCCGGCACTTGGCCTTGTTGAACCTCATCCCATTGGAATCAGCCCAACTTTCCAGTTTGACCAGGTCCCTCTGCAGAGCCCTCCTGCCTTTCAGCAGATCAACACTCCCTCTCAGCTTGGTGTCATCTGCAAATTTGCTGATGATGGACTCAATCCCCTCATCCAGATCATCAAGACATTAAACAGAACTGGGCCCAACACTGATCCCTGGGGGACACCACTAGTGACCGGCTGCCAACTGGATGCAGCTCTGTTCACCACCACTCTCTGGACCCAGCCCTCCAGCCAGTTCTTAACCCAGCACAGAGTGCCCCTGTCCAAGCTGTGGGCTGCCAGCTTTTTCAGGAGTATGCTGTGGGAGACGGTGTCAAAGGCTTTGCTGAAGTCCAGGAAGACCACATCCACAGCCTTCCCCTCATCCACCAAGCTGGTCACCTGATCATAAAAGGAGATCAGGTTGCTCAGACAGGGCCTGCCCTTCCTAAACCTGTGCTGGCTGAGTCTGACCCCTTGTCCATCCTGTAGTGGTTGTATGATTTCACTTAGGATGATCTGCTCCATAACCTTGCCAGGCACTGAGGTCAGGCTGACAGGCCTGTAGTTTCCCGGGTCCTCCTTGCAGCCTTTGTTGTGGATGAGTGTGACATTTGCCAGCTTCCAATCATCTGGGACCTCCCCAGTGAGCCAGGACTGTTGGTAAATGATGGGGAGCGGCCTGGAGAGCTCCCTCATCACCCTAGGATGGATTCCATTTGGTCCCATAGACTTGTGAGGATCCAAGTGGCTCAGCAGGTTGCTCACTGTTTCCTCCTGGATTACAGAGGGGCTATTTGGCTTCCTGTCTCTGTCTACCAGCTCCGGAGACCAGTTGTCCTGAGGACAATCTGTCTTACTGTTGAAAATTGAAGCAAAGAAGGCATTAAGTACCTCAGCCTTTTTCTCATCTTTGGTGACTATATTCCCCCCCATGCCCGACAAAGAATGGAGGTTTTCCTTGCCCCTCCTTTTGCTGTTGAAGTATTTGTAGAAGCACTTCTTGTTATCTCTAACAGAAGTGGCTAGATTGAGTTCAAATTATGCCTTGTCTCTCTAATTTTCTTTCTACATGACCTAACTATATTCTTAAACTCTTCATGAATAGCCAGCCCTTTTTTCTGTAGTCAGTAAGCTCTGTTTTTTCCCCTGATTTCCTTCAAAATCTTCAACCAGTCTTCTCCACCATCTTGCCTTTCAGCATACTGGGGCAGCCTGCTCCTGTGCATTCAAGACTTGCTTCTTGAAGCATGTCCATCCCTCCTGGACCCCTTTGTTTTCAGGGGCTGTTTCCCAAGGTAGTCTCTGAACCAGTCTTCTGAGAAGGCCGAAATCTACCCCCCGGAAGTCCAGCACAGAAGTTTTATTGATGACCCTCTTTGAGTTCCTGAGTTCAAGGTATATATGAGTCTCAGTTTTTATATGATAGAGTGATGTAAAAAAGACCTTTGCCTGGAGAACTACATTCCCCAGATAGTTACAAACTTGGGGTTGTAGTTTTGCAGGATGCTCAGACCAGAGCTGTGCATGTCAGAGCTGGGATCACACCTGCTAGCAACCAAGCAGCACAAGTATCTGCTCACATTTAAAGCTGCTTTACTTTATCAAAAGTCTTCCAAAAATTTTACCAAGTGTTTCTCAGTTGTGCCAAAGCTGCCAGTACCTTCACTGTGCCCAGTTACCTGGTCCACCTTGCATATCCTCAGTGGACTTGATGGTCTTAAGGGTCTTTTCCAGTCTCAATGATTTTATGATCCTTATTTTGCTCCTCAGTTTGCTGAGCCCTGGCATCCTTCCAGCCTTACGACCCTGGGGACTTAACACTTGTATTTGCTTTGGACTCTCAGTGAAGGGGGTCTCTCCCTGAAGGGGGAGCAGCTCTGATGACTGGGTTGCAGGTTTGTGTGTGTGTGTGTGTGTGTGTGTGTGTGTGCGCGCGCGCGTGTGCATGCACAGGCACCAGCCCCTCAAGGATGAAACCTTGAGCCCTGATGACCTGACAGTGTCTGGCACCTCAGCCAGACTTGCAGTTCCCACAGAGACTCCAGTTATCAGACACCCACCTCCCTTTTCTCACTGACCTTCCCACCCTTCTCTCACTTCAAGGAATATTTTAGGCATTTTGGTGTCACCTGAAGAAGCTCTGCTTGTGGAATGGTTTAAGTGAGTTGTACACCCTTGCACTCCAAGGAAAGAGAGAGGTCGAGGCAGGAGGGAAACAAAATCCTCAAGGATGGTATGTCAGATACTTTTCTTGAAATGCAAATTACAGTACTACATAACACCAGTGTTCTAAGTACAATAAAATGAATTGACTAACCTATTCATCTATTCTCTGATGAAAAGCTACTGGTTTGGACTGGCCTTATTTTCTCTTTATCTGCAGCTCTCTGATCACATCCTATTTAATTTCCTCTTCCATTGAGACACCACACTTCCAAATGTGAACGTTGTTACCATGCTCTGCCTAATTAATTATAATCATCCTTGTTGAGGGAGGTTGAATTCAGAAAAATCCAGTAAAAACTGATTATTTTCCCCCCTCCTTCACCATTAGCCTTGTCTGTCAGGCTGGTTTTTGTTATTACAGTGCCAACCACAGCTAGTAAAATTTCCACAGCTCAAAGGCCATCAGTAGGGACAGCCAACATGGAAAACGTTTGGCAGTGTGTGAAGGAGGATGGAGGCAGGGATGGATGCCACCCTCCAGCTGGAGGCAACCAGCAGAGACCTCAGACCAAAGCTAAGTTTATGGTGCACTCCTTCCAGAGGGGTGTTGTGGCATTTTATTTACAATATCTCAAGGGGTTGCACTGCCCACCTGTGGGAAGACATGTCACCAGAGATTTTAGGAGCCTCTGGACAAAGCAGTGCCTTGTTTTGCTCTGCATGAGGAGAGCTGCCACCTGCAATGACACAGCCTGCTCCACCTGCTTCAGCTATCGCTGCCCAGGCTGGGTGTTCTTACAGCTATTACTTTCTTGAGGAATTTGTTTGTGCTCATATATTCCCTACTTGATTTCTTGATTCTTGCCTGTCCTGAAAATACCTTTTGCAGAGGTTTACACTCTGGGCTTGACAGAGCCTTTTCCACGTCTGCACGACCTGTCCTGCACATGAGGGAGGAGCCAATACCAGGCTGGCACCGAGCTGCTGACCCCACGGGCAGACCCACCATGAATTTGTTACCTTGGATCTCACTGTGAAACCAGGCTGATAGCCAAACTGCTGAAATATGTTTTCTTGCAGAAACAGCACATTATCCGATATGTGACTGCACCCTTTGGCCTTCTATGTGTGATGTGTAACTGTGCCGTGGCTTGACCTGAGAGATGATCCAGCTTCAGGTGGATCTAGCTCTGCTCTTCTGGAAGGCATGTTGAAACCAGTGTCCCCCACTTTATGCTCTCAGGCACATGGTGTGATTCCTTGGGCTGTTCTGTGCAGGGCCAGGATTTGGACTTGACCCTTGTGGGTCCCTTTCAACTCAGGATATTCCATGATTCACTTCTGAGGCTTTGGACACTTAAGAAGCTTTGGACTTATAGGGTAAGGCAGCAGCAGCTCTGCTGCCTGTGCAAGGAATGATATGCATGTAAGCTGCGGGTCACTTTATAGGGGCTTTTCCTGGGATTCAAGAAAGCTTTATAAATGAACCATAGAGAAAAGTGGTTGTAATTTTTCAGAGCTCACTGTATATAAAGATGGCATTTACCCAGAGAAATGCTGTTTCCACAGCATACAGACATCTGGAATATGCTGTTAGATTGATTCCTTGTAGCTGAAAATTACCATTACTGTTCAATTGCACACAGGCATCTTAAATTATTAATGGAACTCCTGCCTGAGGGTAAACATTCTAGATTCACATTCTGAGATTTTTTAAGAGCTCTTTGATTGCTTGCAACTAGAGCTGTTAAATACAGTTATTTGCTTTATACATCTTAAATGGATCAATATCAACTGAAGAAATATCAAGGGGATAGAGAGTGAGAGCAAAGGAGGAGTAAAGCTACTGTCAGTATCCCTCCCATCTTAAGGGATTTCTAAATCTGACTGAGGTTTTGTCCTTTAAGTGCTATGGAGCAGTTTGGGAACCGGTCCCAGGCCTGCACACACCACTGCCCTTACAGTCATGGATGTCCCAAGGGCTGTTTACTGGGGTACCAAAAGTCTGCAGATTATGTGGTGGGAAGGCGATGTCCATGCATCCACACACAGCCCTTCCAACAGGGATGCTGTTCTGGGCAGTCACACAAGCTCTTGGTGACACAGAGGACTCATCTTTGCACTTCCCTCTCCATATGGAAAATTATATTTTACTCCTGGATCTGAATGGCTTCTTTCTAGAAAGACACACCACTGGAGATGGCCCATGGGATGTCAATCTGCTTTTTGCCTTTGTGCTACACCTTGATCGGGCACCTGTGTCCATTGCTGTTCCCTCATCAGCTTCTTAAAGCCGGCCACCATTTTTCCAAGGGCTAAGTCAGCTTAAAGAAGCTGCTTTGCCTTCTTTCCAGGTTCCTGTTCGTCATATTCCTTCTTTTGCAGCTGTCTTGGGGTAAGGTTTCAGAAGATGGCGTGAGCCAATGTAACAGCTCTCTGCTGCCAAAAGGGGGTGGTCCCACCCCAGCCCCTGGTCAAAGTTCCTATGACCAACTCTGCTAGAGATGCCATGCACTGGGCTCCTCTTTCAGCAAAAACAGTGGCCAAGTTTTGCCATTTTTGTGCATAAATGGGTGCAGGAACAGGTCTAAGAAGGTGCTAGCCATGCGAGAGAGGTGGTGGGATAGTGTGGCCAGCAGCAGCTGAAGTGGGACTGGCTCCCTTTTCTCAGCTGTGGGCAGCTCTGCCAGTTCATCTTTCTGCAAGTGCTTCCCAGTTGCCACTGCTCTCCACGCAGAAGAGAAGAGCCTGCGGGGTGGCAGACACATGCTGTGTGCTGTGGCTGGGTGCCAGGTGCCCATGCTTACAGGAGAAATTCAAGGGGGAATTGCAAGCTCTCCCTTTTGGCAAGAGGGTGCTATTTGCTATTACAAACTCAGTCTCGCAAAAAGAAGAATGCTTCTCCAGATAAAACAGACACATAAGAAGAGCAGTGCAGCTTTGAAAAGTACTTATCTCATGTTCAGACTCTGAAGTATGGTTCATTTTAATTCTTGTAAGCAAAATAACTTCCTCTTCAGGGATCCCATCAAAAAGAGAGACCAACCCAGCTATTTTCTTTTTGATCCAGGCTAAACCTATACAGGCACTGGCACATCCTTTCTCATATGAAGAGTCATCCACTGAACTAACTCATACAATTCCCTTCAATCTACACCTTTCCTCACGCAACCCTGCTGCCCTCTGACTTCCCAATAATGTCAGAAAACTTCAGCACTGAAGTGAGGAAGATGATGATTTAATATATCCTGTAGGAAAAAAAGAAACGATTCTTTTAACGCTGTGGAAAGAACTGCTGTTATGGTGGATGCCTCATTTGCCACAAACAATATCTTAATACAAGCCTGTTTCACAATATGTTAATATTAAATGAAGCATATCATTATTAAGACTGATGTAACACACCTAAAATCACAGCACAGTAATTAGTCTTCACAGTACCACTAGTTCAGGGCATTTCAAAAGGAATGGCGGCATTCAGAGATGTCATACGGTATGTTCACAATTCCCAAACAGTAAATCAGATAATTTCATTCATCCCAATGTCAGCAAATATGTGCTCTGCTATAATACACACATTTGTATTTAGGATTTGAAAATTAATGAGAATTAATAAGATTTTTGAGTCTGGAGAGATTGGGTGAAGTTTCAGTGTTAGAATTTGAACTAAATATTAAGTGGCACTTTGCAGAATGGTCCACACACAGTGAACAAATACAGTGTAAGGCTCAGAGGTAATCAAATAAAAAAATTGAAACCCCCGAACAACAAAAATGTTGCTTTTCATGGAATAACCTCTTAAAAAAAACTTTTAGGAGGCAAAATATCACAGTGGCATATCATGATCATTCCAAATTACACAGGAAACAAAAACACAAGGGATATTGGTACTAGAACATATTTCTGAAGACTGAAAACTCAAATCTGACCCCTGAAGACATATTTAGCTAGACTTGACATTCAGGCCCAGAAGGCTATGCCAAGTCATTTAGGAGTCCAGGACTTCATTTTTGGGCAGCTGTTCCTACATTACAAATGCATAAATGCCATTCAAAGTTGACCTATAAAGAATTACATGACACTAATATGGTAACATGAACCCACCTTCAGGAGATGTTGCACAGTTCTGATTTTGTTTAATATATTGGACTTGTAAAGCTGAGGTTCAGAAGTGATGGCACAGTAATTTCTAACATAAGGCAGGAAAATCCAAAGCTGTGATATTTCAGCCATCTATCAGGGTTTCAAAAATAACTACCAAAAATCCCCCAAACGGAAGGGAAGTTCTTGAGCACTTTGAAAATATTACAGTCCATAGTGTGAATATCAAGATCAGCAATGTCAAGCTATTATCAAGCATCAAATCAGAGGTATTGCAAACACTTTTCAGTTATGTACATGGTCCAAATCCTTAAGTGGTATAAATCAACCTGATTAGAGTCAAGGAGGTAACAAATGATTTGCTTAAATCACAGACCCCTCCCTGGCAAGTCACTCTCCATCAGAGATGTTAGCAAGGGCCATGGACTGGCTGTCAGGACTTCTTTGCTAATCAAAGCCAGAGTAGAGGGTGAATAGAACTTGTGGATGAAGGCATCACACACACACAGATTCAGACATTCAAGTTTTCCATGTGTATCAGGACTCCTTTTTTGCGTGTTCTTTGCTTATTTATTTTTTCACTGAGCATTGAACATATTCTTCTCAGCTGTGGAAAAGCTGCAGATTTTTGCCAAAGAGATTGTTAGAGGAAATATTTCTCCTTTGGCTATCACTTGATGTTGCTAGCTCCTACACTTGCCAGATGACTTACGACAGCACACACCCCTGTGTGCTTGATGTCCTTCAACACACATGCTGAATCCTATGTACTGTTAGTTTGTCCCAAGGCAGTTTACTGTTTCTGAGAGGAACATCACCACCTCCTGGCTTACTATGAGATCACTCTATTACTAGGCAAGACCCAAAATGGAAATAAACTAGGTTTATTTGATCAAAATAAAATGTTAAGCAAGTGTAAAGTGCTATCCTGCTTACAAAAGACTGTACCTGCCGTCCATCTTGTGTTTTAGGTGTTCTCTCTAGCTGTTCTCCCTGCTTGACACTGCCTAACTTCAAACAAAGTATTTTTAGCAAGAGATCAAGTTCTCAACTTTTTAATTCCTGTTTGCACGTGGATGTTTTACAGTTGCTGTTGAAGTGCCAAATCGTGTTACTTTACAAATGTAAGTACCTCCATGTTGTGCTGACGCAAATGAACTATCTTTTAAATGTGAACTGTTTGAGTACAGAGTCCTTGATCTCCCAGTTTTTCTTCATTTTTTTACCCCTTCTCTTGAGAGTCAAGCAATTTGCAACCATGAGCTGACTTCCTAACATTTTACAAATCACTCATATAGAAGGAGCCCTCTGGGACAGCACTTTTTTGGCTTCTCAGAGATGATAGGAACCTTTTTAGGAGCTGCATGAAAATTTGCAACTTACACACTGTAAAATACCTGACTTTTGACACACTTCTATTTGTGCAGTTCATGTGGTGCCCTCAGTGATCTTTCAGGGGCTGCACATGACTGAGGTATCACAGATGTCTGACCTGGCAGACCAAGTGCCAGGGTATTCTCTTGCAGAGCATTGGTGTTTAAGTTTTGTGGGAGAAACATTCTTTAGGAGGAAGTGGAAAAACTAATAAAGTCACCATCACAGAGAGCATCACTGTTTCATTTCAACTTTTTTGTCATCAGCCTGGTCTCAATCATTCTTGGCAATTTTTTCAGATTTATCCTTCTGAATGCAATAATAAGCTAGCAAAGACCTAACTGGTGAGTTGTATTACTCCAGCCTCGACCTTTAAAATTCAATGCTAACATGATCTGAGGATGTGAATAAAAAAAAAACAAACCAACTATTTTTTATTTAAAGGGATTTTTGTCCCTCTTGCACAGTAATCATTCCCACTAAAGTAATAAAAATTGAAGGAGCTCTGCAGCCTTAGATTAGGCTGCAGGAGAAGAATTAGGCAAAAAAAAAAAAACCAGGAGAGGAGTAGTTGCTCTATCTGTGCTGTGACAGACACAGAGACAAAAACAGTTTCCTTATTCACTTGGTAGCTTCATCCAAGTGGAGAGTAGCACAAGAAATCCCTCATACTCCAAGCGTTCCCTCTGACACTGAGCATGTGAGACCAGGGTTGGACCACAGACACATTTTCTGGATCACTGCTGTACACCAACCAGGTCTAGGAGCAAACAGCGTGTGATGTGTATGGGATGGGGATGCTGTATTTGGTCTGGGCTGGAAACATTTGGAGGCTCTACCTTATGAAGAGCTCGTCTCCATGCCCTGTGCTGAGTGAAGAGCTGGAGGAGCAGCACATGTCCTACATGAAGAAGCAAGTGGTCCTTCATGACTGTCCAGGGGACATATGAGGGAGGTCCTTGGGCTTGCAGGAGAGTCCAGTTAGTGGATAATGTCCTTCTCCATATTTCATCCCATCTTAGACCAAGCTGCCCTTGGACTGATGACACTGTGAAGCTGTGGCAGAGATTTCTGAGGAGTCTTCTCTCAGGTCCCTCGCTGGAGCGAGGGTTTCTAGGCAGAAGAATGTTAGGACCACCACTGGTTAGGGTTATTTGGGCTAACAGTGTAGAGGTCTTGTGGCTCTAACAGAGATGACCTCAGCACCTGCATTTCCAGTTTTCCCTCTCTCTTGACTTCGCCAGTCCTCCTGCTCTGCTCTGCTCATGAAGAGGAATTACCTGACAGGCTGGCGACCCACAAGGTGGGTCAATGTCAATGTGTCAATGAGCTGCTGTCAGCTTTGGGCTTTCAGAGCTTTTCTAGGTGAGTGTTCTGGATGGCTTTCCATTAAAATGTGCAGCTTCTCCCTGCTAAGACAGCATCTCTCCTCAGATGTAAAAGCATTCCTCAAATGTTACGGTAAAAGGCACACAGGTGACACATTACACCGGGTCCACTTTTATTTCAGGAAGGTTATGGAGAAATGCTAGGTTTATTCCAAGCAGAGGCTACCCTTCATCTTCCCTGACAAAGCTGATACACTTTATTTGACTGCAAAGAGCACATGGTGAGACTTGCTGGGGTGCTTCCCTGTACAGAACTGGGTAGCCTGGAGTCTCCACAAAGCAGTATGAACAGTGCTCCTCTCTCAGAGAATGAGGCTCTTTTTCCTTGCAGACCCAGTGAGCAGGAACCTTCACTTTCTCTGCTGCATAACAACATGACAGCACAGCCTGAAGTACATGAAGTACAGCTTTCTTAAAGGAGGCTTTGTCCTGCCCAAAGGGAAATGACCAGCTCTCCTCCTGCCAGGGTTGCACTGACGTAATGCCACTTCTCATCTACCCCAGTGAAAGCAACCTTGTACTAAATATTTAGCCAGAGCCTTCTTCATTTGAGAAAGGCTGGTACCATGTAGTTTCCTGATAACTGATGGAGGTTTTAGGTTGTGGGCACACTATGGTGCAGACTGACCAGCTTCTGAAAGGTCAGTGCAGGCCAGTGGACACAGTGCTGCCCTTCAGTTCTTCCCCTAGGTCCCTTTATCCAAGATCTTTGAAGAAAAAGGATATAGGAAAGCTTTAGTGGTAGCTTTAGAAGTAGGGATATAAATGTAGAGATAAATAAGCAGCTGAAAAGAGGATATGGGTGAAGTCTGAGAGAATTTATGTTGCAACCTACATTATTCAAAATACTTGTAAGTGATGTAGGAAGAAAAGCATCCATCATGAGATGAGAGGGTTTGTTGGTCATAGAATCTAGAATTCCTTAGGTTGGAAAGTACCTCCAAGATTATTGAGTCCAACCGTTAACCCAGCACTGCCAAATCCACCACTAAACTATGTCTCTAAGTGCTACATCTATAAAACTATCCCAAAATATCTGAACTGCAGCCAACTGCAGACAGTTGCAGAAGGATCTCATGGTACTGATTAACTAGAAATAAAGGCAGAGATGAAAAGCTGGTGTTATTACATTCACGATAATCCACTCAGGGAAAACAATCTAAACTACATACTTATGTGTAATGGTGGGCTCTCTATTTCCTCTAACCACTTAAGAAAGGTCTGGAAGTGCTTTGAGAACATCAGTGTTAAATAGTAAAGAGACTCTTGGTAATCTCTAGGAAAGGAAGCACAAAGCAGGGTGCATCATTACACTATGAATTTATGATGTGTCCTCTTTTTGTATACTGCCATCTCATCTCAAAATGCTATCATGAAAATGAAAAAGAGGCAGAGGGAATAACTAGAATTTGCTGTATAGACCTACTTCAAAAAAGTACTGAACAGAATATGATTCTTCTACTGGGGAAATAGATGATTGAGGAGAAATATGATGTAGCTCTATAAAATTGTATGCTGCGTAAGAAAATTCTGCTTCTCCCAGAACTGGGGTCACCAAATGAAATGTCAGACAGTGAATAAAAAGGAGCAGTTTTTCATGAAAATTGAATTTTCACAAAACACTCTTTTTTTTTTTCCTGCTCGTTGGCAAAGGATGTTGTAGAAGTCAGAACTATGAACAGTTTCAAAAATAATGAGATAAACTGATAAGGGAAGGTGGTCAAGGGCTACAGAAAACTGGTGTGCAGATACACACTCTGGTTGGAACAGTGGATTGGGCAGGAGACAGCAGCGAGCCCTGCAGCAGAGACAGCCAGCAGCCTCTGGGACTGCAACAGCAGGAGCACCACCAGGAGCTCAGGGTGGGGATTGTCCCCTCTGCCCAGCACTCCTCGTTAGAGCACATCTGGATACCACCATTTTGGTGCCCCCAAGTGCAGAAAAACACTGATAATCTGGAGTGAGTTCACCCCTGCCATGCTCAGGGCTGGAGCTTGGCCCCATTAGAGACTGAGGCAGGGGGGCTTGTCCAGCCTGGGGCAGAGACAGCTCCAGGGGCACCTCACAGACATGCCAGTGCCTGAGGGGAGGGGATGGAGAGGAGGCAGCCGGGCCCTTCACAGCCGTGCATGGCAGGGCAGCAAGGTACAGCAGGCAGGAACTGAAATGAGAGGGGTTCAGTGTGGGTACTGAAACCTTTCCCATGAGGACAGGCAGGGCAGGGGCAGGCAGACAGAGAGACTGCACAGGGAAGTTGGGCAGATTCCATCCTGGGGATTACGAGACCTGGTAGGGGAAAGCTCTGAGTGACCTGGTCTAACCTCACAGCTGGCCCTGCTTGGAGCAGAGGTGCACAAGGGACCTCCTGAGGTCCCTTCCAGCCTGAATTTCACGGTGATCCTATCCTCTGATCCTCTAATCCTAGTTCCTTTAGGGAAAATATGATATCAGAGAGTATTGTCCCTGTGTCGAACTCAATGCATCTGCTCATTTTAATGTGTTCTTACAAAGAAATAAATGTAGATAGTAAAAAAAAAAAGTGAATTTGATGACAAATGGAGCACAGTTCTGAAGATACCAGAGAACAATTCCATGAGAAGAAACCCTCGAGCCTGAGAGTGACCTGAGCCTTATGACAATATGAATCTGTAACGGTAGTTGATTCATGTCTACCCTATGGAGCTACTGCAAGGAAGAGAAAGTAGTTTAAGGCATCCACTCTGTCTTGTGCATCCTCAGCTGATTCCTTTTCTAAATTCCTATTACACAGCCAATCAATCACTCCTGTCCTGTGGCTGCAGAGGTGTCAATGAAAGCCTTCAGTGCCCTGCACAGTTCTGAATGCGCTTGGTTCATTCAGACTTATGTTCCTAGGCTGAGTTTGTAGGGTTTGTAGCTGGTTCAGCAATATCCATCCTTTTATAAGAAGGACAAACCAGCTCCTCCATCAAGTATTAGCCAGATGCTGGCAAACTGTGTTGTTTTACTCATGCACTTGGACTCTCTGAGATAGTTCTGTTTTCATGAGTTGTTTTTGGATGATGCATATTCAGTTTTACACTCAGGTAGATTTTAGGCACAACCAGGTTTTCACAGGCAAAGAAGAAAACCTTGGTGACATTGCACCTGAAATCTAGACTTAGCTCTACCATCAGACAATCCTAGAACTGCAGAATGGGTAAGGTTGGAAGAGACATCTGGTCCAACTTCCCTGCTCAATCAGGGTTATCCTGGAGCACATGGCACAGGATTGCATACAGAGAGTTCTTGAATATCTCCAGTGAGGGAGACTCCACAGCTTCTCTGGATAGCCTGTTCCAGTTCTCAGTCACCTGCACAGTAAAGTTCTTCCTCATGTTCAGGTGGAATGACCAAGTTTGGAGCTGGCTTCCTGCCAAGTCTCCGAAACTTAGCAAAAGCCTTTTCCCTCCTGCCACCTTTTGGGCAAAGGAAAGAAAAACTGTAGAAACTGAAAGAAACCAAAACCAAGCAAATTATACCAATATATATATATGCGCATACATTTTACATATATCACAGTTATATACAGTGAGAATACTTTGTACAACACACCCCCCCCCAAAAAAAAAAAAGGAAAGGGAAAAGGGGAAAGGGAAAAGGGACAAAAGTGGACAAAACCAAAACAGACATGCACAATCAAAACCCAGGAACTAACAAAATAAAGAACTAGCAAAATGAAATCTCACCACTTCCCTCAAGGAAAGCAGGGTCGCCAGACACGGTCAAATCTCTCCACCTCCCATGTGGCAGACAACAGCAGTCACTACCTCAGCTTCCAGGTAAGAAAGACCAATAGAGGGACCTACTGTTCTCAAACCTCACCAGAAAAGAAGAGTGCGAAGGCTTCTCTTCCTTTCTTATTTATACCCTGGCTTACATAGAAAAATGGGATGGAATACCTAGATATGACCACTTCCCTACCTACAAGCTGGTTTCCAGGAAGGCCTAAAACTATCACAGGAAATTCCTGTGTTCCAGGTTCTGCCCCTTGCCTCTCATCCTATTGTTTGACACCACTGAAAAGAGTCTGGCTCCATCCCCTGGACACCCTCCCTTCAGATACTTATAGACACTGATCAGGTCCCCTCTCAGTTGTCTCTTCTCAACACTGAACAGGTCCAACTCCCTCAACCTTTCCTTGTAAGAGAGATGATCCCTAATAATCTTCATTATCCTCTACCGGACCTCCAAGAGCTCTACACCTCTTTTATACTGAGGACCCCAGAACTGGACACTATTGGTTATATCTTAATCAATGCCTTGTTCCACTTTGTGTAAGAGCTGAGGAACAAGTTTAAAGAATCATCTCTTTCTACCCCTAAATGGCAGTGCCTGACTCACACTTTCAAGTTAATTGATATAGATGTTTCTGAAGTTTGATACTACAAATCAAGCAAGACATTAACTTCAGAGTGCAAGAGCCCTATATTTTTTTCCCTCCCAAGTCAGTTCCAAATGCTTCACTTTACACATTTCTCTTATTTTCAATTACGGTACCTTCTTGAATAGTTTGATTTCTTTCAAGTCTTCAATTCACATCCAACTTTCTCTCCAACAAATGTATATGCCAGGTAACAGAAATGCATCCTAGGCTCTACCTTTCTATGGAGGCTTTAAAACGTGTGTTTTGTCTTCATTACCTCTGAACTGACTAAAACAGTTCAGGAAAAGGTACACAGATCATATAACACATGTAAGCTGTGCAAGTGGGCTTTTGTTTGGGCCATCTCCTTTGGTTACAGCAGCTGCCCTAATCCAGCCACAGGAGTGATAGGAGTGCTTAATGTCAGAGTTCCAGCCTTATTTTGATAGAAATGTATTAATTTTAGTTTGCAACATTAGCTGGTGTGACAGTGAAACCCAAGAAAGCTTCATCATTAGCTGCTGTAGGCAGCTAATCACCCTCTTATACTTATAAGGCAGATACTTATCACCCTCTCCTCTTCACCGAGGAACAGAGATGCAGAAGGATAGGGCTTTAGATGCACGTGCAGTATGAATGGAGGGATGAAGGAACTGGAGTTCAAGGACTTCCTTAGAGTTGAGGACTTCCTCAGTACAGCCTCTGATTGCTCTAGGACCCATTAGAGGTGTGTCATGAAAGACTGGAGGACAATGCAATTTGCCAGTACATTTAGGCTATCCCTTCTGGGACTGAGGTGACATTTTGGTTACCTTCCACCTGTGCAATACTATATATTCAAAAAGGGAACGGTGGAGAAAAACACACACAAATTCATTACAACAAGCACTGACCTAACATAACTGCCCACATAACAATAAGGGTGTCAGGCAGTGAGGTGGCGCATGGCCCTTACTTAGAGTAGCAGAGAAATGTGGTTGGACTCTGGGATACGTGTTCATTCAGCCCATTGAGTCAGTAGCTTACTGAATAGGCAAAAATATTTCTCTGATGTTTTACTACAGCCACCTGTCAGAGGCTGGGTAGAGCAGTTAGCAATCCACAGAGATCCCCAAGGAACTTTCTTCTGCCTTTGTTCGTTTAATCACGGCAGCGAGTAAAGATTATTCAGGCTTTCATGAGAGCTGTATAACTGTTATGAAAGTGAGAGAGAGCTCCCCTGAGTCAGCTCTCCTGAGCTTGTATGATCTGATCTCTACAGTTTGCACATGGGGACAGAGGTGCTGCGGAGTGTTTGTCCTTCCTGCCAGGCGCCATGGCCCTGACAGATCACCGAGTGGGCAAGGCTCGCTCCTGTTGGATGGTGCTGGGCAGATTGACCTCAGTGCCTGTGATGGAGAGCCACTACCAATTCCTGATGGTCATGGGAAACAGGTGTTCACACTTGCTGTCACTGTGGACATCAAAATAGAAAGCACATTTCTATCTTCAGTCTCCTCAGCTAATTGTTGTTTATTTCTCTTTGGATTTGGCTTTTATGTGCACCCTGACTGATACCCATTGGTTTTATTTATTAAGTAATTGATGAGATTCTGCCTTTTCTTATTTTTTTTTTTGTCTTTGTTTCTTTGTTTTTGTTTGTTTGTTTGATTTTTTTTTCTCTCCCCATTTCACTGTAGTTGCAGTTAATTCAGTAGCTCCCTAATTCAATAGCTCTGTCTCAGGATCTGGCACCATACTCAATCTCCCTCTTTGCCTATACAACATCATTTCTTTCCTTTCAAAGACTTGTTTTCCTAATATCTAAATTGTGCAGAGAGGTCCATATGTTCCCATAGCCCATATGCACTAAACCATAGCAAATTATTACCTAAAAAAAGTGCTTTGCAGTCCCCTGTGCAAGCCAAAATGCACTCATTGGCATGACACCATTCCCATTTACACTACAAAGTAATCTCAGGGAGAAGGCTCTCAAGAGGGCACCAGGGCTCATGTGCACATCAAAAATACAGGTGCAAGCAAAGACCACCTCAACCAGTACACTCAACATGTAGTATTCTGCAAGATAAAAACCTCCCACGTGTTAAATACTACACAAGACACATGATGGACTCCCCTTTCTGCAATGTGCAATGATTAAAATCCTTCAGGGATTCCTAACTACACGGAAACCCACCTCTAGCCATTTGGAGCAGAAAACTGATTGTGCGGGAGCACACAAAGCGCTTGCTGGTTATCCTCTATTTGTGTCCTGTTTAATCCAGATAATTCTTTTCAGGTGGGAAATTGGATATGGAGTCTGCTTCTCACTCCAGAGTCTTCCTGCAGAATTTAGGCTACCACAAATTAGTGAAGCCCTCTCTGGGACTGAGACCTCCTTCCCATCCTCCTTTCTCCTGGGAGCCTTGCACCTCCATAGCTGCGGTTTCATTTCCCAAGTATTGTTTTTCCTTGTTTTGGTTTGGTTTCTTTTTGAAAACAGATTCGGAATAATCAGTTTTGGTTTCTCTCTCTCTCTCCTCTCTTTGCCAGTGCCTCTGCACTTTCAGTTTTAGGGTATTGCCCAAGCTCTGTACATCCCCACAGAGTGGCAGAATGGAGAGTCCAGAGTGGGGTGAGAGCAGAGCTGCACTCTGGGCTGCAGACAAGAAATAGTGTAATGATGGATGGGGAAACACACATTTGTGCTCACTGGGAAGTCAGAAGAGGATCTGAAAATGAGACCTGAGGTAAAGAGAAGAGCTTTTTCAGCCTGACATGCTACAGAAGCAGGATGTGGAGGAAGACTGTCCTTAAATGTAAATAAATAAATCAATCAACTTTTTCTTGCAAATAATTGCAGTGGGACACAATCCATAACATTCATATTATTTTATATTTTTGAATGTGTTCCTATGGAAAGTGCGTAGAAGAGGAGGAGAAAAGACAACATCTTGATGTTACTGCCACCATGTTGGAGCTGCTGCTGGGGGCTGTGGCTTTTGGTCACATCCTACCATGGGCTCACCACATGAGTCCTGGGTTATATTCTTAATTTCTTAGTATTGTTGTTGTTGTTGTCATTATTACTATCATTCCTGGAATCCCTACCACTAGACTAGGATGTCACTGCACTAGATACCATCTAAACACACAACCAAAAACATCAGTCTTTGTCTCCAACTGTATGCAAACTATACCTAGGACAAGAGATGAGTAGTGGATACAGGCAGGCAATTCAAGAAATCAGACAAAGAGTTCTGGTCAAGGTTTTAGTACCAACCCATCAGTGATCCAAAAAGTATATAAAGGGGTTTTTTTAAGGCAGTTCTTCAGGGAAGCATCCTAAGGAGCACAGTAAAGTAGACTAGTATATGTGAAAGAGGAGTTTCCCTGAGCATGGGAGCTTGAGCTGGCCCAAGAGGTCACCTGTGCTTGACTCAGTTCTTTCACTCTGCAAATAGAGTCCAAGACATGATCTTATTCTTCTGTCTTTGGATTCAGCAGGATTATTCCCTCAGCCATTCTGCCTGTTACTACTGGGGTCATGGCAGGCTTAACCTCAAGCAGAGTACCAAAGACCTAATGATTGTTATTTTGGGCTTGGTGCCACGCTAACCTGGTTACAGAGCATCCTGCTGGCACATGTCTGGCTGGAGCTGTGCAGTGCTGTTCTGAGCAGCTCATCGACAGCTTGAGGAATATGGGGCTGTTGCAGCCGATGTGCCCACCAAACCTGTGTCATTCCCAGCAACAGAAGCACCAGGGCACCAGGGACTGGGAGGGCTGCTGGTCCCAGTGCAGAGAGGGATCTGCCAGAGGTGATGGCCATTGTGCCACTGCCCCTTTCCTTGCATATGGCACTGAACAGCACAGGATGTGACCTCTTGTTTGAAATTAGTCTTTCAGAGCAAAGCTTATCCTGCACAGTGGCTTCCAGGAGTGTTTCTCAGCTCCTTGCTCAGCATGTATCATGATAGTGTCCTGACTGGATTATGGGCAGTGCCCAGCTGCCCATCAGTTCCCCTTGGCCCTTGCTGTCCCTGGGAAGGCAGCACGAGTGTGCAGGCTGGACCAGAGCCACAATATGTCTCAGCAAGACCCTGGCTAAGAGGCCAGGAAACCAGGACTGATGGCTGAAACAGGGAGCATGTGTCAACCATGAAGTGAAAAGACCTACTCCTACTCAGTGCTGTAGTGGCCATTTCGTAGATGCAGGTATACAGAATTGTGTACAGTATTTGAAGCAAGGTAAGGAGCTCCCACATGTGCACAGAGGTCACCTGTCCTGCTCTGCAGCTGTGGGAATCACAAGGATATCCATTTGACATATTGTTTGGACAGATCCCCACTATTAGTTTCCCTCAGGTCACATCCCAAAGGCTACTGTCCAGCGAGGGTAACAAGATTTGTTTTACTCCTAAACTTCCTAAAGTTCTGCAAATACTTAACAGATAAGCCCTTTATCAATGATCACACAACTCCTCCATCCCCTTGCCCCTGCAGACCACTCAGCAGATGTGGCCCACTACCTCTGCCCTGCTGAGGGGCAGGCGTTGCACACGCCAGGAGAAGCTGGCTTTGCAGACCCTGTGAAAATACAAAAGCAGGTGCTGCCACTGCAGTGAACTGCAGTTCTTTTGGTATCAGTATGGATGATGGTGATTCTTGAGCTCCAATACAGTGGGTGGAGTATTCCTGCCTCCTGTAAAACTTGACATCCACCAGAGGCCACAGGAAAACTACCCCCGTTGATGGACACAGCACTGCTTGCGTACACCACAAGAGAAATGTTGCGCATTCATAAAAACAGTGATCCCCTCTGCCCATGTGACAATCATGTCTCTGTACCTATGCTGTACTTGGTTACTGTCAGCAATGCCAACCTGTACCTGAGGGACGATGTTCCAAGATGAAGACTGAAAAATCTATCTGGCAAATGGTGGCAGTTTCTAGTATAACAGTGTCCAACACATCAGCTAATGAAAGACATGTCCGTGATTTATCAATACTAGAATTACAGCTGAAAATGAAGTTATGAAACATTAATTATGAACATAGTCCAATAAATAAATCTCTAGGCATTTTATCAGCTGTGCTGTATATAAAAAAATCCTGAGGATTTTATATCCTAGAATTTACAAAATTTTCTGGTTGTACCTCTTTTAGTAATGAGAATTGCTTGATCCCAGAAACTACAATTTAAGTAAGTGATTCTCTACATCGTGCATATACTTTTTGTTTTATCCTTCTTACACTGTGTACCTACTTGATTTTCATAAGTTGTCTTTTTGGTACTGATTTTTATAAAATATTCATATTATGCAATGTGTCAAATATAAAATAGAATAAACTGAGATTCCAAGCTACGCACATGACATATGAAGTCTTGATCCAACTCACAACACCTTTTAAAAACCAGTGATAATAAAAGCAAACAAATCCCAACTTCTTCTCCCCAACCCAAAATCTGGCAAAAACTGCAGACACTGTGAAGTTTGTGGTTGCCACAGGAAAGCACACATGCCTTTGGTGAGATCGAGCTGCCAGCTAGCACTAACAAACAGTGCTTGACTTTTCAGTAACATCAAAAGAAGAGCTCTATTAATACGTGGTATTTCCTCTGTAGTAAGATTCCATCTTGCCTTTGCAGAAAAAGGAACTCAGATAAACCTGTTTTTCCCCTTTAACTTACAGTTTTAGCCTGGCAAGAAGAAATGTAATTAATACTAGGCAACTCAGTGTTGTGTTCAGCTTTAAGTATTTGGTCATTTCCCTTGCAGAACACTACTCAGATTAGTGACTGAGCCTGGGCACTTGTCTTCAATGTCAGAAGTGTGTCTCCCCTGACTGCACTTCAGTCAGTTGAAGCTAATTCCTACTGATTTGGAAATGGTTATCGAGTCCTGTGCATGCAGCTGAGTCACACAGAAGTGAAGTTATTCATTAAAAACATGCTTTTTGGAGGGAGAGGTGATGCCCAATTTTCATTCTCATACCACATAACATATGTTATGGGTTTTTTTGGGGGGTATGATCTTGAGTGTGGCATAGTTTTTAAACTGAATATTAATAAATGTTCATAACAGAGCCAAGTATATGGCAGTGTATTTAAAAGATATTACAGCCAATATGCTTTTAAAATAAACCATCTGCAGTAAACAAGAATTCTTTTGATCCTTGTCTGTGAACAACCAGGCACCCACTTGAGACAGGAAACTTCGGGCAATGAGGGAGAGGTGTGAAATATCTGGGAATTATTAAGCAGTGTAGCAGAAATTTAGTTACCAGTTGCCAGGAATAGTAAATCCTGTTTACACAAGGCTCTTTTTTTTCTTCTTCTTTCCTTGATTCAGATGGGTCTCAAGGATTTCCTGCCCTATGGATCTGCAGTTCCTAGTCCAGCAGCAGCAGGGAAATGGGATCCTCCTAGGGTACCATCTTCACTCTTCATCACCCTCCACTCCTGCCTCTTCTGCTGCAGCACAATTGCTGCAGCTCTCAGAACTGTCCAGCAGGGGAGGCTTCCCCTGCCCTTCCTTTCTTTTTATCTCTGTAGGACTTCCACAACACTGCTCCATCCCCAGCTCACCTGACCCAAAACCAAGGTATCCAGGACTTCCTCCTTGGAACATCAAGAAATTAATTTTAGCTGTTCCTTGACACAAAGCCATACTTTAGAGATAGAGGCAAATAACAACAACAAAATTACTTATTAGAATGTCAGAGAAGGTTTGGGGTTTTTTTTGTTGTTGTTGTTTTTTGTTTGTTTGTTTTTTGTTTGGTTTTTTTTGTCAGAAAGGTCCCTAGAAAGCACAACTAAAAGGAACTTCACCAGGGTAGTAACTAGGCTGGAGAAAATGTATCAGGATTTGAAGGTGCCAGTGTGACGCTGCAGCATGTGTCACATGTAATGGCACGAGTAAGGTGGTCCAGCCACCGCACCCTCTGCTGCTGCTGCCCCACATGTCCAGATCGGGGGATGTCAAGGACGTACTGCACTGGCTGTGCCTGAGTGGAAACACAGGCTGGGGCACTGCTGGGGGAATGTGAAGTTTCTCACTGACTGGGAGAAACTGGTGGAATGCAAAGTAAGTGGAGAAGCATTCAAGGCCATAGTTCAGAGGGTGTGTGTTACTGGTAACTGCTTGTACTGCAGGCTGGCTCTAGTGTATGGGACAGCAAGGAATCCTTCTCCATCTAGGCATGTTTTGTGCTCAGGACTTATTTATGTGTTTTGCGAGACAGCTCTTTTGGATCTGTTATGTGTTATGTTTGTAATCGGAACAGCAGATGCTCCTTAGAGATTTATAATGTGGATATAAATACTAAGCTGGGGGTCAATTGCAGGCTGCAGAAAGATGGTTGTTAAAGCAGTGAAATACACTGTATAACAGAGTGTCTTTTGCTTGCTTACGGAATGCAAGTCTGAACAAGGATCAGGATTTGATCACAGTCAGGTGCAAGAGAAACTTTTAGAAAAGTTCACAGGGTGTGAAAGCATTTGCAATGGGTCTTGACACCAAGCAGCATCTCATCTTAATCCAAAACACATCTCAAATGAAAGCCTTCTTTAAAAACTGTTAGAAGTTTAGACTAGTATTTTATCTGGAATCAGGGGATTGTTAAATATATTAAAGACTGTAACCATGTATGAAGTGGAGTAACAGTTCCCTTTTCCCTCTTCCAACATTGCCAAACTTAACTAATCAGTCATAAATATTCCATATTAAAATTCTGCCTGAATCTGTACTTATTTGTATTTCTGACAAAACTCTGCAAATGTTTTTGAAAAACAAAAGAGGAAAGAAGCTACATTTATGGGGAATTAGGGCAAAAACATCTGCACAAGCCAGAAAAAAATAAAAAGGAAATTTCACAAAAAATTGAGTCTCAAACAAAGAGATAACATGAAGGATGGTAAGAATGACTGTTCAGTGCATTCCATATGACATTCACAGCGGTGCTATCAAGTTAAATACAGGCAGATGGACAGAAAACTTTGGGTTTGGACAACCATTCCCAGAACCAAGATAATAGTAAGACATAGCAACACCTAAAAAAACATTTGCTTGATACAAGTCTGGATAATTCTACACTTGGACAAAAGGCCTAAGTATGAACAGTCCTACAATACTATTGCCCTTGCCAGGCAACAAGCTTGTGAGACTTTAACTTCAGGTGTTTAAAACCCAGCAGTCTTTTCAGGAACTGCAGAGCACAGCATAATCCAAATGGCTCAGCACTGCTGTCAGCAGAATCCGAGACTTGATAACTCAGGCCTGACGAGGGCTTGTGAGCTCTGCCAGGCTTCTAGAACTACCTGTTGGTTTAGCACAGCAAAACCAGAAGAGTCTTCTGTATTTTAACAGCAAGGTATTTAAAAAAAAAGCTTCTGCATCATCAATAGTTACATGTCCCTGCACATGACAGGGGTTTGGAACTAGATGATCTTCCAACTCAGCCCATTCTATGATTCTATGATACAGAAAGACTCAGCTACACCTGGCAGAACTCATTCCATACTTGACAATGTAAGTTCTTCATATACTAACTCATTTACCAGAAGTGCAGTTGGATCTATTAAGCTCATTACTTTTATAGTTTTATTGCTCACACATGTCTACAATTACAAAACAAACTGAAAAACAGGAAATTCCAATTAAACATGAGAAAACATTTCTTCCTGTGAGAGTGGTATGGGTTCACAACAGCACCATATGCTTGGGTGTGTATCCACCAACTTCAACCATGCTGGGATTCTATGAATCCTTATTTCCTGTTCTGTTGAACATTTATGGAATAATTTAAAATCAAAACTTTAGATGGCCTTCGCTTTAAGTATTGTCTCAAAGAGCACCTGTAAAAAAGTAGTCTTGGAATTCTAATCCTTATTTGATGTTTTAAAAATGATATATCTCGGCTCTTTGCTGAGGCATACTCTGTCACAGACTTCCGCCTTTTGCAACATAAACCATAAACAAAGACACCTAACAAATCCACACAGTGTGTCTACATCATATGGTCCTCACTGGTCTTCTACATTTAATCATAATTGACAATTGGCTTTGACAGGGCCTGATAACAGATACAGATGTTGAAAGCTGTGTCTCTGTTAGCATGTGGCTGAACACACAGGCACAGAAGTGCTTTTTAAAACAAAACTGTAAGTTCTCTCTTTTGAATTTGAAATACAGTATCTCCCAAGGTATTTTTTAGTGACAAGATGTGGAAAGGAAGTGAATGAAAACCAAGTGGACACAAATTTTAAAAATCTTGCCTTATGAACACAGTATAAATCTTACCATGCTAAAATTATGTACCTAAAATTCCACCATCGCATAGTAATTCACTTGTACCCAAAGAAAGCCCTTCAGGGATCAGTTTACAGCCATGGAGGTAGGATGGCAGTGCTCATTATGAGTTGCTTTGATTTTTGAAGAAGCACAAGCAGGCATGCACAGCAAACTCAGTAAATCCTAAGACGATCCCCAGAACCAACTGCTACTGCAAACTGGAGTTACTATGCTGTGGTAATATGATGGCAATAGCACATGTTCCTCTGGACTCTACATCAGCAAATCAAACTGTCCAAGAACTGGCTGGTCTGGCCAACTACTTGCAAAAGAACTGGTCAATTGTCCTATCAGTGCTACTCTCAATCTGAATACGCTGTGAGTCCCTTGTGTGTAGTAAACCATGTAAAAGTGTAAAAGGCTATTTAAAATGCTGATTTCTCTGTAGTTAGTAGCATTTTGCTTGAAAATGTTTGAAGGAGACTACAATTTTTATAAAAATCAGACAGGCAGTATTTTAACCCATTTCTGGAGTTGAAGGCTGATACACATACATACCTCATACACAGAATATCCAGTATGTGTTTCTGTAATTTAATCAAGAACACCTTATTGGGCTGTTCCCATTTGCTTCCATATATTGACAAAATGAAGACATTCCACAGCAGCACCGAGCAAGATTATGGAGAATTGTGAGTTATAAACTATTTAAGGCTTCCTCAAACTGTTACTAAAATAATAACATCTAAACAAAATATTCAGATACAATGTAATACGTTTATTTTTTTAATCCAATTTGTAAAGGTCCCTTTTTAAACAAAACAAGAACAAAAAAATCAACACAATTCAGAGGGCTTATCTCATTTACCATAGTCTTCTCCACTCTTCACTTATAACACAAGCAGCAACTTATATTTTTAGTGCTCATATAGTGCACTTATATGAATTTTGATTTGTGTATTAAGCATTAAATACAATGTATTTTCTGTGAGCATAGCCCAAAGAGTACACAACATTACATTTTCAAAGCGTATGCTAAAAAAAAAAGACAATAAATGTATATCCAAGACAGTCAAACTCAAATATTTTGACTTGGCAAATTCTATAACAAGTAACAGCAATTTTAAACTGTGTACAAAGCAGAACAGTGCCAACATGCCTCCGGTCTGTGAGCTATGGTAAAATATCAAGCGCACACAAAAGGAGAGAAGCCAAAGAAACCCACCACAGAGCAAACCTGAGGCACACCCAACTGCGACCGAACTTTCCCACTCTGTAATGCAAAGAGCTCAACAACAACAAAAACCACTTCTACGCTACAGAAAGTGAAACAGTAAATTCTTCCAAATTTGTCTCCATATTTCTAAACAACTTGTTCAAAAAATTTAAAGATGAACATCTAATTATACCAAACAAATGTACAAACTATAAAGTCAGAGAAGCTCCAGAAGATTGCCACTTTCAACCTTGCATAGTGAGAGCTGGCATTGATATTGCTACCATAGCTTCAGCAGAAGATACGGAAAAGAAAAATCTTTACCTCTAAGTGATGCACATATGTAACATTTTCTTCACAAAATTCAGTTAAACATTGTTTTAATAAAAGGGAAAACACCTCTAAAAAGGGAAGGATAGTGTTCACGAGCTTAGAAAAAAAATACAAAACCAGAACATTCCGTAACAAAAAAATGAAAACAATAAACATTCCATCATGACAGCACCTATTATCACTAAATAAGCCCCATACATGCAACAAACTACAACTATTGTATAAGGCTGTCAAATTAAGGGTTTACTTTTCATATAAACAAAGTGTAAAAATAGCAACAAGTTGCGATCTTCAAATTTAATGCTATGTGAGGATTTTGTCTCCCCAGTTTCATTTGGTAGCAATTTCAATATGCATTTGATATAGAGATCTAGGAACCGTGATACAAATACATTGTGCCTAGGACAGTATTGTCGTATCTCTGTTCGACCTTGACAGAGTTGGAATGCTCAACAACACTACTAAGTTCGGGGATGCTTTCAGCAGTATCCCCAAAACCATGGTAGTGTCCATAGTGCAAAGTATCTCCAGGGTCTTCAACCCATGAGGGCCGGTTAGAAACACAGCTACTCGGGCTTCCATTCAGATGGAGAGATCCACACATCTCAGTGGAATTACTCATGGCTTTTTCTGGTTCCTCAGTGCCATTACTGGTATGAACTCGGTGCCTACTGGGGGAAGTTATTCCAGGAATGACTCCGTTAGGTGTTAATGCTAAGCACTCCTCACGCCTGGCATCCATCCCACTGAGCTGCTGTGCGGTGGTGAAATCCAAATGTCCATTGATGGCACATCCATTTGTCAGTGCATTCAATATGGAGCTACTGCTATTCATATCTGCATTAAGAAATACACCTGTCACCAACAATTAAGAATAAATGGAAATACATAAAAATGTCTCCACTGTACTTCACTTATTTAAAAAACGTTTGCATACACAGCTTTGAAAATAAATCTACCCTTTCTTTATAACAATGTAGGCAGTTCAAAGTAATGAGAGCTGACCAGTAAGCTTGTAACATGGATTCTCATGTTGAAAATGCAACTGCCTATCTACATTCAATTTGTAAATATGCCTGTATTATTCTTTGCAAAGACAACGTGAACTCAGATTTTTTTTTCATTTAACTGTATGAAATAAGTGCAGCACACAACATTCTGGGCAGTGTTTTCAAAGGTGGAATAAAAGGCATCTTTCCACCTTAACTATAATGCCCTGTTGGGATGAAAGATTATGTACATACAAGAACTGAGTATCTGTGAGAGAGAGGGTGAAGGTTTGGGTTTTTTTCATTTTTCAGCTGTAATTTAACCATGGCTCTTTTTTTTTTCGTTTTAGTGGTAACTCTTACAGTACAATATGCACTGAAGTAAGTCAAATAAAGAAATGTTATGTTGGGGTGCTACTATAAAATGTTTCTAAGTTCCTTTATTCAAAAAGTACTTCAATTTACCTAGCAGCTTCCCAGATAACATACTCGGCAGCTTTGTATTTAATAAGTTTATAATAGCATCTGTACAAACCACATGCAAAATGCCATACAACAGCAAGAGAAGAGTGCACAGAAGACTAAAAAATGTTATTAGCAGGAAACAAAATTCTAAAAATGTGCATGCAAAACCAACTGTTTTGAAGCAATTTCTCCTTTGAAGTTAGAAATTAGTACAATAGGTTTTGTTTCCATGAACAGATTTCATCAGTCTGTCTGAAAGGCATGGTTTTGCAGTGGTACTCAAAAGTACTAGCACAAAAAATGCATGATATATTCTGCCTTAAAAATAAAATTTATGTCTATCTATATTGGTGAAGATGAGCAAGGCAAGCATGGAAACTACAGACCTATGTGGTGACATTTACAGATTTTACATTCCGTGGTTATCCTTGGATACATGCACATATGTTTATGTCCACACTGAACGCATAAACCCATGTGCAGAACAGGACTGCATTTACTGCATGGATCCAAATCAAGCCAGTCTGTTGGCAACTTCCCACATTTGCATAACACTGGGCTCCAATTTAAGTGACACATAATGAGTACCACTGTTTGACAAGGAAGAATATGAAGTTTTGGTTCTCTATTAGTGTTTTGCATGGCTATTACTTGAAATATGTATTACAATACTGATACTCCACAGACAACAATACATAATGCCAAGAAATGTGTTCAAAGTTTGTAACTCACTGGATTTACTAACTGGAGTTTCCTGTTTAGTCCCTACATAAGTTAAAATAACCACATCAGCTGAACTCACTAACCACGAATTCTTGTTGAAAGTGGAAAAAACCCCCACAAACTCATCAAGACATCAAATTTCTAATATTTCAGTGATGAAAACGCACAGAAGGAATTTCATATAGTGTTTATTAACTGAAAAGTGCGAAGTTTTAACTGTTTAAAAATCAACCATTATAGGCTGGCTTTGCCCAATCAAATCTAATAAAATTGGCACTTCTGTTAGTTAATATGCAAAAAGTAGGTAATGAATAGTTCTAGTGATAATTATAGAATGTTATTATTTGTTAAAAATGAGCACCTATAGTAATAGAATATATTTATGAAAGACAATAATTTTTCCCTAAATAAGAACACTTAGTAATTATCACTGGAAAATATCATAGTCTACTTCTAAAGTGTTGATTATATATATGTATATACGCTTATTCCTAATATATTAAAATACCTATTAATTATCATTCCCTTTGGCGAATCTGATCTGTGGTACAAAGCATAAACAAATTTATGGCGGAACCAATCAATAAATAATAAGAAATTAATTTCTGAATGTAATACTGCACTATCATAGTAACTCCATGTCTTAACCTACAAAGAGCAAGGAAAAAGCTGACCCACGACAGTTTTAATCAAACTCTATACATATCCTGGGGTTACCAAATGCATCTTAATTAAGCAGCCCTTAAAAACCCTAGCACATTAATATTCACTAATACTAGTAACATTTTGATTGTCTCATGAAGATTGGTACAAAACACAAAAACTGTTTTCCAAGGTGCACTTGTTCCAAACAGTAGTTTAAGACCTGTGATGTCCAGTCTTTTATTTACATAAGTAACCCCATAGTAGGATCCTGCACTTACGCCATTGTGTCTGAACAAATTCTGAAGATACGATGTACGTCTAGATTATTCTTTACAGTATTTGTTGTAATATTTTGAATATAGCTTTGTCATAACATGTTATTTTCAAAGCTAGGATATGTTTCTGTATCAAGTCTTGTTATTAGCAATTAAATCTATTTAATCAAAATTAAATGAATAATTTAAATTATTTCTGTATTTCCTTTAACCTGAAAGTATAGCAACAAAAAGCAAGGCACAACGTAATACAAGCCTCAGGTTAAAAGTGAAACAGTCATCGTGGATTTCTGTTTATCTGAAATACTAAAAACCAACTAATAAATCTTCTCTTTCACGATTACAATACATTGTGTGAAACAGTTACTTTTTGATGCCTATTAAACCCCCAGAATAATGGGTGTTACAGCAATACAATAGTTTCCAAGACTCTAGACAACAATGTGCAAAAATGAAGGGCTAAATTTTATACTTAAATTAAAAATAAAATGCATATTGATTCTTGCAACGACAAGGAGTTTGCATTGCAGAAACAGTGTATATTTCAATTTCTTTTGGTCCAACAGAAGTACTCTCCTGTTGTTTGGTGTCTTCAACCATTTGAATGTTGTTGTAGTTAACAGGAAACTGTCCACTCCCACCTGATACAACAGCAAACTCTCTATCAACGTGCATATTGTCAGCATCGTCCTCAGCTCCTCCATTCATCACTGGTATTAAGCCATCAAAGCTGTAAGCTGATAAAAAAAGGAGTCATGTTTAGTCACTGGTGCCCACTTCAAAACTCAGCCAACAAACAGATGAGTACTTTGATTATTAAAGCAAAAACTTTACAAAGAAATGTAAATTTTACACATCTGAGAGCTTCTGATGTTCCAGATTCAAAATGCAGAGTAAATAACTGCTAAGTACTTGCTCATTCATTTCAATTCCTCAAAATGGAGAACTATCAGAGTACCTATGAGATTTTGCACCTACACATCAAACTTACTAGTTTGGTGAGCTAGAGCAGTTGAATAGAGAGCAATTTAAGTTACTCATGTTTAGGCTTTACAGTTAGTGTCCCCAACAGATAAAAAGTAGTCTCTACCTCACAATTGTCTACTGTCAGTCTGGACTATTCCCTCTTTCACTCCCAAGGGCCAGGTCCCAGTAATTCACCCATTTCCATAACAGACTGCTTCACGGATCCCTTTAAGAGCCGAACACACAGTTCTGTCTTCTGAGATAAGCTGGCAAGTGGTGAGACTGCTGTGGGGAATGCTTTAATAAGCAAGATGGGCTCAACTTCACTACTACTTCTTATACCTACTACCCAGAGAGCTGCTCCAGTTCTATCCCAGCAGGTCCTGCCTTGCTCTCACACTGGCATTAACACATCTTGCTATTTACACTGCACACACTCATGTTATAAAGGGCTGTTTTTGTAGACTGCAAGTCAGCTTTCATTATCTTGGGTACAATCAAAATTTTCATAAACTGTTCAGTTTTAAAGAACTTTAAGCAATAGCTAAAGTGTTCCAGGGCCAAAGAGATCACAGAGGGCTTAAATAACACCAGGGCCCTCGGATCACCGGGCTTCAAACTCCCTTAAACCAGGAAACTAAAGGCATTTTCTCCTAGTTACCTACAGGAATGTTTCATGTGCTGTTTCATGCTAGCCAAGTCAAGGGTGCACCTGGCAATGCTCTCCATCCCCACCTCACTCACCCAAAACAGCCATGATACCGATACAGTCAGTCACTGATTGTGTGCAGCAAGTCAGCACCTTTGCGCAACACACAGTGCAAAGCCAACCCATTGAGGGCTGACCAGAAGGGCCAGGATTAGGACTGCCATGAACAGTTGTGTGACCAGATGGCCTGGTGAGCAGCAGCATCATCATCATCATCTCTGACCCTGAGCACCACACTCTGCTGACCTGCCCAGGCAGAACAGTGAAATTTCTGGAACTGATTTCAGAAAAACACATAAAATCCAGCTCATGTTTTTAAGTCAAACCGAAAAACTACCTGGTGTATATCCTGAGAGCGGTCAACAACTTACTTCAAGTTCAGCTTCAGCCTTCAGAACTCATTTTTGCACTACCTTTGAGAGAGCTATTACTTTGAATCATGGCACATCATGTATCAGTGGCACTTAATTTTGAGGTCAAAGATTCAATACTATGCACCTGATAGCAGATCCATGTGTATGCATTTAAACAGAATTACAACTAATCCCTATCCAATGCCCAGTTTAGCTATTCCAGAGCAAAGTACAGCTTAAGCATTTATCTTCTTCCTACTCTACTGTTAAGAGGTTCTTGTATGGGACATATATTGTCACAAAAGGTAATTTTTTTCAAAGCAGTGGTTGTTCTGAATTGGGACATGGCCATCAACACCTGACTCTTACCTGCAAATACAGGTTGCTTGCACTCTTTGAACATCTGGAGTCTCCTGTGTAAATAGTCTTTAAAGCACAATAGATCAGTGTGGTTTTAGTAAGGGCAAAATTAACACGAAATTGGGCTTGTTTTGTAAAAAGGTCAGCTAGGCACAAAGATGTACTGATGACTTCTCATTACTCAGCTCTGTTGTTTACAAAAAATGCCTCAGGAACACTGACTCATTCTCACTGTAAGACTTTTTACATCAATACGATAGCTATTACTGATGCTGATGTCTCTGAGGGCAGACACGTCAGATTAGGAACTGTAGCTTTCACAGCTGAGATGTATCTCTTAGTTACTCCAAAAACCTTCAAGCAAATGCAGTAAAGCTTTTGCACTTGTTTGCAGAGGTCTTAAAAGTCATACTGGTAACGATTTCAAAAAATTATCTACTCAATTGCTTTTCCAACATCTCTGTAATTACTTGGGAGCTCCTGTTCACTGTACTGTCTTTTTGCTTGATCTAACTTATGCACTGGACCAACTCTTTATAGTGAAAGGTGATGCAGATACTGCTGTTTCATGGAAACACAGAGAGTACGCACAGCTAGCCCAGTGCCACCCCCACAGACTTTGGGGAAACGCTGCCTACGGACCAGCTTGGAGCCACATCCTGAAGCTGAAAGGGATGGTTCATTAGGAACGCTCAGGAGTGGCTCTTCAAAATGAAAGATAAATTTTACTGCAAGCAGTGCCTCCCGGTAGCAGAACATCAATGCACTGAAGACATCTTTCTGAAACTGTTATGGGCACCTGAATACTGGGCAAATTTTCTTATTCTGTATAGCTACTTAGGACATTATTCCCTAAGTCTCGCATTTTATTGCGCAGGGACTCATCTCCAGCATGAAATATATCATATAAACCAGCTACATGAAGCAACATATCCTGTTCATGACTGGCTATGAAGTACCCAGTTAAGGCCTCTGATCCTGCTATAGTTAGAAGTCACGGCCAAATAGCAAGTACTGAACAAATACTACAGTGTCAATCTTGATGTAATTATGTTGCCCATGTCATATTTAGAAACATGGTTTAGGCCTCAATCTCCCTCTTATTATCTGGAATTAAGCACTGTTTAAGCCCATTCTATTTGGCTCGCTGAAAGTCACATATGTTAGAATAACATCAATTTTAACTGAAAGAAGACCCTTCAACAAAAATGCATGAAGTCCCTTTTCCGATGTTAACCACAGGAAAAAAGGAGTTGGAGTGCAGAATTGCTGCTTTGTTTTTAGTAAGAATTTAATGGAATAGGCAAAAGAAAGGAAGATATTTTCTATCATGTTACTCAAGGTCTGTATAAGATGTAAAAAACTTTTTCATAGAGCTACCAAAAAATATCTTTGGGTTGTACTATTGTGTCATTGCTGGCAGAGAAAGCACCAGTATCCTCAATGCACAAGGCTGAACAAGAGTCCTTAAGACTCATTCTAGTCTTACACCCTCTGCTAAAACAGCAGTTCCCCTTGGAGCATGATCCTGGAAAGTTGAGGTATGTTAGCTTACAGACATAATCCCTCTTGATTTGAGAAACCTTTCTGCCTTAAATTTCTTTTATTCATCTTACCTAGCACAGAGTTTCTGAATTGTGAATTAATCCCAAAGTGGAAAATTACCATCAGAACACCCGGGCATCTACGTGAATCAACGCAATGTTATTTGGCTCTCCTGAAGGTGAAGAAACTGAGGAAGGAGTAGAAACTAATTTTAGCTCCTACTCCTCTGCATAATTATTCTTGGCATCGTGCAGCTACAGCACTCTCTGGAAATAGAAATTTCTGAACATGCCAAGATGATGACAGGGAGAACTGGGATCTTGTGGCATGGAATTATATTCATCTTCTTCTTGGATTAATATGTAATTTAGATATGTGAGTTTGTCAATAATACTCAACATCCACTCCAAAAGGCTTTAAAATGTTTATTTTCCTTTCTCAGCAACAGTATCAACCCACCCCTTTTACCTCTGGGGTCTCACCTTCTGTTCTAGCCTTCTTTGCTCCAGCAGACTCCGTATCTTCAAAGGATCTCTTTCGACTAGTCCCACCACTGAATGGATTGGGACCTGCATTCTGATGAACCCCATTTAAGGTGCCATTGCTATAGAAACGATTCAGGTGACTGTTCTGGAGGTTCAAGAGAAACTGGGCACATTCTTGGAAGCCCTGGGTATGTGCAAGGTCTGCTGCTGTCAGGCCACTGGCATTTCTCAAGCTGTACAATACAAAGAAACTGAATTACACTCATTCATCACGCTAGCTTGCTGCTGCTGCTGCCCTTACTATCTATCTGCAGGTGATGAGAGAAAACATACACTTAGCAAATTTCCATTAAGAAATTAGTTATTAATCTTAGTTTTATAACTAACTTTACTTTTTGCACATATATCTGGCTTCTAAGCAAAATTTGGGAGACAATACACTGTTAAATAAAATCAATATACTATGTGCCTTAAGCCATCTTCCTATTTAAACTTCTCAAAATGCTTTATTCTAAAATAGTCTGAAGTATCTGATCTTTACATAAACTTCAGACTAATTAAGTGTTGAATTTTACCATCTTCTGCATTTTATTCTGCAATCTATTGCTTTAACGTGAGCAAAAGATCAAATACTCAAACAAACTTAAAATGACTTGGCAATTGTCCATGGCATTCTGGTTTCTAAGGTAACAACAACATCACTATTCTTCCTAACAACAAAATATATACATATATAGAAAGAGATAGATAGATAAAGATGCTATACTTAGTTATGCTTTGCTTATACTTTTGTTTCTGGTTTGTTTCTCATTTCAAAGTGTGTGACATCATAAGTACTGGGACTTGCTTTGTTAATTTGAATCAAGACTTTTCTGTGCATGAAAGAATGGCACTAATTTTGAATATTCTAATACATCAAGGAGATTATAAATGAAATCATGGAGGACATGTAGAGAGGTAAAAGTTTAATCTGAAGAAGTACTCTATATCACATACAATTACACAAACATACAGTACATTGTGTGCTTATAAATTTAGGCTAACTTCAAAAGGAAGAGCATAAAAGTGGAGATGAGAGGGCCAGAAATGACAAAACTAGATGGTGAAGCAACAGATGCTAATCAGTCTTTCATAATATTTTTCTGCCTTTCTAGACAGATGTAACTAGTCAGAAAAATTGAATTTTTGTTTCTTGGCTTCAATAGTTTAGACAAGTCCATTACTTAAAAATCCAGAAACAGACCAGCCAACAGAATAAGAATTCAGGAGATTAACAGACCCGATCCTCTTGAAACTCATATGAAATAGAAAAGAACTCAATCCAGCTCATATGAAGAAATCAAAGAACAAAACCCAAATTTGCTTCCTAGATCATTGTAACTTATTTGCTATAAAAAAGAGACTTTAGAAGTTGCCTGCTGCAGCAAGACTATTTCCATAAATGGATAAATCAAAATACTACAAAATCATAAAACCTATTAGGCTAGACCAGGGTTAATTTCATTCCATTCTACACTATTGTAAGTCACCACTAACTTGGACTACTAATGAGAATCCAGAGAACAGTAGTCAAGAGTGGTCTAAAAAGTAAGACTCTGGAAGACTGAAAAATCTAGTTATGCAAAAGAAATGAAACTTCAAGGTGGAGGTATTACTTTTGAATACCCAGAAGACAGCTGAAAAGAGGATCTTCTGTCCACCCAGTGCAGGCACTATAAGAATGGGATTAACAAAAACAAAGGATAATTAAAGAGAGGCATCAGGAGAAAGTTCTAGAGTATAAATGCTGCTGGATCTTGAGAGGGGTCTCTTTCTCTCCTCATTTTAAGAGCAGCCTATGATTTCAGAAATTCTGCAAAATACAGTCAATCCTTTCCCATGCTGAATCAGGTGGTTTGTTGAGGTCCCAGCTAACACTCAATGCTTTTAGTAGTTCTGATTCACTTGTGCAGCATACAGATGTAATACAATGAAACTACAGCTGGAGAAACAGAAATTTCAACAGATCTGTTTTGGTCAAAAAAAATAGCTCAGTTCTCTGAAACCTGTTTTAAATTTGCAAGCCTCCAAAGAATAACAAAGGAGATCTAAGCAAGAGCAAATTAAAGATACACAAAGAGAAAAATGACAAAAACAATATGGTATTGAATGACCACCTAATTTAATAAAACTTCAAGGAGTCAGTAATTCTATTAGTTAGCAAATATTATTGAAAAATAACTCTGCTTTGAAAAGTTGACTGTAAGGCAGACTAGAGTTCAGTAACTATTCCTCAAAGGAACGTCAATATGAGATGCCAGAGGCATTTAGAGATGTACAAAGATCCAAGCGTGTAAGGCTACATGACCAAACTCTAGGAAAGAGTAATTATGTTTTCCAGACAAAAAATAAATGAACTTAAAATATTTTGTCATATTTTAAAATGTAATGAGCTTTGATATTTTAAGATCTGTCCCATCTTGAAGCGATGACTCTTAACAGGGAGACAAAGATGTACTTGTTCTACAGAAGTAGTTTGAAAGCACTGCATAGGTTTTTAGGGGATTCAAGCCCACTGGACATAACATTCTTGCTTCTAAGAGTTTAGAAACCTTTCTTATAAGTGCTAGCCTGAATTTAGCCTATCAATTTCAAGAGAAAGTCCTGTGTTCAGAAGTCACTAGTGGAAAAACAGAAAAAAGTTCAATCAAATAAAAGGAGATTACAGATTCTGGATGACTCCAGAAACCTTTAGGTCAAATGCTAAGAAAGAGAACACAACTGTCAAATTCCCTTTGCTCCCTCACAGTTAGAACACTAATTTGAGTATCTTCTCTATATATCCACTTGTCGATGTTAAATATTTTAATCAAAGCTTGATTACTTTCAAATATTTTCAAATTTCAGCTAAACTGGTTTGCATTTCAATAATAATGGGAAGAAGATGAAAAGCTGACAAATTCTGAAGAAACTTTCTGTCACTTTCTCAAAACCAGGTTAGAAAAATAAAAAAAGACCTATTTCCTTAGCTGATGTTTCTAGTCTTCTCTAGGAGGAAAAATCTGTCAGTGGGAACACAAAAGGCAGCAAGGGCTAGCCATGCTATATTATACATGTTATATATATCATAACAAAATGCAAGTAATCCAAGAAAAAAACCTAACTCAACTAGGAACAAACTAGGAGAGGAAACACTCTTAACAGATATTACAGAATTTTACCAGACTAGAATAGCTTTATGCATTTCCAAAATAATTCAGAAATATTGTCATCACTATAAGGATTCTGAGTGTGATACAGAAAAATAGAGTGTAATACAATCCTCCCAGAAACCACGGAGTACTTGTATGAACCAAAAAGCTCAGACATCTATTAGACCATTCTTTAAAAGCACCAACCTGGACTTGGAGCAGAACCACCCCGTTCCAGCAGAAGTCACAAGGAAGGGGGAACACATCTATTACTAAATGTGCAGTGCATGGTCTGTCTCGAATGTTGCCAACGGCTGAAAAGGAAGCAGCTACCTGAACTTAGCCCAAGAGCTAAGAATGTAAATGTCATTTCTGTGCACAGTACAGTATAGATTATAGGGACAGAAATAGAAACGGCTAAGAGGAGTTCAAACTCTTATGTGCAATCCCTATGTCAGCCCTTGGTTATGAACCACAATTATATGTAAACTGACTGTCAAGTGAAAAGGAGAAACAGTAACTGAAAATTTATTTGGCTACTAAAGTAGACTGTACATGACACAGTCTGTGTGGTTAAAAAATAAATTAAAAAAATCAACAAGCAGAAAACTCAAAGAGATAATCACTATATTCAAGTAAATTTTCAACTACTTCAGTTATTAGGTGTCCCTTGCTTGAAAGGTACTTCATTTCTCATAGATGCTGACATAAAGAAAAAGAATAGGTAAAGGATATTAATAACTGAAAGTAACTTCAAGACCTGGGCTGTGAAAGAAAAACAGCAGGGAAAAAATGTAAACCACTGGACAACATGGACAGAACTACCTCAAATGTTATGTTTCTTGAAAAAAATTCTTTTCCACCCATCCTCCATTTTTTTAATAAGTTAAGAGTCCCTTCAGTACTATCTTTCATCTTTTACCCTGAACACCTTGAAATAGTGGAAACTCCAAAGAAGCTTGGAACACACATTTGACATAAACCTTCAGGTAAGCTGTCCTTTTGTTACTGCTAATCATACAGCAAATACAACAGCTCTATTTCTGTAACTCCGTTATTCAGAATTCAAAAATGAGAGCAGAAATTTCTTGCAGGTTTTTTGTTATGTAGGGTTTGTTGTTGGCTTTTTTTAACCTTTTTTTCCCCCCCGACAAATATGCCAAACTTGAGGACAAGCTTATGTTGCTTTTGGAGGTTTTTCTCTAAGGTAGGGGCTATCTAGTTCAAACAAGACAAATAGCAAGCTACACACACTGTGTTTTTCAAAGATGATCTTATGACGGAAGAACCTACCAGCATGGAAGGTACAGACGGATGCAACAAAGTCGTAAATAATAAAATCAGAATAAGCCTTGAAAAGTTATGTGGGTTTTACGATTAGTCAGCCTTTATTAAACAGCATTCATTGACTTGGTGCAGTATATTCATTGACTAGGCTGGCCTAGTTACTGTCAAATTGGACAGCTGTCCTCCAAAACCTTAATTCCCTTTCCCTTTAGTAAAAAAAGGAAAAAAGGTCAAAACCTGAAGACAACTCTGAAGGTCAGTCCAGTTCAGGAATAGGTGGAAAAACTGAAGAAAGAAGACTAAAGCTCTAAAAATATCATTCCCTTTTTGGCACCTACTCCAGACAGGAACGCACGTGAAGGCTTGAACTGACAAACAGAAGAAAAATTCCTTACTTAACATTGCCCAGGGCTAAACACAGTTTTGGTAAGTTGTCAGAAAGTCAATCCACTCCATGTTTAGAAAACACATACCTTGCATCCTTTCCAAAGCAATTCAAGTATCTGAAAAATGACTGAGTCTTGTTAAGGTTCTTTCACATGGAACCCCTTTTTGGCTTTACAGTTTACTCACTGTTTCCATGTAATTCTTATTAATAGAAACAAATTAGAATCATGAAGCATGATATTATTTACCCTCAGCCTTCTTGTAGGCTAAAATCCAGGAGCTGGAAATGAAGACATTTTGTTTTCTTCAAAGTACAGAAGTATAAGATGCTAACTCCAAAGCAAAAGAAGAAAGACAAATGTAACTGGAAGGATACATTTCTGTATTATAAAGTTATTCTAAATGGAAAAAAATCCACGAGAAAAGCTGACGGAAGTCTGAATACGGATAAGTAGGTGATCTTGAAGTTCCTTGACAGATGGGACTTGAATTGTTGTGTAGTGACAGGTGTTTTATAAATAAACTCAACATGTGCACTGATATATTGAATTAAAACTCTGACTTTTGCATATACATTTATTCACACACCTAACAGTGCTTAAAACAACACTCTTGTAACAAATTTTTCTTCTTCCATCAAGTGATGTCCACAGGAAGTCTTCAAAAAGGACTAAACTTGTTATGAAGAAGTCTTTTTTTTTTAATACCCATTTTTCTTCCTCTGGTTGACATCATCTGAACTCCCATTCTAAAGGCTGAGTTCACCTGAGAGTCTTGGTAATCAAATTAAAGCAGCTACAAAGAGAACACTGATGAAGCATATGTTTAGGTATTTCCTTCTTCTGAAATGCATTTTCAAAAATGTTGGGTGGCAGTGCAACTCAACTGTTGTTCAAAACCAAAAGAGACAAATGTATTATCTGATCAAACAGGATTGGTGTACAGAAACATGAAATTTACTTCCATTTTAGATTTATTTAGCAGGATGTTTCTATTATTTCAATCTAATCACAATTTGTTGTTTTCAGAAGTTCACTAAAGGAAGGAAAAAATCTGATGCAAGCTCATAATCAAGACACTTCCACTATGGTTAAGTCAGGAATAATTAAAAAAACCCCAACAACTAAAAACTTAGAATTGTTTAAATATCTATATGCAAGAAAGATTTGCTTCACGACAACTTACAAAATTTACCCTTCAAAAGATCTGTACAAAGAAAAAGACTTGTGCTTCTTGTATTGGATTCTAAATTATACTGAATTTATTTTTAAAAAAATTGCTTCTAAGTTGCTTCAGCTGTTCCTTTTTCATACTCATTGGTGGAAAAAAAGCTGTGTTTTTAAAATTTGAAATACAGTATCTTCCACTTATAATGTCACATACCTTGAAAAACAAAACAAACATTTGCTACAAAAAGTCAACAATAAATCTTTTTGAAAAAACATTCATATATGTAAAAAAAAAAAATCTCCTAAATGTTTAATTTGAAATAGTGATTACAGTGCCTACAGCTCCCTGTGTTTTTGTTAATGCCATGCGACAATCTAAGAAAATAAACCACAGTTTTCGTATATCAATGTAATATCTGTTAAAAATTACTGATCTCAACTTATCTATTGTTAGTTTACAAATAAAAATGTAGATAATTGTAAATTAGGGTAAGCAAAGCATGCAAATCTATAGATTCTATATCTGAATTCCTAGATTAGCATTAAAACCAATCACCGCAACAAATACCTCAACAGTATGCCTTGTGTGCAGAAAGGAAGCGATACTGAACATTCAATGCCACAACTGTAAGGTTTTCGGAGAAGCACCTGTGGCAGTTTCAGCAGTTTCTATATGGAATGCTCCCCCTTTCTAGGATTACTTGAAAAAATCAAGTCAATTCGAATTACGTAGCTGTAAAACATTGACACGTGTAGTTTTTACAGTTTCAGAATCTTCTGTTTGATTTAAACGGGCAATGGTGCATAAACAGGAAACTTATATCATAAGGGATCACATATTTGCAGGCAACATTAAGATTAAAAGTACATTAACATACATAAAGTGCTGTAGCACATTATTCAATATGTAAGCCATTACCATGTGACCACCTTAACAACAAGATACTAAGCCTTTTATGCCTTTTAAAGCATTATTACTTTCATCCTGAAACCAATTTGTCAGTTCTTCACTGAAATTTATACAGAATGGATTAAAATTACCGGTCAATTCATGGCTTCAATTACTTAAATTTAGTAGGCTGTATCTCAAAAGAATTAGTAGCTATTCCTATACAAAAATTAGCAGATACAAGGATTAAAACAAAACAAAAGAAGAAAGAGAAAAAAATAAGATCAGAATACTAAAACGCCCACAATGAGAAAAAAACGTTTCCTATATAAACAGCAGTATACTAGTCTAAAATTTCTAAAGCAAAATGATTTTAAAATACTAAACTTTCAGTGTTTTAACCCTTTGGTGTCCAAATACAGAAGTTATGAAATAGCTTCAAACTTTTTTTTTTCTTCCCAGATACCAAGAGAAAAATACTCTTAACTAAACAGATGTGTGTCACTGCTGGGGACAGCTATAAAACTTCATGCTAGAATTACACACTGGGCTTCTACAAAAGCACAAGTTGGTGCCAAGTTTTTATTTCACAACAAAGCATTTGGCAGTTGAAATTGTTTTAGACTTTTTATAACAGTGGTAGAGTTTCTATGAACATCCTCCAAAATCATAACAACATGAATATACTGGACAGAAGGACTCTTCTATGTGAAGCCACTTTTTCCACATAAAAATCAAGGTGAACTATAAATTCTGCAGCCATAATTAGCTCCTAGATACTTTAACTCATGACTAAACAAACGTTGGCAGAAGAAAGAATTCATTAACTATGGTAGGCAACGTTAGAATTACCAAAGCATCACCATCAGGTGGTGATTTAATTTATACTGTATTTCCATTTATATGCTTTAATAAAGACTTTGATCTACAGTATCTTTTGTAAAAAATATTCACATTTCCAAGTAGACTTCTGCCTCAATAATATAGGCCTGTCTGACTTGGCCTACTACCAGCAAGCAAAAACATTTTTAAATTCATATTTATTTATGTAAGAAGTGACTCCTGAATACAACTGACAAAGGGAAAGTATGAAAGAGAACACTGATGAAGCATATGTTTAGGTATTTATTTCCTTCTTCTGAAATGCATTTTCAAAAATGTTGGGTGGCTCTTGAAACAACAGTCTGATTGCAATACAGCATAGAAGACCTTTCCTATTAAAATGAAAATATTTCCTAGATCACTGGCAAAAATGAATTCCAAATAAGCATCTTCATAGTACCGCAGCCACTTTAAAGAGAATATAAGAGTTACCCAACTTATAATATAAGATATAGCTAACTCTCATAATATAAGAGTTAGCCAACCTTATGACAATGAGAATTATCAGTGCTGCTGCTCTGATGTTTCTAGAAACCAAGAAGGAGCTGCAGATAAAGTTGCTTACAATGAATAAAATGTTATGGAAAACTATGAAGAAAAGGTTCATTGCAAACTCTGACTTGAAAAGATAAACAATCTTGCAATACAGATTTGGTCAAGATGCCTCTAGCAGCAAATAAAATGATGCTCTTTCTCCTCAACATAGCAACTGAAAACCAATGTTAGCTTAGAATAAGAAAAATGAAGAAAGTAAGCTTCTCTCAAATGTGCTAAACTTGGAATAAAGTTCAAGTGATTCAGTACAAAAAGCATGGACAGTGAAAGCCTGTGAATAAAACTGAAGAGGTAAATTAATTTTAAGGTATTTTTGTGCCAAAAGGGGGGGGCAAATCAAGAATGAAAGGACGATAAGTATTAGATGGATTAATTATTTTCCCATAATAGAGGGAGATTACTGAACTACGTGATTTTTTTTTTGGTGACAAAAATAACTTGATGCTCTCATTCAAGCAGACAAAAGACCTTTTGGATTAAGAAACTGCTGAAGTACATAAAACCACTTGAAACAAGCTTCACAAGAAAGTTTTTCAAACTTAGATTTTCCTCCATTTAAAAGAAAACTCATTCATCATGGACAAGCCACCTCAAGAAAAGAGAACGAAGCTGAAACTGCAGAGTAACATTTTCCCTAAATTACAGCTGCCAAAGCTCTTTAGGGTTGTTAAGCTTCCATGCACTGAGATAGATCTTGTAACCAGTAGCACGTCACACACATTAGAAAACTTTTCTGACCAACCTGAACATGTTCTGGGCCACGTCACAACTAACTGCTGGTTTTTTGTCCAGGTACACAGGTACTAGTTCATCTGTGAACAACTTTACTAAGAAGACAAACTAGATCAGCAAACAAAATCCAAATCAACACAGCAGGTTAAAGCAAACATGTTGCAATCAACAATTCTCTCATCACATACCTAGTCAAAATGTATTGGCAGATCAAGCACAGCACCTGTACAGATCGTGACCACCACCAACATCTGGACTAACCATCAGAACTACACAGACTATTATATTTGGGAATATAAATATACTGCACCTTTGTCTCTTTCACTGTATTTAACTCTGGCCAAGTTCCACTTCATAACACTTTGGTTTCTCCCCTTGACTTAACTGCACCCATGTATCTGTTGCCAGAATAGCAACAGAATACCCTATCTTACAGAAAAAGTGAAAATCAGCATAGCATCTTAGTGAAGGCAGACACTGCCAATGAAAAAACCCAAACATTCCTGTCAGAAATCTGAGATATCCTCATAAAAAAGTCTTGGTAACACTTCAATGTTCTTTATCCAGTTCCTTTGGACTGAAGAAAAGTCAAGAAACCAGTGCTATGAGTCTTTTCACTGAAGAATAAGCTACCCCATCAAGCTCACACGTATTTTGTGACCTTCCTCTGTATGTTCCAGAAAGGTCATAAAGTAATGATGGACTTTACTTTATTCATAAGAAGCACAACCTCTCATAATTCTGCACTATTTCAGAGCTGATGTCAGTAACCACTGTTGTTATTCCACACCCATGAAGAATAATCTGCATTCAAATTGAACACAGATTCAGTGGTAAGAGTTTTCCTCAGCTTCCTGCAATTATCTGAAAAAGCTGTAACTGTGAAGACTACTGGTTTCCACACTGTTTTACTCTAAGACTGAGTCTCTCTCATTTTTTATCACTTACCCAGGCATATACATTCTACTTCAGTATTTCAAAATCTTTTCTTGAGACTAACCCCAAATTACTACCTTACTTCATGGTCACAAGTTCCTACAAGCCACCTTAAGTTCTTTTACAATCACAGAAACCAAATGTAAGAAACTATCAAGCTTTCCTTGCAATTTTTTTGCAGAATTAGTGTTTCACTACTGAAATGTACATGCTTTGTACACTTTGAATTTGTCTTTCTGCAAAAATTTTTATAAAGTGGGAAAGGCAGAACAAATTCTAACGTGTATACCCCTGTATTGCAGAATGGTCACTACAAGAATACCACAGTGATGGCCCTTAAAATGCTTGTTATGTACAATTAAACAAGAACTGCCACATTTGTTTCCTCAACTATACAGCACAGACTAATAATGCAACAACAGTAATTAATCCAGCAGTTTAACTGCTATCTGGACAGCAGGCAATCAGGTTTACAACAAGAATTTTGTATGAAGTGGTCCAAGTTCGAAAAGTACATATTATATAAGCATTAATATACTAATTAACAGATAAGAACCTCTCTGTTGAAAAAGCACCTAAGACCTATTCTCAGACAAATGATCAGTAAGAACCTGAAGCACTGTTCTCGAGATGAGGCTAATGACCATAAGAAAGCAGGACATTGGCTCTTCTACACTGAACCCATGGAGCAGTGCAGCTTCTGAAGCAAAAGATGACACAGTCATGGCACTTCACAAGTACACTGACACCAGAAAGGGACTGCACTTCAATATTAGAAGTTCAGTAGCTAAGTTAGCCAGGCAAGAAAAACAAGCACACATCAAAAACCTGCAAGTACTTGCTAAGACTTTAAGAAATCAAGTAGAAATCTGGAAACTAATGCAGATCTCTGATCCTTGAGACCCTTCAAGACAACAGGCCATGTAAGCTTCCCCTCCAGACTGAAAAGGAACCGAGGGTTTACATCACAAGGGAATGGCCGATTTCTGTGTTGTCATCATGAAATCTACAGATCACTACTATTCTGTCTCTTCACTAGAGAGACTGGTTTTCAGAAAGTTAAGAAATCTCAAAAGTACAAATGAGGAGAACAAAAGCTGAGATATCAGAAAAGTGATCACAACTAAAACATGAAACAGACTTCACTTTAAACAGAAACAAGAATTTCACAAAGGGCTAATCCACTAAAAAACTCACAATAGACAGATTTCTGTTATGAAGTTTGGAGAGCAGTTGTGAAGAAGAAAAAAGAAATTAATGATGCCTTTTTAAACAACACCATGCAGTTTGTGACACACGAATTTGCAACACAGAAATAAAATTAAGCCACTGTCAAAAAATGAGAATAAAATTTTTGCTGAAAAACTCAATACTAGTGATAGGACATTTCTGGCATTATAGGAAGAGTGAATTTACAGACTCAAATGAATGCCAGACAGCTTTAATGAGAATGTGGTTGAAGTGCCTGCCTAAACCAGATCAACACCACGATATGTCATCTGGTACAAACAGAGGTACTGGCATGTTTATCCCAGCATGTCAGTTCTTCTCCTCAAACCTGGAGACCAGAGTATAAGAAACTGGAAAGAAAGTATCTCTTTGGGATCTTGTAACATCCCATCATGGTACACAAACCAATTTCCTCCAAAACCTTAAGATTTCTGGCAGACAAATAAAAAGCTTTCCTATGATACTATTCAAGAACCTTGATCAATAAAGCAGGCAAATACTTGTGTGCAATTGGATGGCTGCATACCAAACCACATCCCATTCCACAAGTTACACCTCTCTATCCCAGGATAATGCAGTGTTTGAAACTTCCCTCATAGCTCTAAAATAAGACACTAAGGAGTAGACAACTGCTTAACTGAGAATTGCAGAAGAATTTTTATTCAGAAATAAGTGGACAAAATGCTCAAGTGCACTGAATGCAAATGGACATGAAATGAAGGAAGTTCAAGTCAGGATAATTAACACTGGCATCTGTTTATTCTTTTTTTTGATTCAACACTGTCCTGTATTTACAGCTGAATTTTATATTTTTATATATGCTGTGATGCAATCTATATAACTATATTAATACACAGCATTTAAAAAAATAGTGTAACAGAGCAAAACAAAACATGGCACCAAGAAGGCTTTTCCTCCATAAAAAGCTGTGAACGCTTGTCTGTCACCATCATAATAAATAATACACAATTAACCATACATAAATTGCATAAATATGCTTTTTAGTGAAAAATCCAGCAGTTATGGATACTTTAAAAGGTACTATCCACATTAAAAAGTCAGTTACACAGCAAACCTTTTCACTCATATGAGGACATTGTGACCACCTGCTTCCCCCTCTTCAAGGGTCCATGAATATCATAGTTAGTGGAGCAACCATTTTTATGGCTGTAGGACATACTGTGCACAGAATATGCTTCAGCTAAAATGAAAAGGTAAATACCACAAAAAAAATCAAAATATTTTCACTAGGGTACAATTATTATTTTTTAATATTATTAAAAATTTACACAGGAATAGAGACCCAAATTCTCTCTCATCAATTAGGAAAACAATGCAACAGCTTAATGAAATTTAGAGGCTGCAACATACTATCTTTCTCTGTAAAAGCAATACACTAACAAGCCTGACATAAAGTAAACCAGAACAATTCAAGTGAGGCCATTTCATTAAAACTAAAATTCTTACTTTTATCCTTAACTGGACTATTGTCAGTATTCTTTGGCTTCCAATATAACCAAAGGAGTGAATAAAATAGAAACTGGTAACAAGATTACACTAGTCCAAGTTGCTTCATTTTAACAGTAGTATTTCAATAATCAGTCATTAATAAGAATACATTTCTTGCAACGTTACACTACTCATTACTAGTGTTTGTGTAATAGCATCCCTGTTCTACTGGCTAAAAAAAACTAGGGGTGGTGTATTCTGGATGTATACTATAAATATCATGTAAAAATAGTATATTTGACTATTTGCAGACATAAGGAACATTTCTCTGCATCTTCACAAAACTAGATTTCGATAACACAACTATATGAAGAAATAAAGAAAAAACTGGATTAAAAGATCTAATCCCAGTAAAAATAAGAAGGTCTTATTCGTCATCATTACAGACCAGCAATAGTGCTTAGGTCTGTATTGAACAAAAGTCTTGACTTGGTCTTATACAGTTAATTATAATTTCAGTTAAAATACACAAATTAGAACTCAATTTTATGGCTAAAATCCCCCTCCTTTTCTTCTAACTGGAGCCATAAAATAAAGGAGTCAAAACTTTCGGAGCATCTACATTTTTAAGTTTTTACAAAAATCAGAAAATCAACATAACCATTAATATGGGGCCAGTTTTCAAACCCAGATGACCCAAAATAAACCAATGTCAAAAGCACATACATTGATTTGGCCTAATTTAACATACTGAGCCTGGAAACTGGATTCTATGGAAAAAGAATCCTCACTCCTATCAGTCAATAGCTACTTCTCTCAGGTGACAAGGCCAAGTCCTTATCCTCTAAATGACTAAACATGGGTTGCTCCACAAGCCTATTGCATTTGCATCACTGATTTTACCATTTCCTGGATAGGATCTGATGTTTAATAACGTATAAAACTTGTGACAAATCTAGTCTACTGAAACATAGATGGAATTCAAAAGTTAAAAAACTGAGAATTCAAACTATTTCCTGTTCACTAAAACTGCTATAAACCTACACTACTTCTGCTGTAAATAGCTTTGGTCAAAGGCAGATATCACTCACTTCACATGGTTTATGCAGTTCCACAACTTCTCTTTTGGTTGGCTACTTTGTAAAACCCACAAGATTATATACTAATTGATGATGATAATTAAGGTTTGCTCAATTCCACAGTAAAATGTAAATCCAAGTTTATGTTTAAAATATCTCAAAGTGAGAGCAAAATAGGAATTTATAAATTTAACTGATTTTATGATCTTGTCAATAACTGAGACAGCTTATTTAATTTTTCTGTGAAGCAATCCCTTCATATAAAGCAATTTGTTCACTACTATTCACTTAAAAGGTAGTGTATTTCCTGAATATGCTATGACACCACTGAAAAGAGTTATATTTTATGGTATATTTATCAGGGCAGCATTACAAAAACAGTAAGATGGAAACCAAAGGGTAAAACAGGAAATTAACTAAATGATTCTTATTTCACTCACAACTTCAGTTTCATATTGCAGGTTAAAATACAATAACTAGTTACCATTTCAGATAATAAAGCTAGTTCTAATTAAAACAAATTGCTTAAGTATTGACATTATTATAAGCCATAGAGCTTATACTCAACATTTCTAGGTGAAAACTGCATCCATTTTGTCCATGCTGTAAGTTGCAAAAGTTTGTGAGCTTTCTGAATGTTTTTGCAGTACATAAACCTTTAAAGAAAAAAGTTAACAGGGCAAATACACAATATACTAACAAACATTATTAAACTAACTGCAAAGAGTGTGTGAATTGCTGTTTTGTGCATAATTTTGCTTTTGCATTGTTTTCTATATTTATTCACCAGTGCAAGGTGTAGATTTGTTGCAAAAATAACTACATGCTGAATAAAGTGTACAATTCGGGGTCATCTGACAGAAGAGTGATAAATATTATAACGTATCAGATATAAATGCTGTAATACTTTAGTACACTGCTATAATTTAAATAAAATAATCTTTATCACTAGACATGCAAAACATCCTGGGCTTCATTACAGTTGAACATGTCTAGCTGTCTTTTAATCAGGTGTCTGCTGTTTTGACTTTTCTTTCTGAAATTAGTATCTATGTTTACTGGTCTAAGTTAGTTAGCTACACACACAACAATCAACAACAACAAAAAAACCAAACCTCACTTACTCTATTTGCGCACCATGAGCCACAAGGGCACTTATGGAATCCATACTACCAGATCGAGCTGCTTTATGAATAGGAGTTTCACCAACATAATCCTGTAAAGATAAACTACATTTTGTCAAGCATTATCTTTCTAAAAATTAAAATCTTATTGTTACATTACTCTAATTAAGAAAGCAGATACATAAAAGCAACACATAAGCTAGCAAATACATCAAGTACTTTATCATTACTTTAAAGTTTGCAGTAGGCTGCCATGTACATTAGATATTTAGCAAGAAATAACACAAAGGGCATTTAACTCACAAGATAAGCCTAACTAGGCAATCAGCAATCATATTCAGCAGAACTTGTTAACCCCCCCCCACATATAGCACCGCAACAAGTTATTCTAACCCCTTTATCTCCTAGCACTTTTGTGTCCCAATACTGTTGGACTGAGCAAGCCATCCTGAACTCAGAAGCAGCAAGGCTGAGCTTGTGGGACTGTACTGCTTTTAGATCTGGTTGATACACTTACACAGTCCTGTGTTGCTCCCTCAGTACTCAGGAGGAGAGGAGTATGTATGCAGAACTCTAACAGAAGTATGCCCAGCATTCATAGGACAGGCCAGATCTCTCCCAAGACATAAATATTGACCCACATCCTACATACTTGTCTTTTCTGATTTTCTTTGTGCATTTACATTCCATTAGTATTAACCAACACATCCAATCATTTAGTCTTTTTGCATTATGTGTAAACATACTGGGAGGCTTTTCAGGCAACTGCTCCCTACCAACCGTCTTCCCAACAGGGAGAATCTACAGCAATTTTACAAATCCAAGCAAGCAGCAAGTAAATTCCATGCATTGTGTTCTACAAGCTGCAGAGGAAATGCAGTACTTGCAGTTAACCACCAGTATTAAGAACAACAGAGAAGAATCTGTAATGAAATATTGTCTCGAAGTAGCAAGTAAATGTTGTTATTGGTTTGTTAACGTGATTTAATCATCACAATCCTTAACACTTCCAGTGGATAGCAAAGATTTTTTTTGTTTTCTTCCCCATCCTCTTTCTCTCCAAACTTCTGATGGACTTTACTGGTCTGTTTGACTAATATTAAACATATTCTAACTGTATGTGCCTCAGTTCTGCTTCCCTGTTTCTTTTATTAAAATATCAACACTAGCTATATTAAATTAACACAGCACCTTACTGACTCACCCGTCTTCACACAACAGTGTTCATGCCTAACTCTACAGTACTGGTTATACTTAAACCCTATTTGAAACGTTATTATATTCAAAATATAATCATACTACCACCTTAATAGATAGAAGTACCAAAGGTTTAAATTCTTTGCCAAGCTTTTGAGAAGTTTAATCACATCTTTTAGACCACGTAAATATAACTTGAAAATGAATTTTGGATTATGTGTTATGTACTCTCAATTTCCAATTTGCCAATTTTATTTCATGGTAAAATATTTTTATAATGAGTTCCAAATTCAATGAGTAAGCCAGTTTACCAGTGCTTAAGACAGATATTCAGCCAAACAGTGAACTACCTAGCACACCCAAGCAGGGAACAATAATGGTACCTAACAAAGTTTACTTTCTTATAAACTAAGGAAAATTGCTGAGGCTGACAAAGCTTGGAGACAGAAAAGAGCTAAAAATTCCTTAGAGATTATAAAAGCGCCATACAGCCCCCCTTCCAAAATGGCTGTCTATAGCTGATGGATAGAAGACTGCTTTCCAATTAAGTTTATGTAATTTCTCCTATTTATAAGTTTTCCTGAACTAACAGGAAGACAGAGAAGCTTAACAGAGGATACAATTACATCAACTATCATACATGCAAATTCATTTGACGCTAATTTATCTTGAAAAGTTTTCTTCCTAGTGTAATAAATTTTCCAATTATGGAAGCTCTCTTTCATTCATCGTTCTGTTATTGTTTTCTCCCCCCAATCTGCCCCTTCCCCCCCTTTTTGTTAGAGGTAAAAGTGTAGAAAAGAAGTAATTCGCTCAGCATTAGTATTTACAAAACCAATCCTCAGTTAGAAGAGGTTCAGTTTAGGGAAAGTCAGCTCAACTAGTCATGCATGTGATAAAGATGACAAAAATCTCTACTAGCCCCATAAAACCAGCATACTGTCCACAATAAGACCTAGAGAACTGCATTATGAAGTCTTGCTGCGGAGAAAGAAAAGATAAGCAAAGACCTTTGCAAAAGGACTCTTCACCACTGCATTAGCATGAGCTAAGCTTGTAGTAGTTAAAGATTCCATCGCCAAGTGGAAGAACATTAGTATCACAGAAGAGAATATATGTCTTGAGAAGGACTGCTTTCAATCACTGGCCCAGAAAAGCATGTGTGTCTAAGGCTAAGGATTTGAGAAAATACTTAGAAAATGACAGAATACATGTATTTAGATTTTTATAGCATTCCTTTTAATTACAGCACCTAAATTTCAGCCATCACTACTATTATCTTCCTTTGACATTCTCCTAAGGGGCACTGAAACAGTTTCTGAACTACTCTCCTAGCTCTGCTAAGAAATTATCTCTGGATTATGAGCTAGACTGAAAGGAAAAAATTATAGGTCACTAAAAAATGGCTTTTAAATTTACTTATTTTTTAACACATCCAAAAAGGAAACTAAAGTGCTCTGTATGAGCATCAGAACAATTCTGTTTTGATTCAACAACTGGAATCCATGTGACCAAATAAAAAACAAAGTAACAGTTTTTCCCAAGAAGTTTCTGAGAACAGTTCAAGGTCTAGCTTGTTGGTACATTTTCGTATTTTTTTAGCTATGCAGAGCAAAAGAAGTTATTTTGAGGGGCTCTACAAAGTCCTAATTATCCTTGTCAATACCTCATAATCCTTTAAATTGTTCACACTTCCCATATGTGCTTCAGTCTGATATAATCCCTTTTGTAGTAATATTGCAGGAAGGGAAGCATCAATAACTTGTATTGGTCTTTCATACCAAGAGCAGAACTTGTCAAGGTCCCATTTACCCTTCTCTTCTAACACTTGTCTCACTATCTAGAAGTTGCACTATAAATAAATACGCAGAAATGCCAATTAAGTTTCATTAATTTAGCATTCAAGATAACACATTTGTTTCTGTGAAAACTAAGTACTTTGTGTACAGTACTCCTAAAGAAATGACAAAAAATCACGAAGCATAAGACACACATTTTTTGCAACTCTCTGATGAACACCTTCTTCCTTTCCCCTGGAGAAGCATGGCTATCCTTTCACAAAGACAGGGGCAGTCTTCTCTACCTCGGGGTCATGTCTAGATTACCTTTGACTTCTTTCATTTTACTGAAGTATTTGGCTTCCTTCCTTATTGTATTTTTATTTATGTGGCTGAAGAGTCTTCTGGTTTTTTTTGCTTTAATCAGTAAATCTATCTCAGCTTGACTAATCAGTTTGCAATTCCTCACTATGCTGCTTAACCTCAAAAGACATTTCCTCTACTGATTAAGTACTTTTCTCAAACTCGCTGCTTATTCCCAGGTCTCTCTTAGATGGGGGTATTTTTTCAGTTCATTCCAAAGCCATTTTTTACTCCACTTTCCCTCTTTCTGTCTTTTTGGGACCCAAGCTTCTGTTGGCTTGAGGATCTTCCTGGTGAATTCAGAGGACATTTTCCATTTTGTTCTCCAAGTTCCAAGTCCCTGGATATGATTCAGGTAATTTCACTCACTGGTACCTTTAGTCCCCTTCCATTTATTAAAAAAAACAAACAAAAAAACCCACCCAACCCAAACCCCTCCTCCCCCCAAAATCCAAAACCAACTTACCTGCAGATATTTGTTTTTAAAATAAAAAGCTCCCATATACATTTACACTGAAAACTTTCAACTATTTGTACTGTTTTAGCTGGCACAGAGTTAATTTTCTTCAGAGCAGCTAGTAAGGTTTTTTGGTGTACTAAAAACATGGCTTTGGGCACAAATCCAAAGTCTTAGCTAGGAGTGGGCTGGGACATGGCACAGCTGGGACCACTGACCCAAACTGACCAGAGGATTATCCTGTCCCATATGACATCATGCTCAGCAAGAGAAGCTGTGGCAGGTGGGGGGAGAAGTTTGCCAGGGCTGTCATTGCTTGGGCACTGGCTGGGCATCAGTCAGCTACTGGTGAGCAACTAAGCTTTTCTGGTAGTTGTGTGAGGCTTTTATCATCACTTGATTTTTCTTGGATTTGTTTTTCTTTTCTTCCTTTTTTTACCTGTTAAATTGCCTTTATCTCAACCCATGAGTTTTCTCACATTTCCCTTCCGATTCTCCCCTCAACTCACTGAGTGGGGGGAACAAGGAGGTGGCTGTGTGGTGCTTAGGTATCTACTGAGGTTAAACCTCAACACTCTGCAAGCACTTGTAAAACACTTCCAATGATATCTCACTAAGACAGAGAAGCACTATTTTACCTGATAAGAAACAAACTAACCCAATTCCTTAACTCAACTAACTGAATTTCAAGTTCTATCAGATGATCACATTTCCAGAAGCTATTCAGATGTCTTAGACTCAGCACCCTTTCTGAAGCTAGGAAGCAGAAACTAAAGAACACTGAGTACTTTTCCTCATTCTTTGCTAAAAATGCTTTGAATTTGTGATTGTTTCTCCTTCTGAATTTTGAGTGAAAATGAGAACTGATGGGATATTCCTATCTGGATTTAGTCCAAATTGTTGTTTAAAATACAAAACTATAACAAACCAAAATAATGAGTGGGTTTTTCTCCTCCCCACCAAGGATATCAGCATGTTTACAGTTCTTGCTAGTATGGGTAATCTAACCCTCCTAAATCTGCCATCACTGTCATGTGATAACTGACTGCAGGAAAATTAAGTTGCATCATCTGTAAGGATGCAGTATTTCTTTTTCCTTCTCTTTAGGACAGGCCACACAAAACTTTTTGGCCAATCAACACAGGCAACATACAACAGACATATTTAATAGGCTGTGGCTAGAAGGGAAAAAAGTATTTAAATGAAAGCTAACAGTCTCCTAAATCAAACAGTACTCATGATTATCTGGTGTTAATATGTACAACAGCCCAGAATCCATCTGCGTTGTGACAAGGATAAAACAGAAAAAATCCTCAGGAAAAGTAGCAACATAATTGCTTTCCACTATTACAGTGAACTAGAGCAGGCAGGCAGCCAAGTGCAGGTCCTGAGTCACATTACTAAGAACTACTAGCAGGCGCTGCCCACTGAAAAAAAACCAAACCCAAACAGCAGGACATTCTTTTGGGTTCACTGCTGGGTAAAAACAGTCAGGCCATTGCTTGGCACTTTGGCTTTCCTCCTGTGCATTTTTTATGGTGAGCTGGGGGGTAAGAACTGCCCACTGATCATAGAGATGGTTCTAGCCAGCACACACAGGGCTAGGCATCACAGGAAAACTTATCTGGGGAGCAAAGGACAATCGGGACAAGCACTTTTCAGCATTTGTCCTTCACTGCTGCTGCCTCAGAAGTGTCCTGGGCAGCTGTCAAGAGCAAGGAGATAAGACATTTTTAAGTTTTCCTAAACTTTAGGGCAGGCAGCATGGGCTACAATACAATACCTCAGGGCAGATATGAGAAAGCATGCATGCAAATTCTACTGAGTACCGGAGGTTTACGTTAAAACTGAGAGACTTGAGTGGATTCCTTTTCAGAAGCTATCCTTTTCTTTTTCCAGAAGTGATGGGTTAGTCTGTAGCCAATGACCAGGAGTCAGTTTGGAAGGAAAGTTTACTAGTTTAAATATCAAGTATTCCCAGATCTTTCTCAGCATGTGTTTTGTATCCAGTGTCCATGGAACACTTGTCCTCACACAAGCATTAGCCAGTGACTATGTCTGTTTGGAGTACAGCATCAGTCAGCGAGCTGGAAGGAATAAACAAAATACACATCAGGAAATAGTGCTCCAACAGCTCAAAAGTGTGGGTGGAAGCCCTAGATAATCACCTGAAGGTGTTTGCAAGTTAAATAAGGAACCAAGATCATTTAAGGAATTGAAATCAAACAAGAGTAGTAGAATTTGACTGCAATTTAATAAATAGCTGAAGGAACTGGGGAGAGCAAAGCATGCACTGTGCTTTACATAGCCATGTATCCAACTATCTGTGGGATGAGTTTCTGCTTTAGGTATCACGAAGGCACACTGCCTAGCTTTCAGTGCTCATGCATGTGAAACCAGTGTGACTGACCAGTTGCATCCTAACAAGCAACTTGACAGACATTCTTGTTTCTACTACTATTTAAAATTAACCAGAGGTATCATCAAACTGAGTCTGAAATGCCTCTTATTGTATGTTCAGTTAGTATTTTGTGGGGGGGAAAAAAAAAAAGCTACTGTATTCAAGTGCAACTTGAGCCTACCATTAACAACACACAAGGTGTTCACAACGTCAGCTCTCAGTACCCATCTCTGTTGTGTCCTTGGTCTGTCAGTACCTAAGTCTGCCCTTAGAAGCCTATAAGATACCATCATCACTATCTGAACTCAAGAACTAAGTACTCTTCCTCCTGTAGAGGACCATTTGCTCTGCTGACAAACCACTAATATATAGACTCCCGAGTAACTGGCTTGCCTTGGTGACTTCTTTAAGCTGGAATGAGTTTCCTGCCCACTATTAACTGCATATTATACTGCCTTCTGCTTTCTTTTACAGTCATCTGCATGTTGCCCTCAGGCCATGGAGACATCTCTCCACTCTCTTCTCTTCTTCTGGAGGCTAGCTGCTACTTTCTTCTTTGCTACAACCTCACTCACTACATGTGATTTTTTTTCCCCCCATCATGTTCCGGGACAGCAAGCTTGTTCTTCAACTCCATTTCAACCTCACTGGTCAGTTCTTCTCTTTATCCTCATAGTTGGAAACTTTCATTCTTCTCATTCATTCATTTTCATTCATTCTTCTCTTCTCATTTAGCAGTTATGTGTACATCTTTATTCTGTGCATGCCATGTTTCCTCTCTAATCACCGTTTCTTTACATTCTTACCTGGTCTCCAGATGCATTTATAGTTCTTGTATTTTCTCTTCTGAAGATTCTACCACTATGCAGCAATAACTTATTGCATAAGTTACTTTTGTCAGGTATCAAGGAGAAGATGCGATCTATAGCCTCTGCATCCAGTCACCTTCATTGTTTCTACAATTCTCCTGGTGTCTCACAGCTGTTCTCAATGCACCAGCCTTCTTTTCTGAAAACTCAACACAAACTTCCCCATTTCTTATTTTTGCACAGCTTAAAAAAAAAAAGAACCAAACTCTAGAAATGCAAGTGTTTAAGTTCTTCAGCAGACTTAGCTTAACTCTACTGCATATAAAACAAAGTCTGGCCATTAAATATTTTAAGAGAAGTATGATACAACATTTAATAGGCCAGACATTTTACAGATACTGTGCTATACCACAGCTTTCAATAACAGCATATGCTGTAATATCAATTACTCTCACAGAATATTATCAAAAATACTTTTTATTACCATTAAAAAGGTATATGTTATGTATGCCCAGCATACATAATAGATTCATTCAGAACTTCAAACATTTTCTTCAAAAATATGATAGATTTTAAGCATCCAGTTCTGTTACTTCACCAGAGTAAAACAGTTCTTTACAGGTATTTTGCTATATTTATGCACTCTCTGCTACCAAATAAATTACATACTCCCAGTAAAAGTAATGCAAAATTATAGTAAAAAAAAAATTTAAGTCATCCATTCATTCTTTGTTAGTAAAGTACATGCTTCTGATCTATTTTCAAGAAGTTACTAGAAAAGCTTTGGAAATAATCTAAAAAGAAAAAAAAATATAAAACCATGTGCACCTTAAAATAAACCACAGCAGACCTTACTAGTTAGATGTGTGACTAAATCATGAAGCACCGTAAGGGTCTCATGGTTCTGTAGGTAATGGTGAATTTTCCAATTCTTAGCATATTTAGTACGTATTATGTTCCTCACTAGTCTTCCTTCTTGCCCCTAAAGCAGCACTACAATCTCAGAATATTTGCTAATGCTGCCAATACCAAAGCAGCATTACCATTTTGTTCAAGAAGTAGCAAGATGTCAATTCCTAAAACAAATGTCCTCCAAACCCTAGAAGCTTAAAGGACATTTATTAGTCCTATCTCTACTCTAATGTAAAAGGTCTATAGCTAATAATTAAGTTATTTGACTTCAGCTGATGTTAAAAATAAAGTATCTGTATGTTAATGTAAGGATCACATACGTCATAGAAAGGGATCAAGACACTTCTTCCAAAACTATATGCATAGGTGAAGTACACATGAATCCATACCTGTTTGTTTATGTTGGCCCCCACTTGGATCAACCAATTCAGGCACTGTGGATGTCCTCCAAAAGCAGCAATGTGGGCTGGTGTTTGAGCAAAACGGGTTGTACTGGCATTTACAGAAGCTCCAGCTCTTACTAACTGCATTAGGCACTCCAGCTTTAAAGACATGAGGGAATAAAACCAAAAATGTTACACAGATGTGCTATGACAATTAGCATGTGCTAAATAAATACACAAATCCAAGAAAAGCTAAACTTCCTAATAAGACTACATGGATGCAAAACAAGAGAGAATATGAGATTTAGGATATCCCCCTCCTCCTTGACTCCTCCCTCCTTTGGCTATAGACTATATCTCAAAAATACTTCTCTCCTACAAAACTGAATTCCACATTTCTTTTCAGGAAAAGGAAAAAGAGGACATAAATACTTCAGATCTAACTACAAGAGCCATTTGGCTCACTTTTGTTAAGAAGGAAAAAAAAATAATGATACTAACCAGACATCATTAGGTAACATTTGCCAAAACAAGAGCGTTGTCAGGAGATACACAGATGTACTCTCGGAAGAGTTTAGAGAAAGGCAAATCAGAAAAACACAAGATTTTTCATTTCTTTAATGTTTTCCTGGAGTGACAGAAGATTAGTAATGAAAACTAATTCTTAATAATATCTAGTATGCTAAATCTATAAAAGGAATACATTTCTCCCACCATTTCCTGTTATTACAGATGAGGAGCCGTTAAAAAAAAAACAAACAGGTTGCATGTTTGTGGCAATACAAAAAAAAAAAATTCTTTGTTTTAAAAAATTGCAGTATTTTGTTCCATTATATTCTTTTATTTTCCCAACACACTAACCAGAAGCATCAGATAACCAGATACTATTTTTAAATGTTCATAACATCTCATTTGTAGAAACTAGGCAAACCACAGCCACAGTGACCTCAACTTGCAAAAGCAGTCAAAACAAGGCTCCTTTCCTGTCACACAGTAACATTGTCTTCTTGTTGAAAGGAAAAGGAATGCACTATGCTGAAATAAACAGTTTAGTCTAGGCATCCATTAACCTCGGTTAGAAAACAAACACCACTGCACACACACATAATAATCCCACGTTGGCTCAAGGCATTGGTTCATATAACCCAAAAATCTATGGGTCTCTCTGTCTCTCACAGTTAAAGGAAACATCAGCCATATCACAGCTGTGGAGTACTCTGTCCATAAACGAACAATTAAAAAGCACCCCAATGTGGGCTTGCAGCTTGATTCACACAGAAACATCAACAGCACAATTACAACATTCTTTCTGTATGTCAGCCTTTCTTTCTCCCTCTTTTAACCTGTGAATTCCTGACACTGTTGAATTACATATATGAGGTAACTACCAACCACTGTAATTAATCATTTTATATTAGTTTTGCAAATACATTGTGAACTTAAATTGTTTTCTTCCCTTACACAGTCCAAACAAACACATATGAACCCTATCCTTAGGGTTGTACATCCTTCAGGATATACAAAAGTACTTTTTTTGCACTGTAATTAAGTTAAGGCTGGACATAGATCTACCATTAACTCCCTAAGTGCATGAAGTAAGGGTGAGAGCAACTGGAATACTGTCGTACTAATGAATAAAACTCAATATCACCAAAGACAAAGTACCTTTCCAAAAGAAAACAAGCACTTTTTCTGGAAAAAAAATTACATCAAAGAACTGGTGTAAGCAAACATATAATTCTAATGCTAGACTACTCAAATACATTTTGTGTTTGCCAATCTTAGACTTTCCTTGATGTTCACATGTTAGTACCCTTAATATTGCTGTTAACCCTTAGTAATTATTAATTAAATTGTAACACTAGTTATTGTCATGTGATGGGAAAAAACCTCCCGCTACACCAAGAGCATCTACTGCAACTGCAAACAAAAATAAATTTCAGCCAGTTTTTAAAAAAATAGACTTTGAATGGAGTTAATTTGAAAACACTTTAGACAAGCATTACAAATTCAGGAAAGAATAATATTTCCTGCACAGGCACCTGTCTGAAAGAATTCCATAATTAGACAGGTATTACAGCCCATCAACTGAAAAGGGAAAACCAGAAACTCATTCACTAGCGCTATTTGCGCTGTTTAAATCTGTTCTATAAGATGGTTACACGTCATGATTATCTGTACAACTTCATCTTTAAATGTTGGCTTTGCTTGCCTTTTTTTTTTTTTTACATTCTCCGACAGTGCTTTAAGAATGAAGACATTTCAACTCATTAAAAGCTGAAGTGTGGGTCTCCTGTAACATGGCTGTCACAAAAACGTGCTTCTTCCAACATTACGGAAGAATGAGGTATAAATGTAATTACATCCACAGACAGGAAAAGTCAACATGACAAAAAACAATACCTCACTTGATAATTTATGCTTGATATCAGGATACACAAGTCCACTTTCATTAAATAACCTAATTCAATATAGCAGATATTTTCCACTGTATAACTTAAAGCAGAGGTTAAATTGATTTGGTCAAGAATAAAGACAGGTCCCTGTATAGGCCACAACAGTGGCCAAGGAAAAGATGGTCATTTTTATCTGTACTACTTTTGTTCCAAAAGCAACAAAATGTACTTAACACTATTGTGCTTCCTATAATGTAAATAGTCAAATGGGAAAAAAAAAAGCAGAAGAGCACAAGCAAATAGATGTTGTTGGAGAAAATAAAAATTCACATGCAACTGATTAAAAATTAAATTAAGGTTAGTCCAAAACAAAGTGAATTAACAGTGACTTCTTTTTTATGCAAGCCCTTCATTTTCTACCTCTCTGGTGGTTTTTTTAGACTGTTAACAATTCTACATTCTGACCCATCGTCTCAGAAACCTACAGAATGCCAGGATAATTTAGGGCACTACATGATTAACTCTAATTAGAATACAGCAACTCTAATGGGAATTAATTCACATCTCAGGAGACAAGTAGTTCTCTGCAGTCAGGGAATGTCCTGAAAATGCAAACTCCACCACAGGTACTCCACACAGCAAGTAAATTTGGACTTGCTACTAACTCTAAAAGGAGGCCCATGTTGTCATTAAAACCCCAGACATTACAACCAGAAACACTACTTGCAATATCTATTATGTCCAATTGAATTTGCTGGTATTTTATTTATTACTTGCAAGCTGTAAAAGTATGTTTCAGAATAAGTTATTCAAGAATACTGTTTTCATTTTTAGTCTTAAGAGACTTCACTTTTACTGGTCCTAGTGTTACATCAGTGTTCCCCCCTACCTTTCCTCTTTTGCATATTCATTTATAACCAACTTGACTGCTGTTGCCACTTCCTTACTGAAGCACATCTACACCTTTGTGCAAGAATGTAGTTGTACACAGCTTAACTCTAAAATTATTTTGTATTGTGTTTTGATACAGTTCGGGCCATCTTTCACGTTCAACCTGTACAACAGGTAAAGGGACAGAAACATCTCAATGCTCGTAAAGTTCACCAAACCCAGACTCTTGCTGTTTGTTCACGTACACGTGTGTACATGTATGGACTGGTTTAGATGTCGCTGCTTAGGAGTTGTTCCAGAGGGATTTCTACCAGAAAGAACTACATCAGTTTTGTCATTTCATCATGCTACAGAGCTGCAGTTAGAACCAATACATGTCTGGTGGACCATGTTACTAAATGGCCCTATATCAGATAGACAGACATTAAGTTCTGTCACCATTTAATTTCTTTCAGAAAAAAAGAAAAAAAACCAAACAAGTAAAAATCCCATGAAATCTAAAAAACCAAAAAAGTGAAGAGGAAGATTCCGGTTCAGTAACTATTAATGAACACTTCACAAATTAATATTTGATATCTATGGTACTTTGATAAACAGAAGAACTCTCCATTTGGCTTTGATGAAAGTGAATTTGGAAAAAAAAAACATAAATAAGAACATAAAACATGCACCTCACTGTCCACTAAAAGCAGCTACTGTGTCACTGCTAGCAACAGTCTATTAACTGGTGAAAGGTAAAAAGAGTGTAACTATGCCACAGAAACACAAAGCCTGATTTGGGACCCAATTACACTACTTTAACTTTTTCAATGTTTTGTACAATCTTTGACTCTGGGAAAGGAACACTACCTAACAAGACTATAAAAGATACAGATAACTTCCATAAATTGAAATTGCCTAGATCTGAAGGCTTTTAGGAAAGTACATATATGCAAAATTGTATAAAACCCATTTATAGCCTAGGTCATCTTTCCAAGTCTCATTCATTTCTCAGATTTTTCCCCCAATAAGTAACAACACCATCAATCAAATTTTGCCCATACCTAAGACTGAGTATGGCAAATAAAAGCACGACAGGTTGCAGACTGACTTGTTCCCTTTGTTTGCTGTTTCTGCAAGTGTCTCTTCAACAGAAACTGGAATGCACACAAAAACTCACACAGCCTAAGATGGTTGGCAGAGAGCTGAAGATGCTTAAAGAAAAAAAAAAAAACAATACAACATCTACACTGTCAAGGCAAAAGCAAGGCTGCCACAAGCTAGTACCAAAAAGAAATTCTTATGAGATGGAAAAAGGAAACAGAGGACCGTAACACGGATTACTATCTTCACATTTTATATGAGTGTACTTCCCAATAAAATTTAAGGCACTCCAGTTTTTCCGGAGTGTAGATTATTAGCTTCTTTTTGAACACATAAAAGGCTGGTTTACATTTTGGATTTTGGGGGTTAAGGGTTTTTGTTTCACTTTATTTTAGGACTAAAGGACTACTTAGCTATGCTTCTAAAACGTTTCTCTAAGAAGCACTGCAAATAAGATCATGCAATATATAGAAACCATGTCTTAATGTACTTTTATAAACCATGACAACTGCCTAAGTATATCAATCTTTTCCTCTGGCACACAACCAATAAACAAATAGAAGTATATTGGAAATGGGAGGGAGAACAAGAACAAAAGCCCCTCGAATTCCAAATCTAGACAAATAAACGAGGAAAAAGCACCAAACCCCAACCCTCTGCTCTGGAATTTTGCATAGGCTGGGACACTCACTGCATCAGAAACAGGAAAGGCCTATATAAAAATCAAGAAATTAAGATTTAATTCATTTTAAGACGTGAAGTTAGCAGACCTACTTCCCACGTTTCACCCTTTTCTGCATTGCGAGGATGCCAACACAGAAAACTCCGCACGTATAAACTACAATTTATTTTTCATCCTGAAGGCAAGGGAGGAGCGCCTCACAGGCACAAGTGCCTTCTCCCCACACTCCCAACGAGCCGGTCGTCATAACACTGGCACCACAACAAAGCAGTCTCCAGGTGCGGAGCCCGAAGACGACACGGATCACGACCAGACCCTGCAGACAAAGCAACAAGCGAGCCGGGAAGGGATGGGGGGGTTCAACCGTGGAGGGTCAAACAGGGCACGGGAGATTATCCGAGGGGGCGTGGAAGGGGTCGCGCGTCGGCGGTGCCTCCCGCCCGGATGGCCGGCGCCCGCCGGGATATCCGGAGGGGACCAGCGTGGGAGGAGCCCCCTGCCCCGCTCCGCGCCATTGGCTCCCGGTGCCGGTAGCCGGGGACCGTCTGGAAGCCCGGCTGCGAGGCCCCCACTGTCACCCGGGAAGGGAGGGGGGCGGCTGCCGCCGGCAGCGGGGAAGGGATGAAAGATGCGGAGACGGCAGGTGCCGCCAGCCCCGTGACCTGCCCACCCCCGCCTCGCTGACCGCGGAGGCAGGAACGGAGCCAAGCGCCGCGGCTGTCCGCTGCCGTCCCGCCCGATTCCCCGAGCAGCGGCAGGAGGCGGTGAGGGAATGGGGGGGCGGCGGCGCCCGCAAGGGGCAAAGATGGCGCCGCGTTGCGCGCGAGCGGGAATCGCGCCCTCCTTCTCCTTCCCCTTCTCCTTCCCGTTCCCATACCCACCCCCGCTCCCGCCGCCGGCCGAGCCCGGCCAGGCCCCACCTTGCCGAAGTGCGCGGCCCAGTGGATGGGCGTCCAGCCGTAGAAGGAATCCTCGGCCGCCAGGTCGGAGCGGGGCGAGCTCTGGAGCAGCGCGCACAGGGCGGGCAGATCCCCATCGCGGCAGGCGCGGTGGAGGGGAAAGCGCAGGGTCAGCAGCTCCTCACTGGAGAAGCCCGCCTCGGGGCCGGCTCCCAGAGACATGG
>NW_020884872.1:24647496-24690930 GCF_003945725.1 Corapipo altera
GCGGGCGGGCGGGCGGGCGCGCGCTGCCCGGGCGGGAAGCGGCGGCGACTGCGGCTCGCGCGCGCGGCCCCGGCACAAAGGGAGCGGGGCGGGGCCGCGCGCGCCGCTCCGCCCTCCCGCGGGCGGGGCCGGGAGGCCTCGGGGCGCCCAGGCGGGGACGGGGGCGCGGTGCGGGGCGGGCAGTGCGTGTTGCCTCTTCGTTCCGTCTCTTCCGTCCCTCCCTCTCCTTTTCTCTCGCTCCTTCTCCTTCTCTCTCCCTTCTCTCCGTCTCTCTCCCTTCTCTCCGTCTCTCTCTGTCTGTTCCCACTTCTTCCCTTCTCGGCCCCCCTCCCTCTCTCCCTTCTCCTCGCTCCACGTCTCTCCTTCCCTCTCCCTTTTCCTTTCTCCCTCTGCCCCTGGCTCCTTCCCTCCCTTTCCCCCTCGCTCCCTCTCTCCCTCTTTCTCCCGCCCCTCTCTCCCTGTCCCCCCACTCTCCCCGCTGCCCGGCATCTCCCGGCTTTCCCGTTCCCGAGGCGGCAGAGCCGCTCCCGCCGGTGTGGCCGCCGCCCCGGGCAGGGCGAGCGCGGCCCCTCGGGCCCAGCGGGCAGGGACAGCGCCCTTGAGCCGGGAGTGGAAGGCTTTGTGCCGTCCCAGCGCCGCGGCTGAGGACGACGGTCCGCGTTTCCGCAGGGAAAATCTGCCGGCGAGAGGACTGTGCTGTGGGGCACCGACGGTCGCGGTGTTCCCACACACCATGGAAGTGCTTCCAGGCACTCGCGGATCGCTCTGGGTTTGTGCTGCACAATGGACTGCAAACCAAAGGATAACTTGGCTGTCAGTATCTGATTGACATGGCAATGCCGGATTTTGAATTGCAGTCAGAAACTGGTCCTTGAGTAATGACCCCACAGAAATTTAGGAAACTTCTGTTGGTTGCTCCTAATTGTTCTCTGCCCAAATTTTTTGTGAACCACTTTTTCTGACAATAGTAAAACTTAGTTGATGGTAATTCATGGTAATTAATACTAAAATTTAGTTGCTTAATTGTGCGAAAATTCATCTGCCCCTGAAAATCGTAGAATCACAGAATCATAGGATGGTTTGTGTTGGAAGGGACCTTAAAGACCATTTAGTTCCAACCCCCCTGCCATGCGCAAAGACACCTTCCAGGAGACCAGATTACTCAGAGCTCCATCCAGCCTGGCCTTGAACAATTCCACGGATGGGGCATTAAGGGATATTCCTTTTTCAGTATACACTATTAAGCAACGCAAGCCAGGAATTACGTTCTGGGGCAAAGAAGGTACTAAGTAATTTCTGTTAAAAGTACCTAGATACCCAAACATTTAAAAAGCTTTTCCTTAACATCAGTTTGAACTGATCTTGAAGGTATTGTGAAATACCTTTTTCTTAATATAGGAGTTCTGGCTTCTCAGAAATCGTGATTCCATAGACATTACTCCCATTTATTTAGCTTCTTTGTATTTTGTCATAGATAAAGCTGTGTACGCACAATATCCAGTGCTCTGAAATAAGATTCTAACACAAAGGAAAACATCTGCAAGCAGAATGAACTGCACCCTGGCTTACAGCCCAACATGAAACGCCCCTCTGACATATGCTTCCCATAGCAAATACTATTTTTTATACATATGTAAGATCTTAGAAAAAGAATTGGCCGTTCAGCATATGGGGTAATTTTTTAGTCTTCAAGAAGGTGATTAAGGAGTTCATTCACTGTGGAAAGGTGCTGATACAGGGTGGGTGCTTGGTTGAATTGTACTGATCTCATGTAGAGAAGATGCTTTCCAGAATGCTGTTGCAACAGCAAACTGGTGATTTGGCTTAAGGTTTTCCTTAAAATATCACAATCATGGCGTAAGCCAGAAACAGTGGATTTAGACTGTAAAATCATGGCAAAATGAAACACCTCACTTGTGTTCTCAAAGTTTTGTTTTGATCTGCCCAGTCAAGTAATAACATATGGCTCTCTGTACTTAGGACAAGCAGCACAAATCTGGTATCAAGATATTTAGCTATAAAATCATAAAAATTATTAACTTAAAATATGATTATATTTTTACAGCAGTATCAAGACAGAATATGAGGATGGAAAGCTTGCTTTGAGAAACTTTTGTTTTAAGCTCAGCTGTCTTCTTATTGAAACTGTAGAGGCTTATTTCATTTTTTTTTTATCTGTGAAATGGGAATAATAAAATCATGTCCTGAGTGGTGGTAAGAAGCTCAATTAATCAAAGTGCTTTGACCTAAAAATGTAACACTGTGATATGAAAATACAGATGAGGCATTTCAATATTAGGCGTTACTGCAGCTAATATTTGTATCCCCTATATATTATTATATCTTCACCAAAATAAACTATTGCTTTGGTTTCCAGAATGCTGCCAAGTTGTAGATCTCAAAATGGTGTGCAAAGGAGGGTGAATTACGTATAGACAGTGACACAGAAGCACGGGTAAGCTAAATGCTTTGGCCAGGGGAGGGAATACTTTCAGTGTGCCTGATCTGAGGATTAAACAACACAGATCCCATATGGCAGAACACTTGAAAGAAAAAAAAGAAAGGAAAAAAACCCAACCCAAACAAACAAAAACCTCCAAACCCCAACTTACGTTATAAAAATGGTCATTGCCAGAATGTCTGGTATTAAAGAACACAGTTTCTTAGGTTGAAAAATGGTGAACTGTTTCTCAGTGTTGTGTATAAACATTGACATACTTGTTCACATATTTCTTATAACTATTATAAAAAGCAATAAATATCAAAAACGTGGCTTATATTGAAGACGAACAAGAATTAAGGATTTCTGAACTTGAGAAGATTAATATTCAGGATTTGCAGGTGTTTTTTATCTTGTACTGGGATATAGAAACCAACTACACTACACCAAATAAAGGCAGTGGTCTGACTAGTTTTCTTATGGACACTGGCTTCATTTACTTTCTAGTAACCCCTACAAGGTAGGCAACTACCATTGCATTCCCTCTGGCAAGGGGGAAGCAGAATGGAGAGAAGGGAAGAGGCTTTAATAATGCTGTGCAGGAATTCTGCATGTGGAACTGAACTCTGGTATATCTTGTTTCGTGACTAAATTCCTCGTTATGAGGTCGACCTCTTTTATTTCCATACTAATGAGCTACACCAAAAGTTCCAAAATAGACAAGCACAGTACTTTCTATATGAGACTGATTCCTTAATCAGCCTGTAGTTGGCATATGACTTGTGAAGTCACATTTGTCTCTCTATTTTTTGAATTGTGATTCATTATCCAAATAAATATGAAAATACGTATGTTTTGATATTCTGCATTTCCATCGACTTCCTTAAAATATTTTGGCAATAGGCTTTTTAAGTTAATTACATTTAATTGAAATAAAATCTATACTGTCATATCTTGTTAAACTGAGGACATGGAAATTGTGGTTTTAACTTTTAACATTTTATTTCAATTATATTATAATTCATTCTTTTGTACTTTCCTATCATTATTGTCATTAGATTCTGTACAAAACAATACAAATCTCGAAGATGTTTTCAACAATCTTGCTATGCAAAAGATCATATACAGAAAATATAAATCTCTTTTGTGATTCTAACTTCCTTCTAGAGGACAGATTTGGTTTCCCTGACCTGCTATTATGGTCTGTTTGCACATAGCTTAAATCAAGAAATTGTCAGTCACAGATTAAACTGTGATTTACAAACTTTCATGAAAAAAGCAGCACAGTTATACACAACATTTCAGGTTCTTTGCATTTTCTGTTTTATAAAAAGACATTTTTATCATTTAATATGTTTTATAAACTGAACTCTAATGGAAGGCAATAAATAGTATGTTTACAGTATTATTTATATAAAAAATACATTCTCAATTTTTTTATGACTCAGAAAGTTCACCTACTAAACTTACTAGAACACATTCTTGTATATTTGAGAAAAAATAGTTATTTTTAGGTCTATTTGCATTAATTTCATCCTCAGTTCTATTCCTAGTCTTTTAAGGTGTCAGAGACTGAAATGGTTAATGATTTATGCATTCTAGGAGACTTTTGCAGGCTTTTGACTTGCATGATACCTCTGATGAGCAGTCGGGCCCCTCCCTCCCTCCAGAGCTGAAGGTGTGAAGCCCTGAAAAGGCAAGAAGCCGAGCTCGCAGGCTTTTGACTGTTGATACATCTGATGAGCAATCGGGCCCCTCCCTCCCTAAAGGCGGGAACCGGGCGAGACAAAAAAAAAAAAAAAAAGTCAGCACAGACCCAGGAGATGTTGGAGGCTCGAGGCATGACCCGTGATATAATAACTCATAACTTCTTAGAGTATGGGGGCTTCCCCCCTTCACCCCCAGCAGATCAAGGCCACCACTTCAACTGACAGACATGGAAGCATCGCTGGACCCCGTGGGCGGTGACTATATACATCTGTCCACTCTCAGCTTTTCTTTCCCTTACTCTCCCTTGCTCTTATCCTGCCTTTCTCTCCCCTATGCATTTTCTTTCCCTCCCCAAAGGTTATCTCTGTGTCACATTGTTATATGACAGCACCCAAACTGCTAGCATGCCTGTTAATACAGAATTGTTAAAATAAATCTTGTCAATATATGTTTTCAAACACCGATTATTTAGTGTCGTTTCGCTTTAATCCACCCCAAAGGAATTATTGATAAAACCTGGGTTACCCCCTCCGCCCCCTTTTTCCTGGGGCGGGTCGTAACATAAAGGAAGTGAGAAGCTTGCTTTCTGTTTCCGTCAGATCAAGGAGGTAGACTTCATTCTTTGTTGAGGCGTTTAATTTTAACAGAACTAAATTTCTTCTAAGAGAGAAATAGAGAAAGGCACAGAAGAGCTAATAGGCAAAGCAGAGTGGAAGAAGAGGTTGGTTTTATTTTAGCTAAGTTTGCTTTTATGTTCTCTTTTGGCTAAAGGTTGAGAAAGAAAATGGTCTATAAATGAGGACTTCTTGAATATTCAGTAGTCTAACAAGTATAAATTTAAGAAGTAAATACATTATTTTAAACCCATGTTTTGTGAAAAAGGATTTGCTGGGTTACATAACTGTAACATACTCATCTGTTCTGTGCCATCCTGATACAAATAAATTATATTTGCTCATTTTTCCTTACAGACAGGTTAAATATGGAGCGTTTTTGTAATAACTTGTACAGAACGAAGTCATGTGGGTTGTTTTTTTTGTAAAAAGTACTGTACAATTTCATCAAATACTCAATTCATTCAAATCCTTCCATTCTTGCTGTAGCAACCTTGCATTGATTAACACTTAGAGCTTTATTTAGTTGCCCACACATACATTTCTAGTGCCATTTGAGATGCCCAAGAGTATTCATCCCTGTTGTCAGCTGCTGCTGCTGAACAGGATCAGTTTACACAGGTTGTCTGCTGTGCCTGCACAGAGCCAATGGATATCTTGGGAGTCTGAAGGATTCTTAGGCTGACACATGAATCCTCCATAAATGTCACTTACATTGATGTGCCCAGTCACATAAGGAGTTCCTCACATTTTATCTGGTCCTCAATCCCGTGAAACTTCTTTTCTTTGGAGGAGGTTGTCACAGAGTCACTGGCTGCTTCCTACCTTATGCCTGAATCTATTTCTGGGTCTGTGGGTCATTATAATAGCTACTTGTGTTCCTAATTTTGAGGGTGATTTTCCAAAAGGACAAAATTATTCAAATGTTATTCATCTTCTTTTTTTTTTCCTCCTTTTTTTCTTTTTTTTTTTCTCCAAACCTCTCAGTGAACTGTTGTGAAAATATAACATTTCTTTAGATGCCATGATTTTTTTATAGCAATGGTGGGAACTTTTGATCATTTTCCTAGTGTAAATAGAGGCTGACTCATAATTTTCAAGGACTAGTTCGAAGATTAAGTTTACTTCCTATTTTTGGTTAAATTAAACCATAGCTTAGTGGTGTGCCACTGGAAGTATGTTCTTCTTATCTGGATTTTTTGCTGTCTTCACCTTTCTTCAGCGAAGTGTTCTGTTGAAATCACTGCTAAAACAGAATATGAAATAAACACATTTTTTTTCAGATGGAAATTATTGGGGAAAACAGCTGAAACATTTTGTAAAAATTAATTTCATAAACTTAGAAGCATTAGTGTTCAAGTACTAAAACTGAGTTTGCGTGGTATGAGGCCCCTGGAGGCAAAGATCAGAAAATTAATAGCAGCAGTAGCTGCTAACATGGAAAAAAAAAGCCATGAGTGGAAAAACAGTAAACTGAAAGTCCTTTATCCTCCTTTCCAGTCTTCAATTCTCAGAGTTTTCTCTGGCAAGGAAAGCAAGGAATCTGTCTGACTTTCAAATAATTACTGATGTATTACTCCACTGGAGGCTAGTAGCAAAGAGCAGCTGTGCCCTGTAGACAGAGCTAACTTCTCCCTTTCCCATCCCCCATTTCTGACTGCCTTCCCTGGAGAAAGCAATCTCACTGTTAAATAAACTAGGGTTGGGTTGCAAGACAAACCAAGAGTTCATAGGAAAAATATTTACTCATGCGTAAAGAAGCCCTTTTTAAAAACTTTGCTACTTAGGAAACGATGTGATTTCGTGGGTAATAAATAAAAACAGATTTGTCGCACTACAGTTGTAAAGCTGCCATCTTTTATGAGCCTGGGAAGAGTGGCCTTTTTCATCATAAGGCTTTGTCAATTCTGCCTCCGTGTAACTATTCTCTTCTTCGTACATGTGAACCATCTGGGCCATGTTCAGCTGAGAGGTCTAGTCCCTAAAAGATAAGGGAGTTAATTATAGTTGTTGGCTTTTTGACAAACTACCCTTCTTTTTCCCACATTCCTTACTAGTTTTAACTGAAATTAACATTTCCTGGGAGGCAAAATACCAGCTTTGTGGTAAAAAACAGTTCTGTAAGGAATCAATTCCAAACCATCTCTGTTTTCCATTTGTGTTAAGTCTGAACCACAGTAATGAAAAGGTCCTTCAATGTCATTATCTTCAAATTGTGTCCTAATTGTAAAAACAAACAAAAAAAAAAGGAGATAAGAAAAAAAGTAGACATTTAAGCTGAATATAAATCTGACTTGCTGAGTACTTGCATTCATTAACTCCTGTCTGAAAAAGCACATGGATGTGCAGAGGAGTTTTGCTCAAGTTCCTGTTTAGATAATTCAGATGGTGACTCCTTGAATTCCTCCTGATATTTCATTAGAGATGCTGTCGTACTCCACTGTCATGCTGTAAGGAGTTGCCACACTGTAGCCCGCTGTTCAGTGACAGGGGAAGTGACACGTTCATGTCATGTGTGTTTTGCTCTGAGGTGTTTTGAGATGTGAGGAATGCAAAGGATACCATGACAACGTCCACACTCACACCCTGAGGAGCGCCACCATGGGGCGCTGCACATTGAGACTCCGGGAATTCATGGCTGCTGGAATGAAATCGGTGTAATGGATCATAACAAGCCTTTCACACCAAACCAGACTTTCGGATGTTAAGAACCGTATTACCCATAATTACTGTGTGTACTGTTTTGTTTTGCTCTTGGATGGATGCTTGAAGTGGTACATTTATGTAATATTAATTCAAATTTTAAATGAAACAGCAACCAAGACCGTAGCTTGATTGCATCTACATGGATGTGGAGTTAATGAATCGTGTAATAATTTTACAGTTCAATAATCTAGGAATTAGATTATCACATGAAAAAATATTTAATAAAGGGGAAAATGCCATGTCCACTTACACAGAGAGCAAACAAAAATCTAGAGGAAGGTGAAGAGTGTGAAATATCTGTGTCTGAGCCTGGCAACTGTTCTTGAAACCTACACCCTGTTCACTGAGATTAGGTACTTGTATTTGAGCGTTTTAGTCTTTACTCATTCGAGAAGAAGCATGCTCCTCCTTGAACTGTGATTTAATAAAGCAATTGTAGCACCGTCTTTTTTGTCAGAGGATGGTGCCTGGTGTTTCAGTTGTTTGTGAAGGGGATTGAAAAAGACTAAACAGCCTATGTTATCAGAACAGGTTTCTATTTTAGCTAGCATCATATGAAAGGAGCCATCTTGTGGTTGTCTCTTCTGCAAATAAAATGTTGCTGTAAGATTGCCTCTGAAGACGTGTCTATACCTCTGTGATGATCTGGTTGTTTAGAAATGTTATCTTCTGAGTAACACTTGACCTTACACACATTTTTACTCAGAGAAATTATTTCATTCTATCAGATTCCAATTCTACGAAATCTTCAGAATTAAAATAGCACATCTATCTATTAATAAAGGATTAAACTTCATGTTTAAAGTCTGTGTCCACCCCAGTATTTGCCAGTCCTCTGAGCTCTTGCTCAGAGCTCTAATCCTCACTCTAAGTTTTACTTTAAACTATGATCAACAGCATATCCTCTGAAATATGTCTCTTAATAGAACTGCTTGTGGTGTTAAGTGATTTTTTAAAATATAACCTTCATTAAAATGTGTTCCCTGGGAACTCCATGCATACCAGGCACATGGTATTGCCATCCTTTGCTCCTGGACTTCAAACTTGACTTAGGGAGACAACATTTAGATGACACATCAGTCTAATTTCTTCATCTCTTTGCTGATACACAATGGCATTTACCAGTTTTAGAGTTTCATAAATCCACACAATCCTGAGTAGATGTCAGCAAATTTATTTTATGTAGCTTAGCTCACGGATGCTTGTATCAATTTAATTAAGTATATTAAAAATATCCCCACCAAATAACCCTAGTTAAACCATATAAACACAAGTTTCAGTCATAGTGTTTAAAGCTAATTTCCCTAATAATATTGAGTAAGATTGTATGTGATTCAACTTGGGTAGTTGTCTGCCTGCTGCAGTTGTTAGTAATTAAATGTGACATCCAGGCCAAGGATCACCATCATTTGCTGGAAGTATAGAAAAATGTTACAAATTTGATTTGATTGCTATTTGTCTGGAATATTGATTCGAAGGCAAAAACTTGTGGAATCCATAGTTTCTGGTAAATTCATGCACATATGACAACTGACAGATAAGCGAAATCTTACTTTAGAATGTGCCATTTGATGTTTATTGTATTTCCTGGAGTTGAAGAAAAGTCTGTTCTAAGAAAATGCAAACCTGGAACTGGGGTTTGAAGTGAGACTAATACTTATTCCTGCTGGAATGAGAGGTAGACTTTGAGAAAAGGAGAGACAGGATTAGTAATAGTTTTTACTACAGCTGGTTTGGGAAGACGTAAAAAATATATTTTGGGAAAGTATTTGAGCCGTTGGACTAAAACTAGACCTGATCAAATTTTCAATCAGAGAATACCACTTATTTTTTGACTGAAAATGTATGTGGACTCCTTCAGAACATGCTTTCTTTCCTTTAAAACCGGAAGTATAACATTTTTTGATGAAAATCTGATTTCTTTAAAATTATTAAAATAGTTCAAAGCTTTAGATTAAAAATGAAATCTTTTTAAATTTTTAAATAAGATGCTTAAGTTGATTTTATTTTTTTAATGTTTTACTGATATTTTTACTTTTTCTCCTCAATTAAAGAGAAGACGTAAAAATGAAAAATATTGCCAATGTCACTCTAAATAAGATCAAAAAGTCAAATGGCATCTCACTATTTGAGAAAATTACTTCATTGAAAAAGCACCATGGTTGTAGAGAAGATAAGTAGGCAAATCAAAGGTATCATGCCATGTAAGATTTTGACATAATCTTTCAGTAAGATTACGTTTGATCTGATGTAAACAACAATAATTTTCAGGCATAATCATTGATCTTTACTTTCTATTTTAATTACTGTTCTCTATCTTGCATTAGTAAAGGAGACACAGTCTCTGTAATGAATGAAGTATGAGAGGATTCTTGCCTGGGAAATATGCTAAAAGCAAGTGAATTAAAGTATCTTCCCTCTGAAAGTGTTGCTGGTATCACAGTGATGATTTTTTTGAGTGCTGGAGTAAGAGAGACAACATATATATTAGATTATTTTTCACACAAATAGTCTGCAGCCTTTTTTCTGTACCTCTTAGGATGCAAAAAGTCTGCTTTAAAAAAGTGACTCTCTGCGCATCTTCAAAGACAACCACTCCAGTTATCCAGACCCACAGCCTGACCTCTGTGTTATGTATTTGAGTGGCACTTGAACTAAAAGCTTATTTTTTATATGTTTCCACGAAGACATGGATTTACTTCGGTGAAACTGAAATCATAGATCCCAGACAGATGTAATTGTGCGACTTTTTTTTATGTGAAGACATATAAAAGTCCAGAATTCTGGCAATTGTAACATTCGGAGGAGAATAAACACGCATTCTAAGAAATGTGGAATGTAATGAAGTTAAAAGAGAATCAAATGTGAGAGTAGACTGCTTGGAAAAAAGTATATTTTTAAAGTATTACATTCCCTCTAATGTCTAAACTCTACAAAAGCTGTTGAAAACTATCAGTGTACCCTCACTTTACAGAACTGAACAGAGTTGATTAGAATTACCAGGATTCAGTTTCCAGAAATTTCTTGTTGCTAACTGAATTTGTAGTCATAGATACCTTTTTTACCTAGGTCAGCACTTCCATATTAATAAACAAGAAGTAGAGTAAGATTTTCCCTAGGAGTAAATCACTACCATCCACTGTTTATGGAAGCTTGTAGCAGATCAGTCTTAAAGGTACCTTTGTTCATATTTTTTCTATTAACTAGGACTATTCTGAATTTGCAATCAGAAATTGTGTTATTCAAAACAGTAAGGAAAGCTTTTTTAAACTGTATTGTGAAATACTTAAGTGGCAGAATCTGGAAGGGAATGTTGTAATGCCATGATCTGGAAATTCATCCAAAAAAGAAACTGTTTGTCTTTCTGCTACTTTTTCCACTTTGGCATATTGAATGAAGTCTAGTTTACTTGACTGAAACCTCTTGCTTCAAGAGGTAAACTTCTGATTTGCTAAAAATAGAATATTTTTGGTACAGAAAGACATTTCATCCCTCTATGGTGGAAAATTAACTCTATTTGTGATCTGAAAAGTTTTCAGATGTTGTATACATGGTACTGAATATACAGTGTGAGAGTCTGATGGAAGTTCATCAGTGATATTTCCTGTGAATTCACCTTCAGATGAGTGTTGTCTCTTTTTGTCATTTACTTTTGTTTTATAACAAGTGAATATTTGTTCCTTTTTATAAGACCTTAAATTTAATCCTGAGAAGCATAGCATATTTTTTACCATCTCCAGCTAAATGCTGCTGAAAGCCTATTGAACACCCTTGGTTCTTGCAGAGACCAGCCTGTTCTTCCCCAGGGCCATCTCTTCTGCAATACCAAAATCCAGGTTGGAATAAGGTTAATTTTCACTGACCTTACCAAAATAACAGAACAGCTTTAAACTAAAATATTAACTTTGTTAATTACATTGGACATTTTACTATATCAATCCGTGCCAGTGATAACTTTTTGGCTGGACTGAAGAAATGGTTACAGCCCAAGTGCAGCTATGTTGAAAGTTACTGTGAAGACCTTGCCTTATGTGCAACTTCAGTATATTTTCCCCTGTCTGCTAGGCATATCAGAATACTGTCTGAAATAACAGTTCTGAGCAGAAAGTACCAAGAGTAAATGCTGCCCTGAAAGCAAAAGCTTTAGGCAGTGCAAGCCAGCATGTTAGTCTGGAAGCCTCTCCATGTAGTAGTTTTTTTTTTCTAGCAGATGCTTTCTCTCCAGCTGTAGTAGCAACATTCTTGTATCAAAATCTAATATCCTAACATGCAGATATTCTTTTTATTGATCAGACTCTCTCTGACAGGTACAGGCATTTCAGGGAGAAAAGATGTGTTTTGTTTAGTCATGGTGTTGCCACCCTAAAGAAGTTTCTGAAATTAGACCTAGCAAGTTTTATGGAGCATCTTACAAGGAAGCTTAAACTACAACCATTATTCATATCAACATAAAGTAATGGTGTAATCCCAAAGGAATGGAAATGTGTTATTTTAAGAATCAGACAGGACATGAGAGCCTGTGTGATACCACATGTTGGCATAATGTTGAAGATCTTTAGCCATGCCAAGTTTTGAAATGATGGATAGTACTGTGTCTAAAATGTCTTATCTTTTTTGAAACACACATAATTTTCTTCCTGCTTGTGGAATAATTGTCTGCTAATCACAGTAATGAAATGGAAGACCAGACTTTCAAATCCCCCTAGACTCTCAAGCATTTGAGAAGCTGAGAGGTATCCAGCTAGTTAGGATACCAGCCTGCATTATGGTAGAACAGGTTTGATTCATGCCCTATTAGAGATTTCTTATGTTGTCCCAGATAAGACATACTGGTCCAGATCCACAAAGGCTTCTTCCTCCTATCAATAGCAGCTGAAACCCACTTCAAACAGCAGTTACCTTCTGTGGGTCTGTGCCTAGGTCCTATTCATTGGGAAAATAAAGTCTGAGAGGACTGCTGGGACTCCATCATTCTCCAAGGTTTGTGAGGCTAAGTATAGTTTATGTGAAGTGCTGAGCTACTACAAAGAACAGGGAAATAGAAATACATAAACGAAAGCTTTCAAGTTTCTTTAATACATCAACCATAAAAAAAATCTTTGATACTAAAGCTTTAATATATTCATATAATAAGGCATATTACCACTGAAAAAAAAAAAGCCAAACAAAACCCCAAAAATACAAGCTATAAAACCGTTGTATGTTTGGGAAATGCTTTGGCTTTTATTTTCCCTCAATGAAATGGTAGGGAAATAAAGCCCTGTGTGTCCAGTTGGCTCAATGAACTCCAAAATTTGGTGCTATTAGCAAATTAGTATTGAAAGAATTCCAGGCAGTTGTGATACATAGTTAGACAAAACTACAGTTCTTTTCTTTCCATTTGTGTATCATCATGTGAAATTTACATATTTCACACATTTATTAATATGATTTCTTAATAATATGGAAGGTTTGCATTCAAGTTACATAAATCACAACCTATACAATTACTTGTTTACCTGTATGTAAAAATCAAGCAGGAGTATTTTTCACTTTTAAAAATCACATTTCTGATTTTTTTTTTTTTTGAACTTGAGGATTCCTGCTCAATCACCAGGAATATCTATTTTCCAAAGAACAGGTAGCGCTGGTGTGCTCCTCTCCTCTTCTTATAGGAAGGGAACAATGTAGGTGACTAATTACTAGTACTAACCTCAGTGGTGCTTAGGGTAAGGCCTGTCAATGTTAGAGGTATGTATAGCATAAGACATACGTGATACTCTTTTCCCCAGCATCACCTCTGGCTAGTTCAGGCAGTCCAAATTCAGCATGGTGGATCCACATCCACTCTTGTGGGAAGGCAAGGAAAAAATCTACTATTTTGAACTGCTCACTCTGAGTTAGGTTTGCCCTCCATTCCAAACTGCACTACATAGGAGCCAAGGCAACTATTTGGGCATAAAAACTTCCAAGGTTAGATGCTGTAGTTCTCCATCTGAATCAGTTTGTACAACAGTTGTATAAGTTTTTTGTACTAGGCTGGGGAACCAACTTCATCCCTTGTATAGCAAGAGAAGTGGCAAAGGCAGCAGCAGGACCACATCGCTGAGAATCATGCCCTGCCAGTCTGTCTCAGCCTTGACCAAAGGCCAAAATCTTTATGGCTTGTTGTCAATGTCTGTTTCACCTTCAGTTTTCACTAAAAGGGCCAGGAAAAAAAAGAGGATGCATGCCATTGTTTATGTTTTTAAATATTCTAAACTAAATGTTTTGAGGTGTGTGACCTCAGAAGTTAAAGTTACCATGTACCGCGTGTGTTTGGAACCTTATCTGGAAATCCGTGTGCTTTCCAAAATGTATAGAGCTTGGGATGAAAAGAGAATATTTAAATTTACCAGTTTTGGGAAAAAGCCTAGCTAAAACAGGAATATGAGTCCATAAATTCACCAGAGAATTGTAAGGATAGTCAGGAATCAGGCCTAATTTAGGAATAGAGCCTCTCAAGTGAATTCGGGAATTGGCACAGTGATGGAGCCTCAAACATATAGGATGTCTCCTGAAAAATGCTAACTTTGTGTTTCTCACCTCTAACCACCTATTTGGACTGTTCTGACCAAATGCTAAAGAGCCGTACCAGGACAGATCTTGCATAATAAGTTATATTATTCGAGTTTAATTCAGCAGTCTAGATTTGGGACATACTTAGCTATTTCCTAGAAGTATTAGCACAGCTTTATTCAGGTTTTCCATGGTTTTACTGCCAGGCAATTTAACTGAAAGTAACTCAGTTTTTCCCTCTGTCCTATGTTATGAGAAAGAATCCATAACTGTCAGGAGTTCATATGATGCTTTATGATTTTTTTTCCAATACTGATGTAATTCTTGCACAATATATGTGTTATAGTGTTACCCAGACTCTACAGTTACTACTATACAGATGACGTACTGCTGGAAATGTGAGTGGGAAACCCTATCACTGAGAAGGAAGAGCAGTATGTCAAGAATAGGAGCAGTGAGGGTGCTGACTCACAAGTGGTGAGGCTCACCTAGTGATGGCTGTGACACTTCCTGCTCCCAGCTGTCCTTTCCATCCCATGACATGCAGTTTTACACCCTCAGTGCAAAGTTGGTTCAGCTGCTCACATAGCAGCTGCTGAATTTCTGTAATTTGCAGCCAAGCCTATTAAGGTAACCCCAAATAATTTTTGCCTTACCTTAAAACTAAACTAACTTAAACTGTTCTGCCAACAGTTGTATTTCAGCAGTGGTTCTTCAACTGAGACACAGTTGCAATAGAACAAAAATCTCAGGGGAATTGGAGACAGGACTTTTATCAGTGGCCTCAATGGACTCAAGGTGTTGAATGGGGAAAAAGGTAATATTGTATTCTGTGCTGAAAAGCTCAGGAGCATTTCCAGGCTCTTTGGTGTGAGTACATGCCTCAGCCTTAACCCAGCTACAGATTTAGATGAAACACACATCCAGGACATGCTGATCTTGAATCAAAACTCTTGGAGTGGGAATCAGCTCCAGATTCAGAGCTAAGTTTAGATGTCTACAATGCAGATTTCTACATGTGAGGTATGTCCTTAATGCACAAGAGATTCAGCAAATGCAGTCAATGTGCTCTGAGACCAGTGTTGTATCTTGTTGGATTATATTCTGTCCTTTCATTGACCATTCCTGGAATAACAGTCAATGAATCACGTTCATCTCTCTATAAGTGCTAGTGACTCTTCAATGATCTCTCCCTCTTTTCTTCCTTTATCATTGTTCTTCTTTTCCATTTGTTGGTAAGACTTCTCAAGTCTGTTTGGGACGTAACTGTCAGAAACATTGTGTTCCCTTGCAGAAATATGAATGTTGGTAGCTAAGAGTAATATTTGCTCTGTGTTATGGACTCAACTTCTAGATGTGCCTATAAGGCTACAAGCAGGAGACAGGCAACCTGCCTGCCTGTCCCACACACAAACGTCAAGCATCTCACTGAATGTGTAAGGTTTGGTTAAGAGTACGTAATGACTTGCTCTTTTTTCTGTCTTTCAAACACATGAAAAGGCATTATCTTATTAAACATTTAGTTGAGCCTTTCTCTCCAGTGTTCTCTTTAAGAGCACAGCTGTTGTCTTAGGCTAAGTTACACCAAGTCCTTTGTGGTTAATTTTATTGCTTGGTGTCTTCATCTGCCATGAGATTGTCCATGTAGCCAGAGCACCTACAATTTTCTTCCAATATTCCCATCACTTTAATACTACAAGAATTCTTCATAGTCTGTGAAATGTACCCTTATGCTGATCATCATTATGTTTCCTTTTCCTTCCAATACTTCCCAGGGTTTTCATTAGTTTGTCTTTTTAACACTGTTCTTAATAAGTGTGCCTGAGGTTAAAGAGAAACATTGTTCAGGGAGAAAAGGGCTTCTGGTGAAACAGATGTCACTTGCAAGACTATATATCTCCTTCTTTTGGCAACTGGCACAGATTCTGGCCAACTTCTCAGTGGGCATCCTGCACTCCAACAGATGGTCAGAAGTGTAGAGAGCCAAAAGCCCATCCATTGACACAGAATATGTTGAAGAGTGTATGTCTAGATACAAATGTTGAATGAACTTCTGTGCCTGCAGTCAATCTAGAGGGAAGGACTGCTTTTTAATAAAGGAACATTCTGCATCAACATATGGCTGCATCAGTGTTTAGGGTGGCTGGTTGTTATGGGAGGGCTGGGGAGAGGGAGATCATGAAGTCATCAGCATGTTAGAAGAGTCACTCCATTTTCAGTTTCTTTCTACAGGAAATACTTAGTAAGAGACCAAAACACAGTGCTTAAGGTTCAGCTAAGTTTCACAGAATTAGTTCAGGAAGTTGGGAAAATCTGCAGTACAGTTGCTCAAATAAACTTCCATAGCCTTAGAACAGAATTTCACAAGTGTTTTAATAGAAAATCTAACTTGTTTTCTTATGGCTTTGTCACATTTGCCAACAAGTCTGGGAATCAGGGATGTTTTTGTTGTCACAAAACCATCTCATAAAATATAGAAGTTATTAGATGGATCAGTGAGAAGTTTGTGTGGCTTCTTATAGTTGTGTTTAGGAACCTGACTGGGTCTTAGTTTTTTAGGGGAAAGGCAGTGACCTATGCTACTGTAGCTGAGCCAGGAAAAGTGTATTGCACCAAGTATAAATATACATAATTAGGTCAAGACTTTTTCCCTACATTTTCCTGCAGCTAGAAACTCTCGCTAATATACAGACTGTACTTTACACATGATCTGTCTTTACCTGTATGTGTAGAACTCTTAGCCATCTGAACCCAAAAATCCAGCAGGTTTAAATCAGTTGAGTGGTGTGTTAGATGAAGGCATAGCAAACTGTGATAAATACTAACAAGAAATTTACTGGATAGTATTGAGAAAGTGGTAGAGATTTACTCAAGTCAAGGGAACTCAGCTACAGAATTCGTTTGTTTCTTGCATGAGTGAAAGGGGAAATTGACTCAAGCTTTGAAGGAAAATTAAAGAACTGGGGGGGGGGACGGGACACACAGATGAGAGGATGAAGGATCTGGCTTCTTGTTTGCTGTGCCCTGAGAAGAATGTTACAGGTGCTTGCATGTCCTGGAGCATGAACCAGTACAAAACAGAGTCAAGTCAGTCTTCACTCCTCACCATCAGTGCATCCAGGCACATTCCAAAGATTGCCTTTGTTGTGGCAAAAGGGAAAGTTCATCTTTAGGAATTTCATGCAGAAATGAGACCAAATGCAACAAGAATTTGGTAGTGTGTGTACCTTCCCATGGAAGCTTGGCTAAAGACTATTGGGATGGTTCATTTAAAAGCCATAATAAACAGCTACCAGGTAATAGTTATTTTCACTTACTATCAAGACTGTTTTGGGTGACTAAGGGATGAGAAGTAATGTATTGCAGCCACTCACCTCTACTTTTTGGATTCAATTGCATCCTGCTTTTGCATCTCTTCCCCCTTACACTTTTTGCTGTAATTCATGATGTTTTAAATCCTGTCATTTTTAGAGTGGCCAAAATCATATGCCTGTTTTTTCTTTTAAAGCTTGATTCTCTATGGATGTGTTATTTGACTTCATACACGTGTTCTATAGTTGGTGATTATAAGGTCAATCACCAAGTGAGCTCACTAGCAATGTGCATTCAGTAGCAGTCCTCATTAGTTGGTTCATAAAAGCATGGTTTTCTTTTCAATTCTTTGTACATTGTACCAGTATGAAGTGCCCCATGAACTCAATACCAGCCTTCTGCTATTTACCAGCCTGTTTTCTATTCTTTTAGCTCAGCTAAAAATTACTTTGACTAAATGCTAGCTGATGCACAATCTCATGAGCAACATGAAATGTGCTTAGTAACAGCATTTTATTTAAATAATGAAATCCACAATGGTGTTGAATTATGGTGCTTGCTTCAGAAATGTTTTCAAGCTCTTTGCCTTTCTGATATTTAAAGCACATATTGCGGGTGTAAGAAAGAGGAGGACACAGCCTAACTCTCTGAGTAGAAAAGTACATCTTTGTGTTAGCACTGTGAAAAAGGCCCAATCAAGGACCTAATCAAGAGACTGCAGAAGCTAAAGGCTCTCTGCGATCAACAGGCCTGGTATGGGGCTATTGTGTACTGTTTTATAGCTGAGGCATTGTGTTTGCTATTCTGATGGAGCCCTGCACAGGGTATGAATAGGAAAATGGAAGCCAATGCCAGTTCCTGTTATTTTTTTTTTTTTTCTGTATGGGAGTCTGTTAGCACTTTGCCACGCACCCTGAAGTCCTACTGTCACATGGGCTTGTTTCCTGACTGCGTCTCTGCCAAATTATTTTCACCATCCTTTGTTCATTATTCTCTCCCAGCCTGTCTGCTGCACCTATGTGCTTTTGAACTCCTTTATACATCTGGAACTCTTTGTCAGACTCTGGACAGTAGTTTTTCTTCCTTAGCAAATCTGTCTCTCCATACTGTATGAAGAGATCTGGCTGTGCTCCAGCCTGCTTGAAAGCATGGCTTTGCACGGTAAAGTGCGTACACATGAATACCCGAGTGAGCGCTTAAGTAAATCTACAGAACAAATCTATGTGAATGTTACCTGGGTCAAGGCTGAGTGACTTAAATCAGACAATTATGGAGTCATATTTCGCAATTCAACAATTACCTGCTACCAGATCTAAATCTAAACAGTTTTTAAGGGGTGTTAAATTTTTATTTTTTCATTTATGCCAGAAAGGAAGAGCTTTTTATCCTCATTTACTGATCTAATGTAAATGCTACCATCATTAACAGAGAAATTCATAGGTTTAAGTTACAGAAAAATTAATCTAATAGCTATTCATACTATTGGCAGGTCGATAAAAGAAATCTCACTATATTGATTTTTGGTAGTTACAGCACACACATCACAAGCTGCAGATGCAGGTGCACACTGAGAAGTCTGATGTCCATCTACTTCCCATAGAAGTGCTTTAGCTACTGGGCTATAGGACAAGCTGAAGGCAAAAGCAGTCATCACTCTCGTTGAAGCTTGGCCAGGGTGTGACATGAAAAGCTTGAGGAGAATCTGAAGTGCTATACCTTCATCTTGGAGACAGTAGGAAAAATGGCCATATTTAAAATGAGAAGATTCAGATTTACATGAATTCTGCATAGAAAATAAACTGGCCATCTAAGTCTGAATATGTAAGAGCAGCAGTCACAGGAGCCTGCCTGTTTTCCCCACTTAGAAGCTTCTAGCTTATCAAATTATCATGCAGACATTCGGTGAGCAAATGTGTCGTGTCAGTGAACAAATATTAATTGAATGTACTTATGCCTGTTACCATGGTTAATTCTACATACTTATCACAGAACTGCTGGAAAAATGAGGAGATTATTGGCATGGTTGATTTGTATTCCGCGTCTAATGCATAATACAGAATTTTGCTTTCTTATTTGTGAATAAAACAGTTGGGACTCCAGGTGGACTTGAGAGAGCCAGCAGGCACTGCCATCTCTTGTCAGCTTGGTCTCAAGTAAATGCTTAGGTTAGAAGATGCAGGGTTGCTAACGTTCATGGTTCTATTGCAACATGTGACATTTTTCTTAAAACGTCAGCCTCTTGTTGGACTTCAATAAAGCATTCAATATGGTTTCCTTCAGCCTTCTCCTGCACAAAGTGACAGGGGACTAGATGGGTGTTCTGAGAGATAGGCAGGAAATTGGCTAACAGTTATAAGTAGGATTCCCTAGGGATCAATACTGGCACTGTGCTACTGAACATCTTTGTAAATGGTCTGAATGATGAGATTGAAAGCATCCTTACGAAGTTTGCCGATGACACCAAAATGGGTGGTTTAGGTGGGCACATCAGAAGTGAGAACCATCTTACAAACGCGCCTGACCAGGCTGGAAGAGTGGGCAAGCAAGAACAGTATGAAGTTTACAAAGTGTGGTTGGGGAGAAGCCTTGCTCCTGGGGACCTGGGGCTGCTGGTGGACAGCAAGCTGAGCAGGAGTCAGCAGTGTGCCACTGTGGCAGACACAGCAAATCAGATCCCAGGCTGCATCCGCAGGGCTGTGACTGGCAGAGACAGAGACGTGATCATCGCACTCTACTCAGCCCTTGTCCAGCCACACCTGGAGTGTCCAGTTGTGGTACCCACAACTCAAGACAGACTGGAGAGAGTCCAAAGAACTGTGAAGGTGATTCAAGGGCCGGAGAATCTGTCCAGTGAAGAAAGGCTGAAGGAATCAGAACTCTTCCCCCGGAGATGAGTCAGGGGGCACCTCATTGCAGTACTGCAGCTGCTACTTAAAGGGTAGCTACACAGAGGACAGAGGCTCCCTCTTCTCAAGGAGCCACCTGAAGAGGACAAGGGGCAGTGGGTAAAAGTTGCACCAGGAGAGGTTTCATCTCCATATAAGAAAGAAATTTTTTACCGTGAGAACAATCATTCACCGAAATAACTTTCCCAGTTACTAGAGGTAACTTTCCCTGGTCACTAGAGGTTTTCAAGAAGCGATTGGATCACTAAGGTGCTGATAATCTCATCTAGGCTCCCTGTCTGCACAAAAGGGACCAAGTAATATTTTGAGGTAATTTCTAATAAGGGCTCTTTTGTAATTCTATTATTATTTAAAAACCTGTTTTCTTTTAAATAAAAGTAAGCTTTTTAGCCCTAGATGTTGTAGTGTCTTGAAATGCTAAAAATAATGTGAGAAGAGCCTTGGCGGGCAAATAAAAGGAGTTGAGAATGAATTATGGGATGAGAACGAATTATTGGAAAGCAAATCTGAAACTTTTTGCAAGCCAAACCTCTTTATGTTTGAGGAATCAGTTCAGAACTTGTAAAGGCATAGAGAGTTAAGTATTGTAAAAAGTCTCTCTTTGCTGCAGCTGGTTGTGAAGATTCAGATTTACATGAATTCTGCATAGAATTCTGCTTATTGAGAGAATAAAGGAACTGGTACCCCAAGTGGCTTGCTAAATTACCCCATAAATTCTGGAGTTTATATTCTTTGGCACCATAAGAAATTTTTCTTCATTTTTTTCAGAAATGCTTATGTTCTTCCAGGCCTTCTGCTGTAAGTTTGATTATTTCCTCCTCATTATATTTCTAATATTCCTCTGTATTGCTAATCATGTAATATTAGGATTTTTAAAAAATATTTTTAAAAATTTTTAGATTTTCATGAATGCATCTCAGCTTTCATTGGAAATAAAGTATCTACACATTTCAGTTTCTAAGGAAATGCTTGAAAATATGACTGGAGCACACTCTAGAGGCTCAAAATTTCAATGGCAGATAAATTACCCCAAATTTATTCGTATATCAAATCTCATGATTTTAAAGCCAATTTTGTTGTTTTTTTTTTCATTTCTACTGAAGATTTGAAGCAAGGTTTCTGAATACTATAGTCTCATCTGGCATTCCTCTAGAGAACTATCTTGTATTACTCTTAATCTGCTGACAAGGAGCTGGTATGTTCTGCTAAGTCTTATATCTATGTCAAAGATGGATGACGTTCTGCCAGTTCATAAAGGTGCTGATATTATTTCTCTAGTGTTCTGCAAACTAGGAAAATCTATCTTGCTAGGTTTTATAAAAGAATTGTGTCCTGAAAAGGACAAATGCTGCACTTCATAGATTTGTTTGAAAGACTGAGACACAAGTATACATAAATTAAAAAATTCTAAACAGGTCTGTGGATGTAATAAGGTTGTATAGAATTTATTATGCCACTTAAAAAAGGTCACTACCCTACATAGAGACTATGTGTTCTCTGCTATTTTACATCATGTTACATGACTAAGAAGCTTGCATGAAGAAGAGGAAGAGCAAGATTGACAAAAATCTCAATTCATAAGTTCCTTCAAATAATTTGAGTTTGACCATGTGTCTATCAATCTCCGCTTTGTAGATATTTTTTTTATCTGCATAATATTTCCAATCAAATGTGAAGCTTTTGAAGGTTACAGCATAGTGCTAATAACACTAAGATTGTGGGTTTGATCCCTGTATGCACTATTTACTTAAGAGTTGGACTCAGTGATCGTTGTAAGTGCCTTTCAACTCAGAATATTCTGTGATTCTGTGAAGTGTAGCAAAAGGATTAGTGCATGTTTTGGACTGCTGACACTTTAAGATCATGTTTAGTAGTGAGTTCATGTTACTCTCTTGAAGGATGGTGCGAATTGGGCTAAATGTCCAGTTGAGTGACATAGACAGCTGAATGCTGTCACTGTATCTGAGCAGCAACTTGTGAAATCATTCACAATGTTTCTAAGCTGCCAAATAGGCAACTATCAACACTGTTAAATTTTTGTTATTATTTTCAACTATTTGTTAAACATACACTTTGCCTGCTTGGATTCTGTTGATCATGTATTATTTTATGCTGACACTTTGGAGCCTCAAAGATGAATCAAACTCAGGCATCCCTGTCTGGGTGTGGAGTCCACATTCAGTGATCACAAGATGTTTCTTTTTTTAAACTGCACTTGCTGTCTCTGTTCCCATTTCTCTGGCTGGTCGTTTGTTCATTACACAAAAAATGTGCCCTCCAGTCATCTGTCCTACACTGGCTATGCTGCTTATTTGAAGAATTTGGGGCAGAATCAGGCATAGCCAGGAGCAGCTCTCCTGGTTACAGGTTCTAGGGATGTGCATCCTGTCTGCAGAGCAGTTGGCCTGGCATGGAGCTGCTTGGCACACTCTTGTTATCAAGACTCTGCAAGTGCTCAAGACCCGAGGATGTGGCCAAGGCAACTAAGGGATGTGCTGATCCAGCATGTCCATGCTGAAGCATGGATTTCCAAACTGTAACCTGTGTGCTAACATTTACATTTGGAACAGGTGGCTGGAGTTTTTTTCTTTAGTTGGTAGAGAGCCTTTGCATTTTGGAAATTATCTGAATGTCTGTTCAGGTCCATAAACTGCTGTGATTGTAGTTACCAATCCCTGGCAGAAACCCCACAGCTGGAAGTCAAGGATAAAAGAACAGGGGTAAAATGGACAAATCATCTGAGCAGATCTTTTTCCTGAAAGGTATGGATCACTATATAAAAGTAAAATTTTTGATTCAAAAATGTCCCTGGATTCTGGCTTATAAGTGGAGAAAGACAAAGTATTTTCATTTAGAAACTCAAGGAAAATTTTAAAAACTTTTAATATTTTTTGTTAAAAAAGAGATTTCAAGGCAAATTTGTACTTTGTCAATGTCACACTTTCCCATCAGAAAATAGTTTTACCAATCTTCCTAGACAGTTTTCAAAAGCAGACCAAATACCAGGTTTTTGTGCCAACCAAAATATCTAAATTCTTTTTTAAAGGAATTTTTAATTCTTTTTAAAAAGTGGCCAAGCTGTCCATTGGCATTTGATCCTTTTTGGCATTCTGTATCCCTTAAAATTTGGAGTTTGTCCGAACTCTGGTTACAGAAAGGGTTTTGGCAGTATTAACAACTGATTTTTGTGTTCATGTAGTGAAATTCCTCTGGGTAGGAAAGCTTATGTTTCAATAGTAACTACCAGTAATGACAAAAGAAAAAGCAGAGAAGACCCACAAAGGAAAAGTAAAGTAAATATAAAGAGGGAGGGAACATTAAGAAAGAGGGTAGGAAACAATGTGGCATGTGACTGGAGTCAGAGTGGGAAAGATCATTCTTGGGGTTTGATCCTGAGCCTTCTCTTCGTTTACTGATTTTCATGTCTAGCACTGATGCTGGGTAAGACATCTAAGATAGTTTAAATAAAAGTAATTAATAACTATAAATAAGACAGGATATTCTTAGGAAAGGCATCATTCTTACACATTCTTTCAGAGTTTGTTACAACTCCATGGCTTTTGTATTTTCAAAAATTGTTCCTGATTGTGCAAAAGCAAATAAAGGCACAGAATGATTTCTGCCTGCATTATAGCCTTTATGTATGCAAACAGCACTGCCATAGTTACAGATAAAGATAGAGCTAAAGGCTAGGGAAAAGTCAACGTGGAGTGGGCTTGTTTCTTATCTGGAATTTTAAAACAATATTTATTCATAGATCACTGACTATAAATCTTGAGAAAAATTCTTCTTTTTTTTTAACCTTATTTTAACAATTACGAAATTAACATGTTTAATTGTTAGTTACACTTGGATGTTTTCTAAGACCTTTATATAAACAGGTTTTGATTTCTTACTATTTAATTACTACAACTTAGCCTTCAAATACACTTATTTTTAACTACTTGCACAGATACCTTTGTCCACTGCTAAAATTTGGGAGGAGAATTATACTACAGTAGAACTAAGAAAATTATAAAGTGGCTTCATTGTTTTGTGCTACTGTTACATTGCATGCATGTGTAAAATCAGTCTGTGTGAACTGACAAAAATCATACTGCCTGAACAAAATTTGTATGTATTCAGCGGTCTGAACTCTGCAGTTGGGGAGAGCCTTTCATTGCCAGAACGTGACAGGAAGGAGAAGCCACTTCTGGCAAAGACACATGATGAAATTAATTCCCATTCATTGAACTCATCTTACTAGTAAGGGGAAGCACTGTAAAAGTAACTATTAAGAGACAGAGCTAAGAACATCAGTGAGCTCAGCATACTGTGCTTTTCAGCTTTTGTGATTTTATTAGATATCTGGATGAGGTCACCTCTTGAAATAGCTGAGAGGAAGAGAAAGGAGAAAAGATGCCGGCTGCCTAACATCATCCTGCTAAACAAATTGCATAGCCTCTTGCTAACATGAAGAGGTTCATTTTGAGTTGTTGGCTTTTTTTATATTAAAGGATATGCTAACCATTAGGGATTTGTTTTGTTTTGTTTTCTTTCCCTGAATATTCTTGAAGAGTAAATCAGAGCCGTTCCCGTGAATGCAACTTCTTGTCCTGGCAAATCATATGCCATCGCCATAATTGTTTCAGTCTTTCTGGTCTTTGGTGATGGAAGAGAAATCCTTTTTTATGCTTGCATTTTAAGACCGGAAGTGTGAATGATTATTTAGCCTGACATTCTCTGTAACACAGGTCACATCTTAAGTCATAGTCACAGAGGATCCATTAGATAAGTGGCTGCTGTCTCATCTGCTTATTCAATACTGAGCAATAAAATGCCTTGAGCTTATTCCTATATGTTGGGGTTTTTTATATCAAGGTGATTACTATGAATTTCCATTAGCAAGTACTATCACAAGGAAAGACTGGCTATTTTTATCTAAAATTCATCGATTACTGGTCTTTTATTTATAGCTGTAATTCTAGTTCAGATGGCATTTTAGACTGTAATTTAGACTTAGGATTTCTTTGGGGGGTTTCTTTGTGATTTTTTTTTAATTTATTATTTAATTTATTTTTATTGTTTGATATATAGAAGCTTCTGTATGAAATCATTGGGCTTGAAAGGACATCAAAGTTCATCTAGTGCATCTTTCTGTTGCCAGGCAGGAACACGTGTAGATATATCCCTTCTGACAGATACTTGCCTAGTGTTTTCTTAAAGGTTTCTAACAGTGCTAAGGTTATGGCACCTCCCCAGAAAAGCTGTAAAAACGTTTCCCCATCTCTAATCTGAGTTCACCTTGCTGCAGCTTAAACCTGTTCTTTTCCATTGCATGCACCACAGATATGAAACCCACATTATTTCCATATGGTTTGCAATAGCCATTCTATGTATTTGAAGATACACTCCATCTTTTTGCATAGGTCATATATTTTGTGTACTGTGCTGTTGTTCCTGCCTTGCATTCTCATTTTCCCCTTGCTATTATCAGTAGCTTCATTAGCACACATATCTACTGTTATTCTTATTGTTCTTTCATTTTTGCCTCAGGTACTTAGAGTTAGAATCTTCACAGCGAGTAATTTCTTGATAGTAAAACATCAAATTTTGCTTTTATATTTTATCTAAATTATTTTAGCCATACTGGTAAAGGCAAAAGATTTCTAAAGTCAGTACAAGAAGAATTTTTGCTAATTCAAATGTTCTATTGTGGTATTTTTTTAATACTGATTTCCATTTTCAGCTCTCTAGAATGAAAAACAGGGCAGTATAGGTATCCCTTGCATATGCCTCTGTTTTCAGGATGTCAGATTGGACGATTTTGTGCAGGAAATGTTCCTTCCAGGGAAACATCTTGGGAAGCAAGGCTATGTATCTTGCCCTTCAGAAAGATTTAGCTTTGAATTAGCTTCACTGTGCTACTAGCTGGTAAAGAGTTTGAGTAGTTCTGCCCCTAGAAGATTGCTCTTGTTGTGCAATGGTACTTGCTTTCCATGCCCGGCTTCCAACGGTGAAACCTCTGTGCTCCCTTCAAGATGAACCTGGACCATTTCACCTCACACAATCCTGGAGCAGCATCACGGAATAACTTGGGTCAGAAGGAACCTCTGGAGATCTCCAGTTCAGCCTCTGGCTTAAAGCAAGGCTTATATAGTACTATGTCTAGCTGGGTTTTGAGTAACTACTAGCATTTGGGCTGGTCTCCTCTACGTAAGATAACATGGAGCCAGCTGTTTCCCAGGAGGAGCAAGCCCAGCTTTCTCAGCCTCTTCTTTTAGGTGGTGTGCTTCAGCCCCCGGACCATCTTTGTGGCCCTGCTCTGCACTGGCTCCAGGTAGTTGGCAAGTCTCCAGTACTGGGGTGCCCAGAACAGGATGCACCCCTTCAGATGTAGCCCCTTAAATGTCCTCAGAGAAAAAAGAGAGGAAAAACCCACTTCTCTTGGCTGACTGGCCACACTCTGAGTGCTCGAGACACCAGGGGGTTGATGTAGCTGAGATAAAATTTCTGTATGGATTTAAGTTTTATTATTTCAAATGCCTCTTTCAGCCTTTTTCACTTCTTCATGCTACCAGTGCCACACACTTCCTGTGTCTTTAAACAGATAATGCTAACTAATGACCATGTGGGATGTGGATCCATTTGCAGGCTTGCATCATCTAAAGCCTTTAAAGAAAAAGTTGTCTGTAGATCTCATTTTCTTCTAGAATAAGTTTCAGTATTATTAACTGACTCTTCAGATTATTTGCAGCATTCCTGCTGTCAGTGTATTTATACCTCCCTGCCTGAGTAGAAAGCTGAGGCTTAACTGCACTATGATCAGCAAACTCATCTGTATTTTGGGAGCCCAACTGCCTGTTATAGAGGGGCAGTTTCCATTTCATCTGAGCACATCCTGTGCTAGTGAAATAACTTGATCATGAACATATGTTACAGGAAATATAATTGTAGCACATAGGGGGGTTTTAATTTATTTTTGGACTTATGACTAAAGAGCAATGTCAAAGTTTGTGGTCTAAAAATGAGTATTTCTTGACAGTCATCTTATTTTTAGATCCTTTAACTTGAAACAGGATTTGTCTTGACTTGAAGTGGTGATCAAAATATACACATCTGTACTTTGCAATAAACAATTAAATGCCTTTGTTGAGGCTAAATTTGCTTCTGTGAGATTCTAGTGTTTACAAACTTAGTAAGAGAACAATATTTGACTACAAAAAGTGGAAATGTTTCAAAGTTTGTTTGCTTTGTTTTTATTTTCCTTTTGGAAGAGGAAGCTAAATTATATCCAGTTTTGTAGTCCTGCAGGCATGATGTGCCATTGTTTCTCATTTCATTATGTTGTTTGGCTGTAAATTATATATATGTGTATTTCAGATAAACCTATACTGCTTAATAAATACACCTCTAAAATGTACTTTAAAATAAAGCAAATAATCTATCTTGTGCTTTGCACGTTAAAAGGTACAAAGTGTCTTGGGCTCAAATTTTGATCTCCTTCTAGAATGAAATAGCAGATGCTCCTCAAACAGTCCTGCTGTGTCTCTTCAAGAAGTAAAGCCCATTTCCATGTGAATAAGATTATCCCAACCTTGTCACTGAATATTTAAATACAAAAGATCTTCCCTTACAGTTGTCTTATAGTTGTTTAGGCAAAGATCTCAGTATGTTTATCAGAAACTGAATAAAGATTGTGGGGTCACTGTAGCTGCTATTGTTTAAGTCAAATGCATTACAGTCTGTTTTTGTGTATTGCTTAAATAAGTACATACGGTGTTGAACTACTGGCTTCATAATTCTCACCAGTTGGAGTCTTCAAAGGCTTTTGAAGACCTTTCCTTTGAAGAAACTTGGATACTAGCTGGAAGATCATAGAAAAAGACCTCATCTCAAGTAACTGCAGAATTCATCACTTCATTATTTTCACTATTTTTTACATATGCAAAATTTTTAGCTATGGTCTAAACACAATATTGCATTTATTAAATTAAAAATTTGTTGCAACTTCTGTATAAAGATCAACCTTTGTTTACATCAATATTCAAAATCCAGAGAAATTCAAAACAATTTTCCCTGGTCCTGAATTATTTCTTCATGCATTAAAAACAAGAGGAGAGAGTGAGGAAGGAAAATAAAGTAAAATAAAAAATAAAGATCCCATCAGACTTCTCTCCTTGCCTTTTAATTTGGCCAAAATTAAACTTGGTATTCAATATAACGAGTTATGAAGCCTGGAAAACATACAGTCTTCCTGTATCAGTGCTTCTCTCATTATTGTGCACTTCCTCTACACCACAGGATAGTGCAATGGTGTATGGTGATATATGATCAGTCTTCTATAGCAACAGAGAAGCATCCTTCCTGGAAAGATGTTAAGTGCAGATTCAGAGGGGTGTTTCCTTACCGAAGCTGATAAACAGTCCAGTTCCTCTTTTAAGGCAATAGCAGCAGTGGATGGTGTCTCTAACTTTTCATTTGCCATTTCAGAACATTATGAATGACAGGAAACAGCAGTGTTTGCCTTTTCCTTTGAAATATTTCATGTATGTATGGAAGCTGTGTTCAAAAGACTATTTTTATGTTCGTTTGAGCAAAAGTAGTACAGTTTCACAGGCATGATAGTGACCAATGGCATTTTTCTCCCTGCTGGTTTAGAAAACAACCCAAGCTTGGAAGTTAACTTCTGAACAGCTCTCATGGCAAGAATAAGATGTTGAAACTGGCACAGTGGAGCCCATTTGTGAAAGATCTGCTTTCTGGTGGCTCAACCTCATCTGTGCCATATTGGTTGAATTGTCTGAGCTTGAAATCAAAGGTGGAGCATTACTGGTGAAAGCTTGTCTCCCATGTACCTGCTCATTCCTTACACATTTCCATGATCAACCATCAGCTTGGGAAACTGCACCCAAGAAAATAGGATCTTACTTTTTAAGTGTTATTCAGCTACAAGTTTGACAGAACAGTTTATTCTCACCCACAGAAGTTGCAGGCATAAATTGCAGCAGATGAAATTTGTCTGCTGAAGTGATGCCTTTTGAATAAGTGACAAAATGAGCTTTTATACTTTGTGTTTAGAACAGTACTTTTCCTTTGTTTTGTATTGGAATTTAGGGTACAAAAAAAAGCCAGAAGTGGGCTTTTTTTTGTGACTCCTTTCTCGTGTAATACTCCTAGTTACTTTGTGCAAATTTGTTTGAGAGTGAACTTTGGTGTTTTGACTTCTGTGTTAATTAATTAAATAATCCTATTTTCAAGAAGGACTTGACCACTATACACAAGTGCTTATAATGTAATGTAGTGGTGTCAAACTAATCATTACTGGTCCAGACAGTCCTGTGAGTTTGGGTGGAACAAATGATGGGAAAATAATGTGGGTTTGAATTGCAAGGACTATACTCTATTTCAGCCCTTTTTTTTCCTTTTACCACCACCCCAACTTTTTTTTTTTTTTTTTTGCAGGATTTGTCTCATTTCCTAGTCTATATTTAGAAGGTTAAATAGCTGAATCAAGTTACTTTGGTGGTGCTATTTCTTCCCAGTGGAAAGCTGTGACATTCAAGCCACAGCAGCACAGCCAAGCAGCATTTGAGCATCTCTGTGTACATCAGTTATGTCAGAAATCAAAGCCAGAGGCTCACATTTAGATCTGACCCCACCTGTATTATTAAATTTTAAGATGATGTCAATACTTTGTGAGTTACACATCAAATATAAATTGGTTACAAAACATATCTGAATGTTAAACTGCCTAAGATTGCCTCAATTGGTGCAATTAGACAGTGAATGTAATTTACATGTTGAGCAGTGGAAAAATTCTTCCTTGTACTAACAAGGATACATTAAACAATGTCTCCAGCAAATTTCCTTCCCTTAACATCCTTTGCTTCTTAAGTTATTGTTTAATACACTTCCTAATCCTAAATTAGTTCAGGTAATGCAGATTTAGTACTATTTGGCATTGATGCAGTGATTGCATGTTTTCTTTTGACCAGCATACCTGATAAGAAGCTTTTAATTTCTGAACTGAACAATTACAGACTTGTTTTGTTGTTGAACTGAATATACAAATAATTATGAGGAAAATAGGCAATGCTCCCAGGAAAGCCTCTGGTTTCCAAGTCCAGTCCAATTAGTAAAGAAGGAAGCTTTCTTACACAGCTTTTATCATGGTCTGTTTCACTGATCAGATAGAGATTCTTAATAGAGATGGGACTGAATGCTCTCCATATTGAACGATAACTAGGTATAGAGTCAATCCATTATATTGATTACCAGATAATCTCATATAGGCTTATAAATATCATCACATCAATCATCATATGTAACATGCTAAAAATATAGAGATCTGCAGTGCTTTGAAGGTGCCTTAGAAAATCCAAGGTAAATACTGAAAAGCTTATTTTGCTTAATTAAAAAAAATTTTTGTCTTACCTGTGCAATGTTGCTCCTTTCTGTAGCTATGTCTGACAAGCAGGTGGAATGTGCCTTCTGGAAACTGGCTGGAAGATGTGGCAGCAATGGCTGCAGAGTTGTCTTCAAACTATATTTTACATGAATACAGAAACTCTCTATTGGGAGCATAGAAAACATGGGCAAAGAAAAGGGAGACAAAAATTTCAGACAACCTTCAGGTTCTTTCAATGGTTTATAGTCCAGTTCCTGATTTAAAAGCAGGAATATCCCATTACTTTGTTGGAAACATGAAGTTTAACACAAGGCCACGGAGTAATAAAAACCTGACACTTTCCTTATAAGGGACATTTTTATATGGGGTAATAACTTTAGTGGGATTACACCTAGAATCCTAGAATCATGGAATCATTAAGATTGGAAAAGACCTTCAAGCTCATCCAGTCCAACCTTGGATTGTATACCACTATGGCCACTAAACCATATCACAAAGTGCCATGTCTTCTTTTTGGAACAATTCTGGGGATGGTGACTTCATCACTTCCCTGGGAAGCCTGTTCCAATTCAAATATGAAAGATTGCTAGGAGAATATGGCATGAGAGAATATGGCCTATGAGGGCAGATCTTATGGAGAGTTTGTTTGCTGAATGATGATGTCATCTGAGCTTGAGAACTCTAAGAAATCCAGTATGTCAGTGATGCCTATTTCTCCTTTGTAATCAGCTCTGGTGTGACTCTATATGTGCATCTTGGCTTTTATAATGTTGTAGATCTTTAGGATTCAAGGCCTCTAGAAGATTTTGTTTGGTAAGCTCCTTGTCAAGTGATACTGATTTATCAGAGCATATTTATTAGTTTTATTTGGCTAAAAGTAAGAGCACTGAAAGTTATAATCACTGCCAGCAGGACTATAAAAACCAAGGAAAAATACACAAGATTGGTGTCCTTAAACACTGGGAACTTAAAGAGAAAAAGCTGAGAGCTGAGCCAGATAACCATCACCATAATCCATCTCTGTTGGGTAGCTGCAGCTTTAATCAGCAAAAAAGAAAGTAGCCAGAGATGCCCAGAGATTCTGGAGTGAAGCATAAGATTTTAGCTGTTGTCATCTCTTTATGTTCTGTCTGAGAGGACAGGAAGCATCTTCCACAACCGGCCCTCCACCTTCATCTTGGTACCTGGTGACAGCGCCCCTGCAAACCCTATAGTGTAGGGAAGTGAGGGTCCAATAAGCTAGGTAAGCCTTCAGCAGGGCTTGTGCTAGAAGAGTTTATTTAGTATTTGGTTTCTTTCAAAAGGAGCACTAGGAGAACATCTTACTGTTGATTGAGAGTGTCAGAAATAAATCTGAAGTGAACTGTGATGATACAAAGGTCTATAACCTACATGAATATAATGTAATAGAAATAGGGGCTGGAAGGGTGCAGATGCTAACTGTAAGGCCGATGGTGACATTTATTGACTGTAACTTTTATTGACTGTAACATTTATTGATGGATCATTAGAAGGCTTCCAGTGCCTTGGCACTTCAGTACCTGCTGCATAGGAAACAGCCATAGTCAACAAATTATATGGTAGGACTAAAAATAAAAGCTCCATTAGCTCACGTGGTCTGCTGCAAAAATAGTCCGGAGAGCACTTAAAGCCTGATGGAGCTGACAGATGTTACTCTGAGCCTTGCTGTGTGCCAGGATGGGGCTCTGGCTGGGTGCCAAGGGGAGCAGGTTCCCAAAACTCTCCCCTGAGCATGCCAATGACAGTGAGTGCAACCCCCACATCCAAAAAATAGTGAGAGTGACCCAGCAGACGGTGACTAATCCACTTTTACAGTTTTATTAAACATACTCAGAATGTCAATCATTCATATAACTGTGAATAAGAATCCTCTTGCAAACCTCACCAACTAACCAATCCCATCAGATTCAATCATCTTCCTCTTTACTTGAGCAAAGTGTGGAAATTTTATAATAAATACACAGATGAGAGAGCGGTACCTTTTGTTGCTCCTGTTCAATGCATTGACCAAGAGCTTCTATCATCTCTGTGGTCTCTTTCCTTCTCTCATTGCCTGTGGTGCCCTTCCATCCTCCCGTGCTTCAGAAATGTCTTGAAAACTGTCTGTCTACTGCCAAGCACTTTGGAGTAAAGTGGCCTATTGATACCACTAGCAGAACACTACTTCACTCTGGTAGTCCCTGTTTAAAAACAAAAGAAGCATAGATCTATAGCAAACTTTTATAGGATGGAAAAATTTGAATAGAAAAGGACTCTACAAAATATACCCAAAGGTCACTATGTGCAGCTCCCAACCCTATGAGCCTATATCTGAGAGAAGAGGATTTTCTTCAATTAACCTAGTTTACTAAGTGTATTTTCCAAGCGGCAGTGAACGAGTGTCATTAGCATTCACTCAGAGTGAGAGAATGGCTTTGACTGTGGTTCTGCTTATTTGACTTCTCTCTCTAAACCTTATCCATCATGATGAATGCTTGGCCCACTTTGATTCTGGTAGGCACAACGCACAGTCTGCTGAGGAATGGAGCCTGGGTGATGTCCAGTCCCTGCTGCTGCAGTCAAGTAATAGAATTACTTTAACCCACTCATTATACTCCCCTCTAAAAACAGTTGGGTTATTTGCCCTGCTATTTCTTATGAGCAGTGAAGAATTTTATGGCTAGAAGGATCAAATATCTTCTTCTGATTTTCAACATAAATTTATTCAGGACCTGTTTATATCCATTTGGTCTTGTGCTAGCATTGTCCTGAAGCTTAAGTAGCTGCATGCCGATCTGTGATATTTACCCACTGATGTATTTATAGACAGACCTCCTGTACCCTTTCTCAAGCTTTGTTTCACCAGGGCAAACAAGCTGAGCTCCCACAAGATCACTGTCAGTCTTCTAACAACTCCGTTTCAGTGTGATTTAATTTTTCCTGAACATGACTGTCCAAGTCTCTGTGTTATACTCCAAATAAATTTTTACTACTGACTCTGTAACACTCTTTCTTACCTTCACTTTGCCCAAAATTCTTCATCAGATACATCTTAGAATCCAATTTGCCTTTTCTGTGGATGATCATGTCAGTTCTCTGTGATCAGAGCTCTTTGCAAATTTTAGAGCTAACTGTTTAAAAATGTCATAGATTCATCAACTTTAAGGGAGCTGTGACAGCTTCCACCAGCTGGGGATCTGCATCTGATAATTCAGCTTGCAGGACACAGCTTTCTCTGCGTCTGGCCCGAAATTGTGGAGCTCACTGCCAACTCCCCTCCCCCAAGACCTTCCTCAGGGGAACCACTGATTTGCTTCTGTCCAGCCTGCAATGTTAAAAAAGCACTTACTCCATCTTATGCTAAGAAAATACAGGGCAAAATTTGGCAAATACTGTTCATTCAGTATGCATGTGTTTAAAAAAAAATGTGAAAATCTCAGCTCCTTTTTTTTTGTTTGTTTAAATTCAAAATATTTTCATCCATTTTGTCCATTTTGGTTTCTTGCCACTCCATTCTTGTCTTTCATTTCTTTCTCATTCCTCGTTAAGTGTGAATAAAACTTTTGAAATAGCAATTAAAATAGACGTCTTTCTGTTAAGAGAGCCTATGTGTGACTGTGCTGCTGCCTATTGTCCTGCTTCATTTCTTCCTTTCTCAGGTCTATCCTTCATCTTCTCTCATCTGTGATCTAGACTAAGCCCTTTGTGACAAGGACTTTTGTATTATATTCATCTCTGCCTAAAGCAGAGACACTTATTATTGGTTTGTGAAAGTATAAAGAATGTAGTGGATCAATGCCATTATCCTGAACTGCACTTAGAAGACAAAGGCAGCACAGCTCTTGAGTTGATGCTCTTGGGAGGACAGAAGCAGAGCTACATTTTGGGCTACTGCAGATTTGCCAGAGGACTCTCTGTATATTTCCATCTAAAGATCATAGCCAGGGCAAAACCTACAAAAGCACTGGTGACTGCAGTAAAGCTTGTAACACAGAATTGTCTTAGTTGCCTTATCAAATCAAGAAGACATTAACAAAAATTTTGACTGCTAGGACTCAGATAGCAGCAGCCTGGACTCTGAGCTCAATCAGAGTGTGGTGTCACTAGCCTGCATTGATTTAAAATAGACGTGGTGACAGTATTTCTGCTTTTGAATAGACTTTAAAGGCACTTGCAAAGGAGGCAGTAGAGCAGGTGAACTAGAGGCTTGAGAGATTTGAGATCTGTGATCAGGGGAAATAGATTAGGGAGCTGAACTCTGGGGCGTCTCTCCCCCAGCTAAAAGCTTTTTCCCTCAAATCCACAACAGGTGCACGCAGCCTCCACGAAAGAAGGAGGTTTAGAAGCACCTTTTTCTTTGCTTTTTTTCTTTTTAGGGATGGCTTGGACATTGGTGCATTCAGCACACCAAATGCTCTGATCCCTCTTTGAGAGGTCAAGCCTGCTTGGCCACCTATCACACTGCCCTGGAATCAAGCACTGCAGCCCTGAGCATCATGCTGCTGTCACCCTTTGTCAGAGACTGAAATGGTTAATGATTTATGCATTCTAGGAGACTTTTGCAGGCTTTTGACTTGCATGATACCTCTGATGAGCAGTCGGGCCCCTCCCTCCCTCCAGTGCTGAAGGTGTGAAGCCCTGAAAAGGCAAGAAGCCGAGCTCGAGCTCGCAGGCTTTTGACTGTTGATACATCTGATGAGCAATCAGGCCCCTCCCTCCCTAAAGGCGGGAACCGGGCGAGACACAAAAAAAACTCAGCACAGACCCAGGAGTTGTTGGAGGCTCGAGGCATGACCCGTGATATAATAACTCATAACTTCTTAGAGTATGGGGGCTTCCCCCCTTCACCCCCAGCAGATCAAGGCCACCACTTCAACTGACAGACATGGAAGCATCGCTGGACCCCGTGGGCGGTGACTATATACATCTGTCCACTCTCAGCTTTTCTTTCCCTTACTCTCCCTTGCTCTTATCCTGCCTTTCTCTCCCCTATGCATTTTCTTTCCCTCCCCAAAGGTTATCTCTGTGTCACATTGTTATATGACAGCACCCAAACTGCTAGCATGCCTGTTAATACAGAATTGTTAGAATAAATCTTGTCAATATATGTTTTCAAACACCGATTATTTAGTGTCGTTTCGCTTTAATCCACCCCAAAGGAATTATTGATAAAACCTGGGTTACCCCCTCCGCCCCCTTTTTCCTGGGGCGGGACGTAACACCCTTCGTCGAACACCTGCTCTGAGAGGCCCATATTTGTGTTTCTGTGTCAGCACTTTAGCTGCACTCTGTATGGTATGCATTTATTTATGCTTGATTGACAGGCCTCTCAGGATCAGAAACTTGGCATCGGCCTATTAAAATACTTTGCAACTTGGAAGATAATGAAATAGTTTGTTCTCTGTTGTGTTTTTTCTCTCCATTGACACCTGTGCCAGTACTATTGATCTGCTTTCCCGAGTTTGCCAACACAGTCTTTGGTATATGAGTTTTCGCAAAGAGAGCTGGTGATACTGAACTTGTGATAGCTGGTTTCAGGAACTGCAAAAGACCAGCTCCCCTCGAAGTCATTTAACTAGACATGGAAATACATCTCTGAGTGTAGCACAGAAGCGTGCTTTGTTGGGGTGAGATTTTTACTATAGAGAGATGTAAACCTCCCTAGGCTAAAACTACAGAGATAATTACATATAACATGGGAACCCCACCACAGCAATTGATCCAGTATGACCCTTATACAGCTAATTACAGACTGTCAAGGCAATTTCTGTTCAAGCTGGACTGATAGTTAATTGGTTGACTCCCATTGAAATCCTGACTTTTGTTTGGCACAGGGAAAACAGAGTTGTGTGTCTGGCCAAAGCATCTCGTTGCTGCCCTGGGGGCAGGCAGACAAGGTATTAACAGCTGAAAATGAAAAATGGCAAATGAAACTCCAAAAGAAGCAGCAGCTTTCTCTACCTGTTCTTTCCTTCCTCTCCTGCTCTCCCTCCTTCAAAACCTGTTGCTCAGGCTACAAGACTAAATAATACACACAGAAGTGTAATTGTCTTTTTAAGACTTTCAGTTAATTCACAGTGCAGAATAGAGGACATATCTCTACTGGTAACTTTTTGGTCAAATTGAAAACTGGCAATTTATTCCAGCTGCTTTGTCTTCTGCTGCTTTGTCTTTCAACACTTGCTAATCCATGGCAGAAATTTATCTTCTACCTTGTGCCTACCTGGTTTCCTTAGTAACTTCTCATAAGAATATGACAAGCACTTGCAAAAGCGCAAATAAATTGTCAACTGCTTAATCTTTATTTACAGAAAATCTTGTGCTGTTATATCTACTAGATCTCTGCCAAAGCTGGCTGATGTATTTCACAGAATATTGCTTTCTCTCTTGTTCAAAAAAGGATCCATATATTATTAAACCAAAAACCCCACCCCAAAATGTAAAAATCTCATTGCTTGTGTAAAGAGATTTAAGACCTGGAAGTTACCCGAACCTACATGCATGCTCCATGTCTATCCTTTGTTTATGAGTGTCATTACCAAAATTACTTTTTCAGCTTTGCATATATTTAAAATATTTTGCAGAAAAAGGAGGTTAAAATCATCCCTCTTGATGCCTTCAGAAAGAGTTTAGATTATTTAAACACTGTCAAAATGGATGCTTGAATAAAGATGTCACCGGTTTATGATTTAGAAGCAAAAGTGGGACCAAGGTTGGGACAGAAGGGAATCAGAACATCTTTAATTGTGAAACAAAGAAGAAGAAGGAGTGCAGATTGGCAATAATTATATATTTCATTGTTTATGCTACTTCAGAACTTCCACCATGGTGTGGGTTCCACTTGATGGATAATGCAGATGCAAAGAATCTGTCTGTCCTACAAGCTTGCAATATGAATAAATGGACAGTACTGGGGCACATAGGAGGCAACAATAAAACAAGGGAGCTATGCAGAGAGTTCTGGTGGTTTGCAGTAAATACCTTGTAGGGGAAGGTCTGACAAGGAAGAAAGCTAGGAAGGGAGTGGCATGCTCCTAAAGCCTTTATGCACTTCCATTTTTTTCCTTTAAATATTTGGAAATGGTTCCCCTACCTGTGGTAAGCTTCTTTCAAAGGTCTTCAGGCAGGCTTTGATGGCAAAGCTTTCTGATGGCAAAGAATTGCCATGTTCGTGTTCTTCATAGCTAGCCAACTATTGGGTAGGAAGCTTTTGCTCAAAATATATATGGAAACATGTATGGTTAAGTGCAGAAGAATGATGAGGAGATAAGTGATGAAGGTCAATACAGCAATAACTCAGATATTGCTTATAATGAAATCCTTTATGCTTTGTTAAGATCACTATTCTGCCTTGTAATATATTGTTACTTATGTTGCTTCCTTTGGCTGAATTTTCCCAGAATGTGTCATGTATCGTGCTCTCTACTGTAATTAGCTGTGTGCTTTTCACATTATTCATGTGATGACTACATCACAATTACTGCTCATGCGGTCTCTCACATAAAAAGCTTCATAAACTCATGTCCATTTTTCTCTGCCATGTGCCATGGTGCCAGTGGTGGCATAGTGGTGCCAGGGATTTCCCCACTTGCTGCTTACCTCACTCAGAAAACTATTGGGGAACCCCCGCTGGGGATTCTGAGGTAATAAATGCTTTCTGACCATTGCTGTGTGCACTGGGCTTGTGGTATCCAACCCTGCTCGAGTTTGGGTGGGCATCAACACTGGTGGAGGCCATTCTGGTGCTGTCACCTGGACTAAACAAGGTGCAGAAGGAAAGACAAATTTTGGAAGAGGTATCACACCTCAGGCATCAGAGTTTAAGAAAATCTGCATCTCTTATGGATTAGAAGGAGACAGTGTTGGAATTAGATTATCTTGTCTCCAGTTCAAATGCACTTCTGTTTTTCTGGGCTGGTCTGTGGTTTGGGAGGAGACTCCAGATCAGGAAAACTTACCAGAGGTGCTGCTCAGGGGCTGTGATGATGGCAAATGTGGCAAGCCAAGATGGAAACAGAACCACAGAGATGAGTTTGGGGTTGGCAGTATCCCTTCTAACAGTGCCTTGAAGGCGGTTTTGTCCCTTGATGTGGTCAGGTGGAGTGTGAGGGGAAGGGGCTGTGGTGACATCACGTCTCCCGGCTGATGGCAACAGAGGGGCTCTGGGGAGCCCATGTCAGGTCTTAACAGAAAAATACTGATTGCTCGTAGAGTCCTGTCCAAGCAAAGCCTTGAGGAATGGGTTTTGCCAGAATAAAAAGCACGGGAATGCTTTCACCGCCCGACTTCAGGTTAGCCTTCACAGTCCTTACGGGTATTTACGTTGGCTTCCCAGCCGGTGCCGCAGACCGCCGGGCGGACGCTGGCGGGAGGCGCACTGGGGATGGAGCATCCCAGGAGGCGCACGGCGGGGACGGCGCTCACCGGGGCGAGCCCGCGAGTCGGCCACTGGGCCAGGCTCCCTAACGGGTTTCCTTGCGCAGGGCAACGACGGGCAAAGGCAAAAATCGACTTAATACGACCAGTCGGGCCGGGACCCTCTGCTGGTGCTCCCGGCGGTAGACGGTTCGAAATCAGTGGCGCCGAGCCTGGAGCTAACGGCTTGCGGGGGTTTGTTCCCAGCGCAACGGCGCTGTCCGAGGAGGAAACGAGGGGCCGGGGGATCCCGCAACTTTTCCCCACCGCTCCCGGTGCCCGCCGGCGCCCGCCCCGCGCCCCGCTGCGCGCCCGCGGAGGCGCCGCGAGCCCGCCAGGGGGCGGCCGTGCCTGCGGCCAGGGCGCGGTGCGGTGCGGGCGCGGAGCGGGGCGCGGGTCTCCGCGGGCGCTGCCCCCGCCCGCCGCCGCTGCCAGTGATGTCATGGGGCGGCGGCGGCGGCGGCGGCGGTGGCGGGGGGGCGGGTAGGAGGCGGCACTGCAGCTGCATGTGTCTGTAGCGGCGGGGCCGGGGCGTCGTCATCTGCATTCACATGGGGGCGGCGCCGGCCTCCGCCTGAAGCCCCCGCCCGGGGAGACACAAAACCCACGCGAGGCGCGGGGCGCCGCGACCCCCGCCCCGCCGCCGCCATCGCCATGAATTCGGCGGAGCAGACCGTTACGTGGCTGATCGCCTTGGGCGTGCTGGAGTCGCCCAAAAAGACCATCTCCGACCCCGAGGGCTTCCTCCAGTCCTCCCTGAAGGACGGCGTGGTGCTCTGCCGCCTGCTCGAGCGCCTGCTCCCGGGCACCATAGACAAAGTAAGTGCCCGGCGCCCCCCGCCTCCCCGCCCTTTGTGCGGCCGGGCCCGCCGCCCCCGGCCCAGCCCCGGCCGCCGCCGCCGCCCCCCGCGGGAGGGGGACCCCCAGCCCCGGGGAGGGGGGCGAGGGGCGCGGTGGGGCGGAGCGGGCGGTCGGTCCCCGTCGGGAGGGCCGGGGGGACCGCGACGAGCGGCCGCGGGCAGCTTGGCTGGAGGGGCTTTCCCCTTGAGGGCCACGGTTCTGCAAGTGTTTTACAGAAAAAACCGCTCTCCTCCCCAAACCGAAGTCCTGGGTGTGCACGGGAGATGCATTTATTTTGGGGAGTGGGTTGTGGACCCTTTCTGGCGTGCCACTAGCCGGCTGTAAACTTGTCTACGCAACTGCTGGAATAGCCGGTGCCTCACCTCGCTTGGGAGGTGATTCAGCTCATCCCTTCCAGACTCTGAAGGACATTTTAGCGTTTGATGCTTAGTTTTCTTGAAGGGTGTTTTAACGTGATTTGGGTCTTTTACTGTTTGGTAGCCCGTGGAAAAAATCTCATCATTTTTTTTTTCGGGTTGAAAAAATGCATTACAGCTCTACTCTGCGTTGTATTTGAAGAAAACGTACTCTGTCAGGTAACTTTTATGTGTTCTGTGTGCGTACGTAATTCCCGTCATAGCTCGGCTAGAGGAGAGGGTTTTGATTTGTGCCTCAAGACTTGGGACAGTGCAGTTGTCTCACCTGATGTTCAATAACGTACTGCACATAGAGACCCACATATCAACAAAACTTTCCTTGTGAGCCAATCCGAGGTGGTGAGAAGAAGATTGATGAAGGTCATCTACTATGTTGATGGGATAACTCCTTGCTTGAAAGTAACAGCATATTTTTCACCTTTTACAGTTGGCAAAGCACTCCACTCACTGGAGCCTGCTGACAATGGGCTTTTATTACCTTTTGTGGCTCTATTTCAAGTAGCCCACAGACCCTCAAAGTTGAAACCAGTGCCTTGAGCTCAGTAGGGCACTGGACTGTGCTGTCTCCCTTTGGTTCGTCAGTTTGCCACCAACTGGAGTTGTTACTGGTTTGTGTTACATTCTAGTGTGGAGGTCCTGGCTCTGGACTGGATCCCCTTCTACAGGATGTAGTAGCTCATTCCTGCCCCCCTGAATTTGCAAGCAAATTAGGACATGACATGCGGATATGGAAACCCCACGGGAGCCAGCAGTGTTCTTGGCAGGTGATGGAAGTGATGAGAATGGAGGCAATGTGTCAGTGGCATTGTGAGCCACCATGGTGGCCAGCAGAGCTATCTGGGACAGCTGAAGCCGCTGCTGCCGCCGCTGCCAACTTTTCCCTGCCATCATTTCCCCCAAAGTGGCTCTGCGGGCAGTAGAGCTGAAGAGGATGTGCCTGCTTCCAAAGTGCCATGGCTTTGCAGAGATGGTACATAAAGTGCAAACTGCTGTCCAGTACACTGGGCTGCAAACTGTGGCTCGAGAGCGGGTAAACATTCTGCTCTGCGATCCGCAGTGATACATGTGACATGTGGGGCTGAGGGCAGGGACCGTCTGGCTATCCACTGGCTTTGGCAGGCTCTGCCCATGCCTCCTTGCCCCCAGGTTCTTTTGCCTGCAAGCCCAAGGAGGGTTTTGGCAGCCTGTCCCACTGTGCTGCTCCAGGCACACTCTCTGAGTACCTCTTGGACTTTGGGCTCTGAACTTTGGGGCAGAGGAGGTCTTTCCCCTCCTGTAGATGTTAAGCCTAGTAAAATGGGGTCCTGAACTCAGTTTGGGAAACAGGTTCTACTGAACAACAAAATAAACAAAAAAGCACAACAGAAGTAAGTGTTAGAACAGCGTTTCCCACTTAACATGCTTTTCTGTGTACAGTGTAATTAGGGACAGCTCAGTTAGTGAATGAAAGGCTCTTTTTTCGTCTCAGAGGAGGGAACACCTCTCATGTTCGGGCGGGGGTCCCTTCATAGCACCCTCAGTCAAAGGAGGGTTTGCAGAGGGGCACAGCTCCCCACAGCCAACCCTGACACCAGCCTGGCATGCAGGGAGCTGTCAGTGGGACTTATCATGGACCTCATGGTGTGGCAGCACGGGGTTTGCAGCGGGTGGTGTGCAGGCTGGGATGGAAGCCAGAACAGGAGGAACGCTGGCGCCTTGCAGCCTCCCACCTCCCTGAGCTCGTCTTGCATCGAGCAGGGTGCTGGGACAGGCAGCTGCCCTGGAAGTCCCTGCCGACCCAGTGTGTCTCCTTTGGCTTTGACTTCGTTGTAAGTCTGGGAGAAATAATCCTTCTTAATTTTTTTTTTTTCAGGGGATCTTTGTTTTTGTGAGGGAAGCTGTATATATTTTTTGGGCCATTCACATTGCACTTTCTAATTCACAGATGCATCTGAGAGACTCACAGACTTACTTTTCCTTCTAACTTTGTGAATATTCTTTTTCTGTAGACTCATAGTATATACTATGTGTGTGTATATATATATATATACATAGTATATACCAGTATATATATATTTGTGCTCTCATCTACCATTATAAGTCTGAGCTATTTCCATGATACTTTATTTTTTTGTTTGCTAATAAAAGCATATAAAAGTTACAGCTTTTCCTGTATCATGTTATTTTTTCCAAGTCTTTTTTGCTACTACTGTTCATTATGTTACTTTTTTTATACTGAGTGCATTTAAAATATGAACTCTTTTATTCCTTATTTGCCCTGAAAGTCTCCCGTTCAAATTGGACATTTTTGAAGTTTTAAAGATCCAAAGTTTGTCTTGATGTAGACTGATTCAATTCTTAAAATCATTTGAGATCATAACTTTCTATAAATATCTGACATTAGCAGACACTTTGAAGACTCACAGAGTTCATTTTTCTGTAAATACAAAATAGTAACTAAAACCAAAGAGAACATTAAAAAAATGCAAATTATAAATATGAAGGAATGTTTATAAGTTTGGGGGGTTTTTAAGATGTTTTCTAGAAGATGCTATAAATGCATTTCTTTCTTTCAAAAACAGTTTAGAAAGATGATTCAATATATGCAGGAATGCAGTAATATGTTTTTTGACATTTTGTGCTTTTTAAAGCCTCTGGGTACCCCAAGAGTGATTAGTAGAAGATTTTTAATAAAATATTGTGTGACCATAAAAGGAATCAAGTATTTGAAGTTCAAAGAACAGATTTTTTTGAGTCAATAAAAACAAATTAGGAGGTTTCAAGCCTGGTTAGTATGTTCTTTCTTTTGATTGCTGTGTATCTATGTACGGTCTGTGCACAGAACAACCTCCAGAGCTTCTTGCCAGGAAGTTTTGGCTGAATTTGTTTACATTGCAGTCATCTTCTATCTTGAACAACGGCAAAGGACAGATATTAAATTCACCAGATTTCAAGACATCTGAATGAAAATACCGTGAAAAGTAGTGTTATTACGGACTGTCTCTTATTTTTGGGCTCCCATTTAGTGTCATAATCATTTTGTTGCATTTTCAGAGAGACCATGACAGGGTAAAACAAAACAGTTGGTTTAGGCAGTGTGATGGTACTGCTCAATAACCTTATCCTGAACACTGAAAATGAACAAAAA